>NC_142245.1:73516455-73836455 GCF_052056855.1 Sturnus vulgaris
ATCATAAAATGGTATACAGATACTCTTTCAAGGACATCAATAGTAGAGAACATTAAAGTAGCCTTAATGAACTATGTGTTTATATTAATGAATACTGTTGTGTCTGTTTGTACTGAAAATAATTATGAATGTTATAACTGAATTAATACTTCAGTGTAATAAATTTTTACATGTACTGGACTTTGGTATTACTTGTAAAGTTTACATAAGACCTTAAGATACTGTTGGAAAAAGCACAAAATCTCACATGACAATAGAATGGCATGTAGTAGGCAAAAACTAGATTCTAATCATCTGCAGTATATGGAGCTGCGAGTACAAAGCAATTGCTACAATCCTTTGAAAATTTAAGCAGAAACTGCTTCCATCCTGACTAAAAATGGCCAAAATATTTTATGTTAGACAGCAATAGCTATAAGTTAATTGGAGAATGCAGGCCAAATGATCTTACTATTGAAAGAAATTTCTCATATTTTTGGGGGAAAAAATAAAATAGAAATTAATGAACAATGAGAGAACATGGGCTATTCGTGGAAAAGCAAAATTAAAACTCTAAATTAATAATCAATTCAAAGTTCTTGATATTCCTGAACTCAAAAATATTCTGAACTTTGCAGTTTATTCCGTGATAAATTTGAGTAAGTGTAAATAGCTCATTGGCTTATCTCATTTACTTACAAGAAGCAGTTTTTCCAGTTATTTTGATTTGTAAATATATGTTTTAAACAACTTCATAAAACTTATAGGTCCTCAGGGTTTTGGGAAATTAAAAAAAGTTCAATTTTCTTAATTGGCTTGGAAATGAAAATACACCACCCCACCTTCACCCCCCCAAAAAAACAACTAACCAAAATAAAACCCAATAAAAAACAAACAAATCCCTACAAACAATCAAGTTGAAAAAAAATACCCTCATAAAACTCCTTTATCAAGGTCCCTATGTTGCACACATGCCAGTTTTGAGCTCTCAATGCTCGAATGTGTCAGGCATAAAGTATGCTAAGATTTCTGACTTAGATTCTCATTTTCAACTCAATAGAATTTCTTATAGTTACTAACCCTGCAACTAAAAGTGGGCTGACTTCTCTGTTAGGAGCTATGTGTGACTGAACACAACTGGACTGCATTTTTATATACAAACAGAATAACAAAACACTGTGCTGGTATTCCAAAAGGAACAGCTTTACAGAAGTGGAGGTAAATATGATCAGAGGTAAAATGTAAACAGAACGTCAATGCCAGACAGGAATTAATTAAACTACATTTCCACCGTAGTGTTTACACAGATATTAGTCAGGAGAATGTGGGGTCTGTGTCTTCCTCATTAGTAGCAGTACATAAAGCACATATCCAAACTCAGTGGAGTTCATCTCAGTTTAATGAAATATCTTAAGTATTGTGTTTTGAGCTCAAACTATCTACCTGGTTCTTCAAGACAGAAATAATCTCCTTGGACATTTGACCAATGTCTGCAACATCATCATCATTATCACAGCTCAAATTGCTGTTCAATGTGTTGGAGGCAGTAAGTCAGGAGTCTCTCTGATTTCTTCAGAGAGAAATCAGAGTGCAGCAATTGAATTAAAGCCTTTGGAAGGAATGAGTAAGTGAGTAGGTGGAGCAAGTAAGTAAGTAAATGGAATGAGTTTTAAGTGCTTTTAGTGAGTAAAAGGTCTTAGATGCCTGAGAAGTAGTACATGTTCTAGTGAAGGTTGAAAAACACGCTAGTGTTTCCTTAGAGGCTCCAAGAGCCTGGCTTCAGACATAATAGAGTTAGAGTTAAGAATATTGATTACATTTTTCTGTTAGAACAAAATAGGCCATGTACACAGTTTATACTTAGCCTGGCGTGCTAAGAAACTAGAATTCTAATAGGTTAAGAAGTAGTGGTCCGAGTTTGTGTGTTAGCTTGTTGAGAAGTTTCTGTATAAGAACATGCATTAGAGAGAGCTGGGGCTCTATGCCATGGCTTTATGCCATTGCATTTAGCCACTGCTTTTGCCATGGCTTTATGTCACTTACTTTTTCCATTGCTTTTGCTTTGCTTTTGCTCCTGCTCTCTCTGCCATCATCAACACCCAAGAAGAAGATAGGAGCTGTCCAGCTCCTCCAGCCCTGCTGGAACCACGGGGAGATTTTGCTTCTGTTTGAGACTCTAAGCCAGAACTTAACATAGGCTTTGTTGTCTGTGACTTTTGCTTTTGAGACTGATGTGTTTCTACAATAAATAACTTTATAGCAACTATTAGCTGCTTTGCTTTTTGAAGAACATAACCTGAGAGTATGGGTGTCTCAGAGCACCAGGATATTCCTAAACCTCACACAATGTAGTTTATAGCAACAGTGTCCTAAGAGTTTTTTGTCTCACCTTAAAATATATATCAGCTGCATAAGGATCTAGAGAAGAAGTCCTATGAGGAGCAGTTGTGTGAACTTGGGCTATTTATTCTGGAGAGAACAAGGCTCAGGAGACACCTTATGGCTCTTTACAACCCCCTGAAAGGAGGCTGGAGCAAGGAGGGTATCAGTCTCTTCTCCCACGCAGCAAGTTATAGGATGAGGGGAAACAGCCCCAGCTTGTACCAGGAGAGGTTCAGATTGCATGTTAGGAAAAAATACTTCACAGAAAGGATTGTCAAGTATTGCAACAGTCTGTCCAGGGAAGTGGTCGAGTCACCATCCCTGGAGGTATTTAAAAGTCATGTAGATGTTACACTAGGGACATTCGTTAATGGTGGACTTAATAGTATTAGATTTGAATGCAATGACTTTAAAGGTCTTTCCTAACATAATGATTTTATCATTCTATGATCTGAAATAGTCTAGAGAAACATGTAATAGTTGTTTCTCCTCTGACTGTAAAAGTAGTTGCAGGCAATTAATTTACGTGTAGATAGTTTTGTCTGACATTCCTAAAGTTAAGTAGAATGAACTATACTCTTCAGGGCAGTAATTAATCTCTTTCAAAATAGTTGCCTGGGAAGTAGAATGACTCTCTGAAGATACCTCTTTCTCTACTGGACCTTGGAATAAGGTAATGAGCTGAGAGATGATCTATTTATTTTGGGAGATAGCGTCTGTTCATTGAGTGTCAATGTCTGCACAATTGCATAGTTTGATATATTCACCTTGTGGCTGCACATGAGGCTACTGCCACAGCTTCACAGTACTTAAAAGCCATCACAGAAGGAGCAGTCTGAAAGTAAGTTTAAATAGTAAGAAAATTCAGGTAAAGAAAGAAAAAGTAAAGCTTCGAATAATTCAAGAAGGAAAAAGTGAGAACTTTTGTCTATTGGCTGTTCAGAATTACAGTGATCTAAAAACGAAAGTTGAAATCTAAGGAGTAGAAAGTGTTTAGTGGAAGCAGATTCTTTGAAAAATTAATTTTCAAAGTTCTGGAGATGCAAGTACAGCTAAAGAGTACTTGGTATCATGATCGTAAAGTATCAGCTACAGTTTTCCAAAGTATTAGTCAGTGGAATTCAGAAATTATTATGAATGTCATTGCACATTTCAGCAGAGACAACTTTATGACCTTTCTCTGAAGTACTTCCCTGGAAGGATTTGTTTAACAAAAATTGTAACCTGTCATAATTTTGATTTGTCAATTTAAATATACTCATATATGAGCATATAGCCTCATCTCAGAAAGCTCTAGGGAAGCTAAACCCAAAATGTTTAAAGTGTGAAACATGTTAGTTTTTTGATATGCCAGCAAATCAAGAGGACTATGTGGCTTGTGTAAAATGCTTCAGACATAGTATTGGCAAAACTTTGGATAAGGCATTTGTGATAGTCAAGACCAAAACTATTAGCAAGGCACAAGACATACTGACAATGGAAAAAAAATATGATGAGAGAATTTTGACTTGAATATGGCTACATTATCACAGAACTTAAAATAATTCTTGAAAAGCTATACAGTGGCAGCACTGTCAGCATGCGTAGTGATCACAAAATAGGGGAAGTTTCACCTGTTTAAGATACATATGTGTCCATTTGAACTTATACTCAGGCAGGAAAAATAAATGGACATTCTCCAAGCATGAGTCATCTGACCTATTTTAAATGTTTGCTTTAGGATGCAATGAATCAGTTTCTAAATGCACATTAATAATGAATACTTGTTCAAATTAATCTTTCATATAGTGTCTGTGAAAAGAATACAGGAACAATCCCTTAAGAGTCCATGAGTAAGATACTTCTAAATATTAATAATAATTCCAGTGTAGCAGGTGTCTCAGGAAAGCAGTTGGCATTATTATCATTATACCAAAGAATGAAAAGGCCTGTGTGAACTCCTGAAAAGGGGAAGATTGCCCAACATGTGGCATTTGTTGGAGAGAAAGAAAAGGAAACTTCCCTAAAGTACAGGAAACAGAACTGAAAAATATTGTGTCTGAAGAAATACTTCAAGGAAGCACAAGGAATATTTTCATCAGATTGAGATTGTGAAGATATTATACCCTGAATAAATAACAAAACCAAATGAAAAATAATGTTTTTTACACAATATTCTAAATCAAGACAGCTCTGATGTTGAGGCAAGTTCCTCTGTGAGTTTCTGTGGTTTGATATTTTTTGCTTAACAATCTAAATTTTAAGAAATCGGTAATTTAATAAAAAATTATACACAAATAACTACTTTAATTACTAAGATTCAGGTAAAATTGAATTTGATAACAAATATAAATCAGAAACTAGGAGCTCTCCACAATAAAATAGCAAATGATAAAGCAATCCTAGAGCTTATATTTATCTATTCATATAAGAAAACCACATAACTATGGCATAAATAATGCATAAGAAACAGAAATGTATTCGTGACTCTCCTTGTAGTTAAAAAAAATCAAAGTGGTAGATTCATATCAGGTGATGATGATGATGATGAAATATTTTGCACTCCCATAATAATTCTGTAGGTTATTAAGCAGCAACTACTAAAGCTAGGTAGTTTAAAATTTGTCTGGCATTCAATAATTTTAAAAGAGCTGGCTGGAGAGCACCCTAGACAATTGACATTGATTTTTCAATAAGTCTTGGAAAACTAGGGAAGCTCCAGAGGACTGGAAGAAATATAATGGGTCAATACTTCAAAAAGACAAGCAGGATGAGCTACATAATTAATTGTCCATAAACTAGCTTTGATCCCAGGAATACCCTGAAACATTTCATGAGCAGTCCAAGAATAAAGAATTCAAAACAGGTAACATAGAAAATATAAATCAATACTGACTCATTGAAAACAGAAGTTTTCAAATTTCTACACTTTTTCATCAGATTACATGAATGATATGTCTCAGCTCTGACTCAAATCTTAGCTGACGTAAATATTCTATTTCATATAAAAAAATTTAGAAACAAAATACTAGAAGAGATTCCCTGTGTTGTTGAAATAATTTATCAAAACATTCATTTATGTATGACCTCCAGAAAGAGATAAAGTACTGTCTTAAAAATGCCTAATATTTTTTGCCCCTTTTTTCCTAGACGTCTACCTACAACAGCACTAAACTATTTAATTTCTTCACAGAAAGCACTGGTTTTATGATTATATGTATCTTTTTAAAAAATCATGTAAATGCTGTCATGTGTATTTAAAAAGGTTTTATTTTGGGATTTTTTACTTTGTTTTGAATTAGATTTTGATAGGGCATACAAAACCTTTATTTTTCCAAAGTTGTCACCTCATTTAACAAGTTCTTCAGTCACTTTTCCTACAGCGGGCTTGCATTTTCACAAACAGTTTTAAATGGTATCTTTATAAACACTTTTTATTCATAATTCATAATATACTTGGGGGACTAGATTAACACAAAACTGATGGGATTAATAATATGTACAGCAGGAATAGAAAAGCTAGAAAATAACCCTTTACTTTAACCTGGACATAAACCTTTTAATGTCAAATTATTGCTCGACCTTTCAAGGTCATCCAAATCTTTCCATTTGCTATTTTAATCTCCAGCGTTAATAGCATCTCACATCACCATATAATTAGAATATATCTTTGAGCTAGTTGCTAATATCAGTCACCTTAAAATGATCAAAGACAAATTCTTAAGGAGCTCTATAAACAAGTTCTATCAAGTCTCACAGACCTGTTTTAGAAGAATTTTTTTGTCTCTCATTTATTCATTTAGACAATTTACAGTTCTCTGGCTCATCTTCTTCAGCATCATTAATAATTTCCCATGTGGTGCTAAACTAAATGTTTTACAAAAATCTGAGTAGATTAAATATGTCACAGTTCTCTTGACTATTGAAAACTAACTGATTATCCTAGTAGAAACAACCTTTGAAAAACTATTTAAATTTATTCCTAATGTTCTTATGTCTTTAATTGCTGTTTTCTTTAAAATTGGCATTGGATGATATCTATCTATTGGATAAGTCTAGTAAAAAATTCTTGCTCTTCTTCTCATAAGTACAATATTTGCTACTTTTCTGTGAACTGATATTTTTAATTTAAAAACGTACATGATGTCATCAAGTAAAAGTTCATTTGATGTTCTGAGAAGGAAATGTGATCCACTAAACTGCTAGGTTTCAGTTCTGATTCCACAAAGAGGTTTTTTGGACTTTGTGTGTGGGCTGATGTTTTTACTTTGTTCGGTGCAAATTTCTTCTTATTCCCTGCCTTACTTTTGTTTGATTTTTACAGCAGCAAAATTATAACTTTATTCTGGGTCATATCCTAGCTACAATGTGTATCCATAGGTCTGCCTTTGATTTTGGTTGGTTGTTTCTTCAGCTGGGTTTTCATGTTGCTGTGGTTTTGAGCAAAACTTTCTGGGGTTTTTTTTGGCTTTTTATTTTAGAAGTTTTGATACTTTTTTTGTTTAATTTTGCTTTGTGAAATATAACTTGATTTATGCTTTCTGCTAATCACTAAGACAAGTTTCTTTGACAATCAGCAATTTTTACACTGTTTGTGGAATTTCTGACTACCCTTAACTTACTGTTATCAGATCTTTTCTACAAGCTATTTCAGTACAAGTACTTATATGCACCCTTAGGAAGCAACATGAAAATTTTGACTACTGTGAGTGATATAAATTTTGAACCAGCTATGCTTCAGGTTATGAATAAATTTTTTTCAGTAAATGGTTTTGTTAGCTTTTAAGAGTATCTCTCTTTGATAGAAGCAACAAATAAATATTTAGTTTTTAATTTCACTTTACAGAAAGGAAAGTTAGATGTATCAAGGCTTTCTGAAACATAAAGGTGTGGTAAAGTTCCCATAGTGACATTACTTGCAGAAGTATTATCTCTGTAACTATTTAAAAGGTACTGCAGAAAACTCCACGGAGCCTCTGCTTCACATAACACCAAGGAACTTCATGACATGAAACGTGCCATGTCAATATATGATAAAGAAAAGAGATACTTATCAGCTATGTTGTCATTATTATTACTGATTCCTATTTTCAAATCAATTTCTTTGCTAAAGAAATTAATAGAAAATCAAAATCCATATTGTACCCTTAATGGGGAATTATCTTTAAGCAGTTCTGTTTTCAGAACTTTCCACTGGACAAATCCACTTTTTAATCCTATATCATGTTAATGATGACCTGGGGGGAAAATACTTTTACCTGAATTACTGGAATTCTTCACCAACTGAATTATACCAAGGAGCCTGTCTTTTCGAAAATTCAAACATATCCTAAAAAGAAAGGCATATTTAAATTATGGGGCCTTCATTCCTTACTTACTACTTTGCCCTGAAAAACTTGGTCATCATGATGATTAAGTTACTAGGGATAAGACTCTGCTTCAGTGTTGTGGTCAAAAAGGCTAAACAAAACTTAAATGACAAAAAAAAAAGCCTGGCAGAAACATGGATTTTGTATTACTTCTGTAGATGATGTTGGTAATACTGCTTAATTTCCAGCAATTGACCTTTAGTTGCATTCCACTTTTCATATTACTGAAAAGCAGTAGTCATTTTCAGTGCTCACTGAAAGAAAAAGAACTGCTGAAATACCTACATTATTAGAAGGTGTTCAACATGGAATCACAAAAGAAAAAAAAAAAAAAAGATGTTTTGAAGAACAATCAATCCGTTGAATTTGACAAGATTAAGAAATTATTTAAACACTATATGAAATCTGTATGTACTGAGTAGAATTGTTAAATTTTCAGGTGACAATAGAAATGTTCATGAATACAAGATAAATAACGGAGGCTGTAGATATAAAACATACAAAGTATTCCACGTGTAACTGATATATGTATACTTTGACACTGCAGTACATGTATAATTTATAACATTTCATTAAGTAAGTTTGCAGCTTGACACTTGCAAATTAATGCCAATATAATTTAATTTAATGTAGTAACTGATTATTGAAATAATTTTTGCAGCCTAATAGAATTTTTCTGTCTCTAATGAATTAAAAAAAAAAAATTAAGTTAGGATATTTTGAGGTTGTGTTTAGGAATGACATTCCTAAAAATCCTCTTCCAGAGCTACATTTTTTTCAGTGGACAACTTTGATTGATAAGTATTGAGATGAGCAAAATAGTCCTTCAGAACAGAAGTATGCCAAGCATAGCTGATTGTTTACTTATTCGTAAGTAAACAATCATGAAAAGCTATACAGTGCTTCTGCCATTCATTAAAACTTATAGAGGAATTTTTGAGAATGAAGCTCAATTCTGTCATGGATCTGTTTGCAATATTACTGGGGGGTGGCACCCCTCTGATCTTGTATTATTGATGGTATTTGAATCTGATTATCAACTGGTGTTTACAACATATGAATGGTTCTTTTTATTCATGAGTCTACAGAAGCTGGTATTTTTGGTTGTCTTGTTTGGTTGATTCAAGGGTTTTTTTTACGGGGTGGATGTGGCAGTGGGTGTGGGTGTAAATGTGTTAAAAGTACAGAGTTTAACTGTGGAATAATATTCTGTTTGGCTTGTAAAACACCAATCCATTGATAGATGTTATATTTGCCACAGCATTCACAATTTAGGTTTCAGTCTCCCTCTGGACAGAAAACAATTATGATCCACTCTGGATGAGAGCACAAGCAGACAAGGTAAATTTTGTATAGGCAGTAAACTTTATTCTTAAGAAATCACTTATCTCTGCTAAAGGCTACCAATCTGCTGTCCTCTATTTTTCTTTTAATGTACAGATAAATTTCCTGTGTAGCTATTTCTTTTCATTTTCTTGTAGAGAAACACAGGGTCCAATTCACTAACATCCTGAAGATCTTTATCCTTTATAATTAGAATTCAACTCTACTAGAAGAAATATTAAATGGGAATAGAAAAAAGCAATGCATTGTTGAAATGTACAATAAGACAGGTATACAAGTCAGGTGAAATGGATCAGATCAATTTTTATATTCTGGTTTTTACTGCATCCTTTTCTCTAATAATGTACAGGTATTTCTCACAAGCCATTTATTTCCAAACAGATTTGTGATGTATTTCATACACTGGGAGAAAATGATATTGCTATTTCAGTTGGTGTCAGGTTATATTCTACAAGGATGTAGCTGTCTCAACTATTGATGAGAAAATTTCATTGTGGAAGATGGGAAAAAAATGACTTTGAGTTTTTTGGTAATAAATATCACTATTGTTATCGCTACTGTTATTATTTTAAGGGGAGATTTTATTATTCTTCTCATGATGAGTTCTTGGACAATTAAGCCGGCAATGTTCTGTTTTTATTAAAAGTAAGTAAAGAGATTTGACAGTCAACTTCTTGTATATGAGATCTATTTTCTATATATTAGGTAGATCAAAACAATCCTAGGATATTCATTCTAGCAAGCACAGAGTCTTTTCTTCATTGATCAAAGTAGAGAAATAAAGAAATGTATTAATTCAATTGGTTAGTTCAGGTCTGTGACCTGTAGTTCCAAAGAAACAACTGCAACCAAAGGATTAAATAAAATGCCATCTTGGAAAGCAGTACTGGAGGCCAATGGAGCAGAGGAGCACAGGATTTTCATCCTGCTGATAGCAAAAACTCAGATTCAATCAACATTTTGAACCTCCATTTCCATGTTTATGGGGACAGAGCTTGCCTGCAATCCATGGCAGTCAAAGAAGTCAGTAGAGACTAAGGGAAATTTGGACTGTCATTAAGCAGAGAGAAAGGATTCAGTTCCATAGTCACAGGTGCCTAATCCCATTTGAAATATCTTGGTTTACTTGTATGCATAGGCACAGGAACAGCAGATATGGCAGAGGATATTGAAAGATCTCATATTTGATTTGAGTCCAGTGTAGCAAGTGAGTCGTGGATAGCTGAATTGAGCTGAGTACCTGCACAGGAGCATGCAGATACCCACACACAGCACTTCAGTTTACATATTTTCAGATGGATCTAGAACAGACATCCACTATCAATTACACTGAATCGTCTTACATCAGTTGTAAAGCAGCAGTATGAATACAGTGTTTAAAGAACCATAAGAGTTCCCTAAGGAACCAAATAATAATTACAAAAAAAAAAAAAAAAAAAAGGGAAGAAAATGGCACCTGCAATGTGACTTTTATACAATAAGGTAGTAAATGGAGTGTTTTAGGAATATCAAAAGCCCAAATAAACTGCTGAGATTTTGCCAGTCTTTACAATTAAAGATCTTGGACTCTCAGACATAGCAATTCTTTGTTGATAGTTTGACTTGTTGTGGTAATCACTTTAAATCAAATACATAATTTAGTTTTCCATAGAAAAATATGAATAACAACAGGATTAATCTTGATAGATTTAGTTACTTCACTCAGGAAAAAAAATTGTGGAACTTGATCATGACATGCAAAAAATAATTTAAAATTAAGCTGATTTGCTGAACACACAACCCCAGGAGAAGAAGCATTACAGAAGTAATTTATCTGAATCATTGTAGAAAACAAAATATTTTGAAAATTTCTCCCTTAAGGAAACAAAAATATAAATTATAATAAAAAAAGATGCATTAGACTTTCTAAACAGTTTATAGAATAGTAGCAGGTGTCCAGATTAGAAGATAATCTAATGGAAAAGGCACATTGTATATTCTGAAAGTAGTAAAGAATTATTTTGTTACAAGTTTTAGACTGTGTTTTAATTTTGGGTACTTCATTGTATATTAGAGTATATAGTACTATTTCTAACTTTTAATAAAAGAAGGATTTTTCACATTTGATCCTTGTAGTAACGAACAAAACTTTCCACTTGGTAAAGAGCAGCCTAGAACAATGATTTCAGATATTTCTATTGTCTAGATATTTCTACTCATATACTTTTTTCCTAATATTAGACATAATTTTCTATCATTCTAGTATGCAATTATATTCTGTTGCTAGATTTAAATTAATTATATATAACCATGGAAATAATAAGTTAACAACAATAATACATAATTCAATAATAAAGATCAGTCTTCTGTAAAGTCAGATGAAGGAAGAAATAGGACCAAATACTCATGTCTAAAATAGAGTATACTGTAGGTGGATTTTGTGACTGCAATATACATATCAGTAGTAGTGTTTACTCTAATATTATTTTTCTCCTTAATCATGTTTAGAATTATTCACTAAAAAAACCCTATTTCTCTGTGAAGAATGCCAAGTTTTTAAACTTCAGGCAGAAATAAAAGTTTATAATGACAAATTTCATTATAAATGTTAAAATGTTTACATGTTTAGAATATGGATGTATCTAAAATAAAGGGGAAATATTTTTGAAAACAGAGAGAAATAACCTCATCTAAATTTTTGAACTGCATAAAATGTTCAAGGTAATGTTTTTAAACTACCTCTAATATTAGTTCTACAACAAATAAGTAATGCCTAGGAGAAAGTTAATATAGCTTTTCCGTTTATAGGAATCTTGATATTTGAAAATATTTTCCCTGTCTTAGTTGATCATCATGGATTTGAGGTCTTTTAATGTTTACAGAATTTTGTTTGCAAAATGCTCTGCACTGTTTGCATGAATTACCAAGAAGCCTCTTTTTATGATATGGAAGTAGGATTACATAACACACAAATTCAGGGCATTATGGCAATGAAAACTGAAATGTTATGAGGATATATCAAAGAAAGTTACTAATGCAACTTCTGAAGACCTTTAAACTATTTTTAATCGCTTGGCAAATATAGGACATCTGCAAGATCTAGAAGTCCAAGATTATTCTTAATCTATACTGTTACTGTCACAATTTGCATATTCATAACAAAGCAGCATTTACTGCTTTGTGCAAGCTACTCATTATGAGGAAAAGGCTTCCAGAGAGCTGTGTTTGGAAAAGCAGCCAGACTGAGAGTAGGGCTTGTGAAGTCTTTAGTGATGCTGTTTAAACACGACAGGAAATTATACACCTGGCAGTGGATTGTGTGTCTTTCAGAATCTCAGAATATAGACATTGACTTTTACCTTTATATTATGCCTATCAAAAAGGTAACTAGCTATATGAATTGACATAGAACTGGAATTTACTGAATATTCCTTGTTCCTGCATTCTTCATTCTTTGTTTTCTGCACTTTACTTCATTCCTTACAATACAGAGGAGTGGATAGGTGTAAAGCTTTCAGGAATTAAAGTAATAAGTTTCTAGCTTGAAAACAGCATTTCTAGATGATAGAGGGAAAACTGCAACTCCTTGAACGGAGTTTCTGTGGCAGTTTGATAACCAATTCACCTCAGCAGCTTCACACATTTCAGAGCCTGTTTACATCCTTTTACAGGGTTAGGAATAAAAATATAACCTCACATTTTAAATTAATTTTAAAATTATTATAAAATTATTGTTAAAATTATTTTAAATTAAAAAAAATAAAATTAAAAAATTCAACATTTAGTTATAAAACCTAATTTGAACTATTTAACATGCAGCTGTCAACTTGTTCAGAGACTCAGTGGATAGCCACTTAGCAATTTGAATTATCAAGATATTAAGAAAATTTAGGGGAATATGCTAAATATGGTTAAGGACAGGACATAAGGACTGCATTTTCTGTGTTGTATCAATTTTCACGGGGTGCCGTGAGTCAATATTGCAGGATGGAGCAGGAAGTACAGGGAGAGAATTACTCCCTAGGAGGTAGGAGTAAAGGATAGAAAGAGGAAAAAAGGAAGATTCTACATGCATATCTCTTAATGAACACAGGAATTCAAGAATCTCTTGAGGAAACAACAGGCCAGTTCCACTGTATTATTTTAATCCAAATTGATAATTGACAGCAGTAGTAAAATTTTTCATATGCACATTAATTTCTTCTGCATATAATTAAAAATATTACTGTTTCAATTACTTCCATATTGAGTTTTTGGGATGAGGCATCAGAGGCAGGAAACACAGTTAAGGCCTATAGTCATCCCAGTACAATATTGCCACTTAAAATAGTTACCTGGAAACTTTTCAAAGTTACTTGTTCCAAACAACACAAATCCGAGATGAACAGAGTAACTTGAAATTCAGCTGCCCCTTGCCTGCATCAAAAAACTACTCAACTCATAACTAATATGTCTTGGCCTGTAGAAAAGTCACTGCAAAAAAATTCTCATACTCCTTTTGTTTGAAAACACCACTTTCTAAGAATAGAATTACATTTTCAAACACATGGATCCAGAATCATCAGCCACAACTCTAAGTTTCATAGTGTTATTCTAATGTATTTAATTTTCGTCTATTTAAGACTATATATCATCTCCAGGCCTTAGAGCTATCACAGTTAGATCCATTTTCTATGTGCAACATAACCTATGGCAAGAGGGTACTTTGACTAGATCTCAGGAATACTCATACATAAGTGCTATTCTAGCCATAGAGGTAAAAATTTCTAAATATTGTAGTCTATTATATTGAAACACCTGTCCTATTGCAGAGTAGTTTAGTAGAATAGATGAATGTGAGTTCAAACAAGTTGTTAATGAAAAGTTTTTAAACATGATCACTGGTTAAGTTTGGCCAGCTCAAAGTATTGTGACTTGTTTCTGTTTATGGTTAATCTCATATATTAGTCCAGCTAAATCCTTTACTTAAATTTGTACTAAGTATTAGCACCAGATGATTAGCTTTTAACTTCCTTGGAATCTACCCTGGCGCTTTAATGTCAACGTCCCTTTTTATAACTTCTACTAGAACAGACTCCTTACAAACAAGGATAATCCCTTATTTGATGTTTACTTACTTAGTTCCTCTTTTATCTGGAGCTTCTAAATAGCAGGTTTTACAGTAAGTTGTTTATTTTGCAAGATAGACGTATCTAGTAACTGGGTTTCTTAATGTATCTTACTTTACTAATCTCATTCATAAAATGCCAAAACAGATATTATTTTGCAATTGTAATTAAGTGTAAGACATGGAAATCACCTGCATTAAGACTGATCATATTTTTTAAAATTTTTTCATATATTTTCCCAAATATCAACTTACTTTTACTTTAAAATATCTATGCCTTGTAACATTACTGCAAATCTATAAAATCACATAGTCTGACTTACAAATAAAAGCAAGAAAATAATTTGGAACATTATATTTTTAAATAATTTTCCCCATAATTCTTCCTATAACAATTTTGCTGTGCATCATCACTTAATTTGGATTGCATATTGGAGATGTCTAAAATTTCTCCAAGAGATGGTTCTCTCAGACTACCCACTTTTCATATGAAGTCAATTTAAAAAAATGTCTTTGGAAGCTTCTCTAAGAAAAGTTCTGCACTAAGTTAAAGTATGTAGACTCCAGTGGAAGAGGCCTCCCTCTGTCAACAGAAAGGACAAGATGGTGATGAAGGAGCACAGATTTTTGAGGCAGCCTAAGAGGTTGATAAGGAGTTGAGTTATTAACAGCAGCCTGGTTGGTGTGGAACTATGGGAGAGAATATGACATAGCTAATACACAGGAATTTTCTCCCATCTTCATCTCGTGGGATGCAGATAGAATTACATCACACATGAGTTCTGAAAAGTCCTGTTCAAGGATAAAGACCATGTATTCAATTTAGTTTTATGTTGTAGGGAGGAATCATGGCAGTCATAGGACAAAAAAACAGCTATCTATAGATGAAAACCACACCTGAGAATTTTGTAAAATCAAAAAAATTGAATAATCTTTTGTCTTCTGTAGAACTGCTGAGTCACCCTAAAGATAATTTCTACTTTCCTTCAAGTGAATGTCACGTATCACTAGATGTAAGAATCAGGACCAACGGGGCTTTACTGAATTTGGAATATTCAGGACTTGAGACAGTACTGAACAATTTGCTGCCAGCCTATGGGCTGAGACTAGAATGCATAATGTAACTAAGTAAATTAGAAGGATGAATGTACTTTTCAAATAATTATTTTCAAATGAGACATTGACAGATAAAGTACTATATATTGCCATTATAGCTGAGAATAATTCAACTTTCACAATAATGTCATTTCCCTGATTCTGCAGATTTAGAAAAAGAACCATTCCTCTTAAATCCTCTATCAATTCATACTCATGCAAAATATTGATCCCTCTAGTTAGACAGCACCCTGCAGGCTAGAAGCAATTTAACTGAATGTGTAGCTAAGAAAAGAGAGAGTTGTTGAACATATTTGCAACCTACGCTAAAGAGCAGAAATTTAAAGTAGGAACAGCCCTAAACACACATTGTAGGACAAAGCTAATAAATATATCTATCTTTACAGTCCTGACATCACTGCTGCCAGGGACCAGGCTTTACTCAGCTTTTCAGTTTTGAGACTGGACTTGTAACTTTTGTGGCCAGAGCAGCAGCTGCCTAATGAGTAGGTATCTATGAATGTAATCTGACAAACATTGTCACAATTTTCAAGAAGCAGGGGAAGAATGTCCCTGGAAACTGCAGGCCTGTTAGTCTCACTTCAGTGCCTGATAAAGTTATGGAGAAGATTGTTCTGGGAAGTATTGAAAAACGCCTTAAAGACAACTCAGTCATCCATCACAACCAGCACAGTTTCATGAGAGGAAAGGCCTGCTTATCAAATCTGATTTGTCTTTATCACAAGGCAACCCATCTAGTTGACTGAGGGAATCTAGTTGATGTAATCTTTCTGTATTTTGGCAAACTTTTTGATACAGTCTCTCACAGCATCCTTCTGGATAAAATGCCCAACACACAGCTGGATAAGCACATGATGTGATGGGTGAGTGGCTGTGTCATGAGTCGAGAACAAAGGGTTATAGGGAATGGGATGACTTCGGACTGGTGACCTGCCACTGTAGAGGGGCTCTGCAGGGCTCCATCCTTAGCTTGTGCTCTTCAACAGCTTCATAAATTACTTGGATACAGGACTGGAAGAGATATTACACAAGTTTGCAGATGATACAAAACTGGGAGGAGCTGTTGACTCCTTTGAAGGAAGGAAGGAAGGCACTGCAGGAAGACCTCAACATATTAGAGGGCTGGGAAATCACCAACCATATGAAGTTCAATGAGGGAAAGTGCTGAATTCTTCACCTGGAGTGGGGCAACCCTGGATGCACAGACAGACCAGGGAATGAGACACTGGAGAGCAGTGCCATGGAAAGGGACCTGGAGGTCCTCGTCTGTGGCAAGTGGAACATGAGCCAGCAGTGCCCTGGCAGCCAGGAGGGCCAACCCTGTCCCGGGGGGCATCGGGCACAACGTGGCCAGACGGGCAATGGAGGGGATTGTCCTGCTCTGCCCTGCACTGTGGCAGCCTCACTTTGAATATTTTGTTTAGTATGCAGCAAATCCTGTGTTTCTGTGGTCGCCAACTTTATTTTGATTTGCTCTTGAATGTGGCTATTCTACAAGGGAAGGGAAGGCAGCAGCCAAGGCGATCACAGCACATTGACTGCACCAGCTACACACGAATAGTGATCATAGCAGGTTCTCTCCAGCATCTGGTGACAGCTGAACAAAACAAAGTAACAAGTCAAGTCCGGGATCCCTTGAGGAAGCTCAATGACAGTGTCCAGATGAGCAGAAAAGACACTTATAGCAAAATTAACTTAAATGGAGTTTGTGGCATGTATGCAGAGGGAGGGAAGGTCACAGATAAGGCATTTGTAGTCCATGTTTTTAGAATAATAGATGTATGAATATACAGACATATTATTTTTATTATATATTTATATATTGATATATTTATGTGCTAAGACTTATTACCATTGCAAGTGAAAGGAAAATAGGAACTTGTATTTTGATTAAAGTGAAAATAATCTCAGTTAAAATGACAATGAATTCCTGGCTTCATATATAAATATGTTACTCTCTTTGCGCATACCAAATTTTTGAATATAATGCAAACAGGGCTGTGTTTTAGCACAAAGCCCTTCCTTATCATCATTCTCCACCCCTCTTTTTCCATTATTTCTTGCAATAGTTGCCATAATCTCAGGCACATTCACATATGAGTGTGTGCCTATTTTTTTTTCTAAATTTTTAGCATGTCTGCATTACATGCGTTATAAGCAAGGCTGGAGAGGCAGTAACAATTTTCTTCAACATTGAAATATTGGAACTGAGCAGGAGTGAAGGGGACAGGTATTCAGCTCAAAATGCTAGACCTTGAGCTACAAACAATAGTGGTAGCCTCAGCTAGTTGGGAGCATGGCATAGGACCTGAAACAATTGGTGTGGAAAAGGTTAGAAGAAGTGAAAAAAGAGTTACATGAACTAGAATCCTGGAGAGGAAAAATATATCTGCATGAAAAAGGTAAATTGAGAAAAGAATTGGAAACCTTGAGAGAGGAAACTAGCATAGGATAGAAAACAAAAGGTTAAAGGTATCTTCAACTTTTAAGGAGATCAATTTGAGACAATTAATAGTTCAAAAGCGAGGGGAAAAAACCACAAAACTAGAAGTAAGGGTAAGGGAGAATGGGAGACGAGCAAATTTGTTACCAGCAGTAAAACCTGGCAGTTTGTGGTAAGAAAGGAACCCTGAAATTCACTCTTCAGATCTCAGGAGAAAATTGTAAAAACATTGCCAGGATTTTTGTAAGTTAGTCTTCATTCTCCAGCTTAAAACCAGTTGATATCTGCTTCTATTCCTATGACCTTTATTAGCTTATTTAGCACAGACCTTTACAATGCAGCTGGACATCTTGATGCATGCAAAGAAGACAGGAAGTACATAGCTTTGTTTCTAGTTTTAAACTTGAAACCTTCTTAGGAAGATGATTTTGAAGGTTTTAAAGTCAAGCACTCAGAGGTCTGAGTGCTTAATTCAACACTCTTGTATATAAACATTATAAATGCATAATTTAAATATGAAAATTTTATTCTTTTTTTGCCTTATAGTATTATTTAGTCTTTAGGTATCAGTGGGGATTGTATAGGTTCTTTCTTATACAATTTTGCTTAAAATCTCAAAATGTCTTCATCTTTACCCTTCAAAACCACTTAATTTGCACAACTTGTTCTTGTTTACATGCCAGTGTTGAGATTCTCTGATCATTTAATAACACACTGATCTAGACTTTTTAAACTCTTTCTAAAAAGTTGCTCTGCTGCACACTGCATACATGCCTAAACACAGAATATACTGCTTCTTTTTCCATTTCTGAAACTGAATGGTACTAATATTATATAATATATAAAATTTTCCTATAATGAAATGTGTTAGAACTGTTTTCATAACTTCCATTGAACCATTAAATTAAATTCAGATGTTATTTCATTAATTGATTCAGTGTTGTTTACGATGTCTAATTAAATTTAGCAGAGGTCTCCTTATACAAATAATAATTGTCAGTTTATATCAGATCTAATAGAATTCAGTGTGCAGACTAAGTCCTGTTATGATCTTGTGATTAAAAGTATGCAGTTTGAGCTCAACTGTGGTGTAAACTGTGTCCTGTGGTGCCTCCAGCACACCATCACCACCTGGTTGATGGAGGGGATTGTGCTACTCTACTCTGCACTTGTGTGGCCTCACCTTGGGTACTCTGTGCAGTTTTGGGGGCCACAATATAAGGATACAAAACTATTAGAGAGCATCCAAAGGAGGCTACAAAGATGGTGAAGGGCCTTGAGGGGAAGTCGTACAAGGAACAGCTGAAGTCCTGTAGCCTATTGAGTCTGGAGGAGACTGAAGAGAGACCTCATTGCAGTCACAGCTTCCTCATGAGGGGCAGAGGGGCAGGCAGTGATCTCTGCTCTCAGGTGACCAGTGACAGGACCCAAGGGAATGGCCTGAAGTTGTGTTAGTAGATGTTTAGGTTGGGTATTCAAAAAAGGTTCATTCCCCACTGGATGATTGGGTACCAGAAAGGGCTCCCCATGGAAGTTGTCACAGCACCAGCCCTGACTGAGTTTAAGAAATGTTTGGACAATGGTCTCAGGCACATGGTGTGACCCTTAGGGGGTCCTGTGCAGGGCCAGGCATTGGACTCGATAATCCTTGTGGGCTCCTTCCAACTCAGCATATTCTGTGATTCTGTAAATTGATAAATTTATACACTCCGTGATGTCAAGATTCTCTCATTTGCTTACAATAAAGTGTGAAATGTATGCAATCAGGATTGTGTCTATTTTCAATTTGTTAAGCCAATCTTTGGGGTTTTTTTCTAATGATACTTTAATTAAGCTTATAAGAAGTGATGAAGGAGAAGTATCATCTGAGTTGATGTAACAGATTAGTTTGCATTTTCATGATCCTTAATCTGTCTTCCTGAGAATTTTATTATAGACATTATGGTCTATGGAAACAAACATATTACATTCAGTCCTAGCTCCAAATGTCCCAAACATTTGATAAATAAATCTTGGCTAAGTGTCATATATTTCTAGCGTTAAACTTAGTCTATTCTGGTGAAATTCCACTGTTTTCATATTTATTAAAAATTGGAATTGGAATGCTATTAATTTTTATCTTCTTTTTCTTTCTCTCTTTAGCCTGCATGGTATAGCAATATCTCCAGCATATCACACAAAACTGGCAAAAATGGGAAAGGAAAATTTTTCATTTCTAATTCCATCTACCTGCCTGTATATGTTTTTATGGAGCATAAATTGTATATGTAGTTTTGTCAGACCAACATGTATTTCCTAGATATTTGTACATATTCACATTGTTAATCATACATACAAGTACAAATCATATACATCTGTGCATGGAGTCATATATATATGTCACATATAACCTCTCTATTTATACAGTTCCAGGTTTATTGATAGAAATAAAATTAGAATACCTGTAGGGGACTTCCTAAAGATAAATTAATCCCAATGCAAATATATGAAATAAGCAAAAATAGATTTTTTCCACAAATACTGGTCTTTCCTTAAAGAGGTCACAGCTGCTAAAAAATGCTCAGAAGAGGGTAATTTAGACCGGAGAAAAGGAGGTCAAGGGGAGATTATTGGCCTCTAAAACTACCTGAAAGGAGGTTGTGGCAAGGTAGGGACTGGTTTCTTCTCCCAGATGAGCAGTGACAGAACAAGGGGAAATTTTAAATGTCCATAACTGCAGGGGAAATAGATAGTGTATGGCACTAATTATCCTCAAAAATTTGTAAAAAACATTCTGTGTGTTCAGTGGTATATAAGTTCTTTTTTTTCCTCCTCTAATAATTGTTTCCTTAGCCGTGATTTTAAGAAACCCCTTCTATTAAAATGTTTAGTTGACAGAGCTTGACATATTCTATCACAGAGGAATATATTAGCCTGAAGAACATAAGATGCATTTCAAAAGCTGTCGTTTACAAATCTGGATTGTATGCTTGTTGTGGCTGTCTTTCTCTATAGGTTTGTTATTTGAAGACATTTGTCCAATGCTTTTAACCTCAGAATTTGCACTGTATTGTTCATACCCTATGGTACTGACTGCATTGTCCTGCTCTGCTTGTAGAAATGACTTTCATTCCTAAAATACATAAAGCTTTTCACAACATGTTCACTGGCAATCTGACTTGGCAGGAGACCTTTTCATTTAAGTGCTTAATGTTCAGTCTTTCTCTATTTGTTACTTTATTGGCAGCTTTTTTCTTATCTTTTACTGATAACTGACAAAGATTGTACATATACTGTGCATCAATATCTACCAGAACAAGATAGTGTCAAAAGTTATCTAAGTAATTTTTTTTTTAATTTATAAAGAAATCACACATAGTCTGTTTTCTTTTTTGGACTTAGCACAGAAAAAATATTTCTCTGTCTTTGCAATCTATATTGTTGATGGAATGATTCAACAAAAAAATATCGCTCTGAATCTGTTTTCATAGAAAATCAATTTGCTACTACATCAAATATTTTTATCTTTAAAAAAATTGGATCAGAACTCTTATGAAGACAGTTTTTAAGTGGATCAGCCTGTTGTAACAAAAACTTTTCATAGTGTGTGAAATATTTTGTGAAAATCAGCATTATAATAAAAATACACATATTTGGTTGCAAATGCTTTTCTGTATGATTGAAAGCAAACCAGTGTGAACACAAATCAGAGTGAGCTCTCACAGATGTAAAAAAGTGTTAGTGAATTCGTAGCATGTAATATACTTCACAGGATGATACAGGATACTAGAAAGAGAAATCAGCTTCATTCATTCAAGTCAAAATCTCATGAGATGGTTTTCTGAAGAGGTAAAAATACACATTAAAAGAATAGGAGCAAAATGAGGAGAGGATATCACAGAATAAATCACAGAAACTAGGTTGGAAAAGACCTTTGAGATCAATAAGTCCAACCTGTGACCTTACATTACCTTATCAGCTATAGAAAAGGCAAAACACATTTCAGCTCTTGAAACAAAAGCAGGAACATAAAATGACCTTCTGGTCACCCTTTATTTGATGCAGTCCAGGACAAGGTTGGTTTTCTGGGTGGCAAATCACATTGTTAGGCCTTGTCAAGCTTCACATCCACCAACACCCCTTGATCCTCCTATGGCAGCTCTGGATCCATTCTCTGTCCAGCCTGTACTCGTGCTTGGGATTGACCAGACCCAGGTGCAGGACTTTGCACTTGGCCTTGTTGAAATTCTTGCATTTTGCATGGTCACAGCCCTCAATGCTGTCAAGGTCTCCAGGCGTGACAGCCAGAGGGGAAATAATCAATTGTTGATAATCATACCTGTGAAACATTGATAATTACATCTGTCTTCTGCTTCTATTCTTGAAGGGACAGCTCTCAAGTAGACTTGACTTTCATTCCCACACTACCATATGTGGAGCTAGAAATGACCATAGGATATCAAAATTATCAGTAGGAGAGACCCTTCTAACTGCTTAAAGTGTTTTTTGACTGACATGATGAAATAATAAGGACTGAGTTAAATAACTGAAAGGATAATCACGATTTCTTGTGGAAAACATATTTTATATTGCTATATATAGGTCTAAACAGCCTAAAGAGGTAGAACATAAAATTTCATATGCAGATTATTGTCTAAAATAGCCATACAGTACTTATTTGTGATTTTCTGTGCTGAAAGATCAGACCAAGTGAAATAGAAATAAGAAAGCTACAGAAATAATTTTGAAAACATTTCTTTCTTACACAATAAGTTGAACAAGCAGCCAATGAGGTCACAAGGGCCACATAATTGAAAATCAGGCTACTGCTGTAAGATAAACAAGGTTAAAGTTGGAAAGCATGTAGGATACCATTATTATAATGTCATTAAGTTTGAAATGCTGATGGAGTTCTGTAGAGAGGTCAGCAAACACAAAGATATTGCACTGTAAGAAATGCTGACTTGAAAGAAATGTGAAACAAGTTGAATAAAAGTAGCCAAAATTCAATAATTCATGAAAAATCAAGTCTGGAAAAGGGAGAATCTATTCTTGGTAGGTCACATTAGGGGAAAAAAAAAAAAGGGAAGAAAAAGCCATGTAAGCATAAATAAATGCATAAAGGCATAAAGTTAAAAGAGCAGCAAAAACAATGTGGTCAATCCAAAAGTTTAAGTCCCTGTGTGACTGAGAACTGCATAAGAGAGAAAGAAATCTGAGAACAATTAAAAGAATTTTAGAAGCTTAAATGATACTGAAAAATATCAGACAGAGCAAGAAGAAACTGCAATATAAACTCCAAGGTATATATAGAAGAAATCTCAATTATTCTTTAAAAAAAGATAAGAAGAAATTGTAGTTCCTTTCCAATCACCATAAATACAGAATAATGTTGCTGGTCAATACACTTACTCCAGATTTACACCGAGTACTAGAAGAATAAAGCTGGTCCTGTCCATTACATACAACTGATTACCATTGCAATTAGGGCCAGAGGGATATGGAAAATCACTTTCTACAAAGTTTTTCCTGATCAACTATCGTCTATAATTTTCATTGCTGATTTTTCTGCCTAATGGGAATAGAAATTAAAAAAAAGGGAAAGAAAGCAAAAAAAATTGTCATTAAATTGTCTATTCATGTTTAGCTTTTTGCCTCTTTGCTTCCATTAGTAGTATCCAGTATTTATCTTATGGTCTATTATATACAAGATAAATAGATTTTTTTTGCTGCCCCTGTATATTTTAGTCACAGGCTAAGATTGAGGTCCTTTATGTTGGTGATCCTAGGACATACTAAAATATATTATCTAAAAAAAAAAAAAGGAGACTGTTTCAAATACAAATATAAAAAAAAAAACTTAAGTGACAAATATATGGCTAACAGCCCCTCATTCTTTAATGTCACTAATGGACCATCACTAAGCATCTGAGAATTGTGGGGATTTTTAAGTAAGATTGCACAGGAGAAAAAAAAATATTTGATTTTCCATGACTGTCACAAGATGTCATGCCAAGTGAAAGGAAAAAAATGGTGGTTTCATTCTTAAATTAACTTTTCATCCTACACTTGTAATTTTGCTGCTCCCTTGCATCAGAGGGATAATAGATGGATGTATCTATTCAGCCTGATTGACCCCAAACCTTTCACTGACAATTTATATCAATATCCTCTAGAAAGTTCCTATATAAGCTAAATATGTGATGACTAGTGCCTGTTTAATCATCCAAGGAATGACGAAAAGGAAAAATGTGAAGGAAATGCTACAGAAAATTTGTAGTTGGTCCTAAAACATTTGAATATAATTTTTTTCTTTCCATTACAAAAAACCCAAATGAAACAACAGAACCAGTTGTTGAACTGACAGCTAAGAAAATCTACTACTAGAGAGTATTGGTTGGAGTTTTTCATCCACATTTCCAGTAGCAGGAGAAAAAAGGTTATGGGTCATGTCCTTTGTCACTATGGTTAATCCCTGCTGTGCTATCAAGTTTGTAGGTAGCATAAATCTTTATTTACATGAAGTCACTCTTATTTGTAGTTCCAGATGGTATCAGATTTCCTGATGAATTTGGATGTAATAAAAATGTTAGAGCCGCTCAGGAGACTACAGATATGTCATGTCGCAGATGGAGTGACAGTTTTAAGAGAGAAGTAGCAATAGTTCTATTGATATTAAGCAGAGATTTAACAAAGTTTGGAAAATAGGAGATGCATCAGTGATCTAATGAGATTTGATGGCAAGGTACTCTTGATCACCTACTGCAGTCAGACAAAACTGTCAGGGAGAGCCTTCTGCCAAGTCATGAGGTTCAGAATGGACCCCCTTGTGTTCTAATCTCATTCTCAGAGAAAAGTTTAGGTGCAGCTGGATCCAGACTTAGCCCAGACTTAGTCAATTGCTTATGTCTAAAGGATTTTATGTACAGAAACAACCCTTTATGAATTTAGTTAAGATTTTAAAGTTTAGTATACTTATTGATAATCTGTTACAGCAAGGAATCTCTCAACCTCAAGAGTAACTTTGAGCCCCAGCTATCCACTATTTATAGAGTAAATTAACTGAATTATAGTGGTATTTGCATATTTACTGCAGAAGTTAATTTCCTCTAAACTTAGGCAGCACAATGATTAGGTGGACACATTGCTCCAATTAGCCTTTAACTGTTGTGCCTCTCCCAAATCCACTTTGAGTCTGCTGAAGCCATCATGACCTGATGCCACTGGTGGTCATCACTTGAGAAGGATTACAGGAAACAAAGGTCAGATTGGTGTGGGGTAGGCAAGGGAGAGGACAAGGATAATGGACACACAAGTCATTGAGTCTTTATAAGGAATAAACTCTTAGAAGAAAGAGGATCAACAGGGGAACAGATTCATGTTATGGCATCTGTCTTCCCAAGTGACAGCTTTGTGTGCTGAAGCTCAACTTCCCAAGACACCTGCCTGGGTGTCACACTGACCAGAATTCTCTTTTTGCTGGGCTTGGCTACACAGAAGACAGGATACTCTTTTAGTCAAATCAGGTCATCTGTCCCAGCTATGCCGCCTCACAGCTTTTTACCTACCCTCAGCCTACTTCCAGGTAACGTAGGAGAATAAGAAATAGAAAAGCCTTTGATGTTCAAGCAATGTTCAACAATAAATAAAACATTGGCTTGCATCAATGCTATTTTGGTCATAAATCTAAAGCACAGTATCATGTGGATTGCAGACAGACCCAGAACAAGGTTTTGCTCTTTTCTATGCTGATCAGAGACTCAGTCAGTGTAATGGTTTCCCCTATATCACAAGCACGATTCAGTATGTTGTCTTTTCCTGAGATTTAGTACATGAGGCATATTCTTTTTTTAACAAAGAATACTGTCAATTCAAGACTGAGGCTTTCATGTATTGATCTCTGAGGTTCCTCTTTATTCTCAATGGGAAAAAAAAACCCAAGCCAAACAATCTACACTAAATCTGTCATTTACCATGGGAAGGTGTGAACACTTATTTTCTTTATTTTTCTTTCCTTTAGTCTGCTTCGTGTTTTTATGAAACTCAACATAAAGTGGCTCCACTTCGCATTGCATTTTTAATAGTCAACATTTGTTCAAAATACTTAAAGAAATTAGGTTAATGTGAAAAATAAGAGATTATGATAGTATATCAAGTCTGAATTTTAGGTGATTTAACAATATTAACTTAGCATTACAAACTCATTACTGAAACATTTATGACAGGAAAATGTAAATTTCCAATACTCTACAATCTAAACAATTTTCAGACTTCTTTTTTTTTCAAATTTTTCTTAATCAACTGAACATTAGAAATATTTTCATTCTGAAACAAAAAGCTATCAACTCTAACTTTTTTAGAAATCAGAAACTAATTAACTGGGTTCGTGTTGAGACCCATGCTAAACTGCTGAGGTCAGAATATGTTTGTCTTTGTCTGGGTTGCACTGTTGCATGTTCAAATTGTTTTTTCAGATTATCAGTCTGACGAGTTCCTCATATTTGATCAAGACAGTCTTGTGGGGTTTACAAGCATACACAAATGGGTTTGCAAGCATATACATTTGGAATGTTTTCAGTACTGTCACTTAACGTAGTCAGTCTGGCATAAATTCTGTTTTGTCTGTAAAACAAAAACAGTGACAAATAATGAAATGTCCAGGTTACAAAGAAATATAAATCTTTGGACTGTCATTTCATTATACTCTGGAGGATTCCTGATCTCACTCTGTATCTGTCAGATGAAAAGTGACAAAAATGTGGACAACAACACCTGTTCAGTGATTTCCTAATATATATAACAAATTCCATAATATAGTTCAAAAGCTCCAGTGCTCAGAGATCACGATATTCAGAGATCACGATACTCAGAGATCACACTTACAAATATTAACTACTGAAGGTACTGATTTTATGTCAGTCGAGGAAATATAATGAATACTTACATCAGGGATCTACCTGCTTTGCCAATCCATAGTGCTACAAGTATGGAACCATTTTACAGAGCAGTGATATCTGACACAAGCAATTTAATCTTTCAAAGGCTAAATTGTGAGTTGAGCACCTGTTGAAAAAAAGTGTATCACAGCATTACATAGTCTCTCATTTCTTTGAATTTGACATTCATAAGTATCTAGGAAGTACTTGGAGACCAGAAGCAGCAGAACCAGTGACAGAAGATTGGTTAAGTAATAAACCCAAGTAAAGTAATATTCTCAGTTCTATGTTTACTCTCAGTGAAATTTAGGAAGTCCAGGTTGGTTAAAATAGGAGCAGTTTAAGATAATCACCTCTCTGCTATATTATTGTCTTTAAATTTTGCTTATTTAATGAACTTGTTCTTTTAGCTCAGAATTGCTTTCATGTGGATTCTAGCTGCTTTGTTCATAGCTATCAATGCTAGCAAAATGGAAGATTATTAGAAGAACATCAGACGGAATTATTTGAAAATAATTATTAATAAAAATATTATTTCTAGTCTTCTACTTCTTTGATATATCTGTTTTCTTTATTTCTTTGTCATTACTTATTTATTTCCCTTTTCTACATTACTTTTTATCCTTAGTTTATTTTCCTCTTTTGCCATCTGTTTGTTGTTGTTGTTTCTTTAAAAAAGTACTTTATCGCCCTGGAAACTCAAGCATTATAAAGTCTTAGCCAGCTATAATACAATTTTCAACATATTTTGTGCCAATTGCTCTCAACTAATATAAAGAACACCAATTACCAGAGAAGTCTATGTTGCTTGTCTCTTTCTTTTAAGGGTAGCCATACAATGACCCTTAGCAAGAAAATTATGATTATGAGCATATGGTGAAAAAATTTAATGTCTTACTTATTTCAAAGTCTTTCTTATTACAGCTATTAGTAGATCCTTCTGGATGATCAAGCAATAAATCATTTGACCATGTAGAATTCATAGTCCTGTAATTGATCTTTTTCATGTGTTTTCAGATAAAACTGCATAATACTTTCTAACTAAAGGTAAATGAGTAGATAGATTACTAGTGTCCTTGAGGGAGCACAGCTGAAGAAAATTATATTCAAGCAATATAACTTACTTTCCCATCTTTCCCCTTTTTCTTTGTATTTTCTATAAGGGTAAAGGAAAAGGAAACACACTTTGGGGAATGAAAATTATAAGGAATTGCTGTGAGTTAGACTATTTTCTATTCCCATCCACTTGACATTGGGGAAAAAAAACACCTATTGTTTTTATTAATATTTTCATATTTTATAAAGATGGAAATACAGTGCATGAAAAAATTATACCTCAGAGGACAATAAGATCCAAATT
Organism: Sturnus vulgaris; assembly: GCF_052056855.1. Classification (NCBI taxonomy): domain Eukaryota; kingdom Metazoa; phylum Chordata; class Aves; order Passeriformes; family Sturnidae; genus Sturnus; species Sturnus vulgaris. The sequence continues at coordinate 73,544,429 of NC_142245.1, forward strand.
TGCTTTTTTGTTTATTTCATTGATTTGACTACATGAATATTTCTAGCAAAAAAATTGCCTCCTGGACTTCAGTGTCTAGAACAATAAATCAATAGCAGTTTCTGACTTCATAATTCTTTTTATTCTATCTGAAGCAATTAATATATTTGTAACCTGGGACCTGGAAGAATAATTCTTCAAAATATTATTGGTGGAGATGCTAGTGTACTCTGGGAAACCTTCACCCACTCAAGTTGTGAATGAACTGCAGAAACAATAAAAATATGGAATAGGCTGAAGGGAGTTCCTACTCCAGTTTATGTACATAAATGCACATAGCCTGAGAAACAGACAGAACAAGCAACAATCAAAGCCTGACTGCTTCAGAGCTTTTCAAGGAATATGGGTAGGAAAGACAAGTAAGGAAGTTTCTTTTATGTGCAAGAGCAGTTCAAACAAAGTAAGCTGCCACGTAGGGTATACGAGAGGCAGGTGAGAGCTTGTGAACCAGTATCAGACAAGATACCAGGGAAGGAAAGCAGGAAAACCGAGCTGTAAAAGTCAGGACAGTGAGGTGCAGCTCCTGTTAAACACCAAACTCGATATGTCTGAATCTAAAGGCAGGAAGATACTCATTGCCCTCTCTCTGTCGAACAAATTAAACATCCTATCAAGCCAAGCAAGCACTGAAATACATGGGTTTCTGGTTTCTTATTATCCATGTAGTAGTTCCCAGATCAGCCCCCGTTTCTTGAGGACTGTGTTCAGCTCACTCCAACTAGAGACAATCCTGACCTCACAGCACCGGCTGCCTGGTACTAGAGGACAAGTGAGAACCTACCCTAACATATCCACTTTCTTGCTCATTTTTTTTTCTGCTTTATTTCTAGCATAAGAAAATTGTTCCCAGCTGAAATCCTTACTGAAGTTAAACAGAACATCCTTCTGTGTTATTCTATATAGACATATTTTCTATTTCCTTCTTCTGAAACTACATATTTTATTCATTATGTGCCTTCCTTTCTGCAAACAGTTAATGTTGTCCAACTCTGATTCTGAAAAAAAAAATGCTTTACCTGAGAGAAAAGCAGCAATAGATCCAGACTTCACTCATTTGTCCCAGGGGTTTCCAGTTCTCCAACAATTAATTTTATTTTTTTTCCCCAGGAGATGAAACATTTCTGAGAATTTACAGTAAAACTAAAACAATATGAGGAATATGGGATCATAGAGATATGATGCAGTGAAGTATACACACTGCCTCTTACTAAGTTTTTTGCTGCTGTATCCATCAGTTCCTGTTAAAATTCCATGACAGAAAAGGCATCTATTTAAAATGCAACTTTTTAAAGCATTTTTTGAAGCAGATATTACAGCTGGTGCAAATCAAAGTACCTCCCCTCATTTAAACTAAGGTTCCAGATATACATTTGTAAAGTTGACTTCTCTAGATAAGTCACTACATTTGCAAATATATAGAAGGCTGTGATTTTACTTAACCAAAAAACATGAAAGAAGCATATGCAAGAACCTACATATGCAAGTAGCAGGCTTGAACTCTTCAGAATACAGCAAAACAGAAAGAAAAATGGGAAAACTGTTTAAATGCTTACAGATGCTTACCTGAGGCTATTAGTCATTAGATGGTCTCATGGTGTATCTGCTTTTGTTTTGGCTTTTTTTTTTAATTTCCACAAGGTTATCCGTGGTAATATTGTATACCAGTGAATGTGACATGATTTAGCTTTCAAAACAGTTAAAATGGAGTCAATGATCTTAAAGGTGTTTTCCAAGTAAAAGAATTCTGTGATTGACTACCCTTAAATTATAGACATGTATCAAAATCATGTATATGCTAAATTAAAAATATTATGTTTTGTCCTACAGAACATAGATTTTAAAACAAAGTTTACACATCATCTTTTTATTTCAAATTAAATTTTTTATCACTGTCACTTTGCTCAAGAAAGACAAGGGTTATATATTTTCATTTCTTTCTAATTAATTCTCACATATTGTTAGCTTTCACCTATCCAAGGTCATAAATTCACCTAATATACTGCTTATTCATTAAAAACCTGCCATTAATTCAATCTGGAATCAAATAACCATTAGAGAATGTTTTCTTCTTCTTAAAATATGATGAATCATTAAATTTATTGACAATTACTTCAAATTATTCTAAAATATTTGCAGTTTTATTGAAATTAATTTTTGTGCATGGTTCTGTTTGTGATTTTTTCACAAAACTTGCTAATATACATTTTTGAGGAAATCTGTACATTTTAACTTAGGCAGATATTTGCATACAAATCTATGTCAGAATCAGACAAATCCTATGTACTGAATATATTGTTTTTGGCAATTATGCAGTATTCTGTCAATTTTAAAAAGTTTTGGCAAGTTTTGTAAATTTGAGGACCACATGTATGCATTTCTCTACAAAAAAAACAAAACCAAAACCAACCAACCAACCAAACCAAAACCAAGAAAATCACAATTGCATTATTTTTCTCATTTACTTTACAGAATGTTTTCAAGGATGTGGAAGATCTGAGGACAAGATAATGGGAGCAGTTTCCAGAAAGAAGGATGAGACACATATGTAATCTATGCAATGTCTGAATAACAGCCATCAAGGGATCAAATGCTACTTGCTTGTTAGAGAGAACAAGGACTTATGACACAGTTGCCATTACTTGCAGTCACTTGCTTCTTCATTCTAATGTAAAGTCAGTGCGACTCCTAATATAGAAACTCATTAAAAGTTCTGGATGTTTCTTGTAATTTCAAAACAGCTGTAATCAGCAAAAAGTCACAAAAATTGTCAACATCCTTCAACTGTTCTTCTGTATTTCTGGTTCTTGTTTCAAGTCATGATTCAGTTGCAGTTAAATCACTTGTCAACGATTGGGATTTTGGCAAAGAAATATCACTTAAATGCTTTCAGGCTTCATTGTGCTATGTCATTTAAAAATATGGAATTCAGATATTAGATCATATAGTCACTTTACATTAACAGCATGTGTTTCAAAATAGCTAAGAAATAAATATTTACTATATATACCCATAACAGGCAAACAAACAACAAGAACAATAAAAAATTCCTGAAATTCACTATTTACGTGGAGGTTCCAAAAAGGAAATAAAAGTATGGCAATTAAAAAAAGTAAAACCAAAATAGGTTTTGTTTTGTTTTTTTTCTTTATTTTTCCAATTTTCAAAATTCTGAAATCTAGATCACAACATTTGGGTTTTGTTTTTGATAAATCTCTCTGATTTATTTATAGACAGTATGTATGGTTAATTATTTTAATTATTTTTTAATCACTAGCAAAAAATATTAATATTCTTCATTGTCCTCTTATTAAATGGTAGATTTTCAGAGCTTTCAGACTCCAGATTTCCAAAACCAGGACTTTAATTCAGCTTTGACTTTTACTTTGCAAAGTCCCAAATAGCAAGTCAATCAGGATGTTAATTTGTTGCTTACTCCTTTCAGAGCCACCACTATGTATGCAAAGTTCACTGCAATGAAAATCAAAAAGAATTAGATGATGTGTTGTTACTCTTGTGAAGTGGCATTATATTTGGTAAAATAAAAACGATTCAGTCCTTAGAGGCTTATCCTGGCAAGGGCCAGGGAAAATATTTCCGTCAGAGTTACATGGTCTACTCTTTTGTATCCAAATGAAGGTTGCCCTTGTTGCACTTTTTCCCTGCTGGAAATACATTATGCATTACAAGTTGTTATTGTAAGGAGAAACTCTTTAATTTTATCCATCTCTTTATCTTTTTCCAATTGTTCATTTCATCTTTTGGAGTAAACTGGAATCTGTCATGGAATGTCTGTATGTCTCCATGTATTCTTGATCTCACTCTGTCTTCCTGATTCACCCAAGACGTGACAGCAAGAAAATAAAATATTAGCTCAGAAGAGGTCAATAAATGCCTGAGGAAGGGGAGTTCCTTTCAGTTGTGTCACAAAAGTGTAAACAAAAATATGTAATGTCACATTCATTAAATAAGAATAATACTAAAAATAAATGATAATGCTAAAAGATGCAAATTTTTACTCAAAAATCTTATGAGAATTGAGCAATTTAATGTATTTCTACATCTATATTTTAGTATTAGAAACAAAACTAAGGAGCTTAGTAAGAGATATTTCATTCAACACAATGGAAGAGAGAACTCTAGAAATGCATTGCACAAATCTAAGGATGCTCCTACTTGGTATGTTTTTTGTAGGACACATTAAACTGACCACTCATGATGGGAACACAAATGTGTAGACATACATAAGAAAAAAACATTATTTGGATATTACCGTGAGATCGGTTCCAGGCATGTGTCTCTGATTCTTCAAGTCCCTGGGGGCTATCAATATGTCAGAATACAAAAGAATCTTTTGCAGATTCAGTTTTTGAGCTACTTTTCTGTAAAATATGAGAATAGATGAGGAAAACACACTTCACAATTTAATATTTGGTTATATATATGAAGACAAATGGTATTCTATTAAGGAAATGCAGACACAGCTTCTCTATTAGTGGTTTCTGGAAATGTCTTTTAAAATCTTTTTTATTGCAATGACAAAATGGGCAAAATTGGTTAGTCAGGATAGCTAATGAGTCCAATGAACTGTACATGCTTACCAAAATCTGCCTGAAAGAGTGTCATGTAACAAAGCACTTATAAAAACCCAGTAAAATATTATAAAATATTAGAGACACCCATAGAACAATGATGAACATTTGATAGTTACAATGACAGCTCAGACAGAACAAAAGTACATTGAAAAAGGTAGTAACATGGGCTATGTACTTTTACCACAGAGCATCATGATAATTGTTTCAGGGGTTAAGTTCTTTCGTCATTAAAACTACAGAAGTAAAAAAGCCCTGGAAACCTTCCAGAGATTCTAAGAATTGCTGAGAATGAGAATGGAAAGGATCTCTGAAGGCTGTGTTGTCCAACTATCCTTTTGAAGCAGAGTTTCAAAAGCTTTCTAAAGTATGTTGTCCAGGGCCAATTGTGTTTTGAGTGCTCCAAGAACAGAAACTTCAGAGACCTTCTGGGCAGCCTGTTTCAAACACTCTCACAGTAAAACATTTACTTCTTATGCTCAAGCAGAATTTTCTGTATTTTTGTTTGAGCTCATTGGACTATATAAGAAAGCTATTAAGCTATTAGAGAGTGTCCAAAGGAGAGCTGTGAAGTGGTGAAGTTTGAGGGGAAGCCGTATGAGTGGCTGAGGTCACTTGGTCTTTCCAGTCTGGAGAGGAGGAGGCTGAGGCAAGATCTCATTGAGCTCTACAAATTCCTCGTGAGGGGAAGAGCAGGGGCAGGCACTGATCTCTTCTCTCAGGTGACAGTGACAGGACTTGAGGGAATGGCCTGAAGCTGTGTCAGGTGAGGTGAGGCTGCATGATAGAAAAGCATTCTTCACCCAGAGGGTGGCCGGGCACTGGGTTGGTACAGGGAAGTGGTCACAGCAGCGAGCGCCTCTGAGTTAGAGAAATGTTTGGACAATGCTCTCAGGCACATGCTGTGACTCTGGGGATGGGGATGTGCAGGCCTGGGAGCTGACTCCATGCTCCTTGTGAGTCCCTGCCAGCTCAGCATACTCTGCCATTCTGTGATTCTGAGGTCCTGAGTAGTTTATGAAAGTCAATCACTTTGGTTCCAAAAGTAAAAGAATATTGACTTCACCTCTTGATTGCTCCTGCAGTAATTGTAATATTGTAATATAGTAATTTTTATGTGATTATTCTGAATGAGTTCTACTAAAAGACGTGTGTCAGTCTAACCTCAAGCTTAATCTAACCAACATTTATCATTATAAGACAGATTTCTATTGATCATAATTTTGGAAATGTTTGGCATTTGAGAAAAATTAATCTATCATCAATGTCTATTTTAATAATTTCTTGCAAAAAGCAATAAAAATGTTTTTTCTATTTTCTAGAACAGAAGGAAAAAAGTACAGAATCTTCAGGATATGGAAAAATTTTTTTGGACATTCTCTCTATGTAAAGCTCTAGTTTTGGCCTGTTTCTAATTTAACTTCTGTGCAGTGTCCTTTCAATAAGATCACCTTTGCTGTCCTTCTGAAAATGTACACAATTTAGCAAAAGAAGTGATTCTTTGGAAACTTCTAATGAATATATCACCTCAAGAGAGATTTCCTAAATGTTAGAATTTATTATCTCTGAGTCTTATCCCAGTGAATTTTTCAAGGCTTTTATTTCAGAACAAAGTGTGAAAATATGTTATTCAAAGAACTGAACTTGGTTCTTCTGGGAAGTAATACAAATAATTGCATTAATATGCAGCTAGTGAATATACACATACTGGAAATTAATTTTCTGATTTTTAAGGCATTTATGCATGACCTTAAAATATCCTCTGTAGTATAAATTTTCAAGGTGTATGTCTAGAACAACTTTATAGAAAACCTGTCCCTTGATGATAGTCAGCCTTCTCAGTCACTTTATTTGGTCTCAAAATACAGTCAGGCTATTTTTTTCAACTTACCTAACAGACTTTAAGACTTTTGTGTTTTGATCCCTTCAGATGACTCAAACTGCTGATGATTGCAATTCTGTTCAACTATGAAGGAGCATGATGCTGAACTTTGCTAAATTCAGTAAAATTTTTATGTCTGGTTGCATGCACTTGATTTAATGCAGCTGAATTCTTACTTTAGAATTTTCTTTAAAGTGAGAAAATAAAAAACATTGTAATTTGAGCCTTCCATATTTACTATATTTAAATTCTGCAAGAAAGTGATTTTGTATCAAATTAAAATTTATTTTTAAAAGAAAGGTATATGTAAATAGAAAAACACTACAACATCTGGTGAACTTTGTAATAGATCCTTTAATTTAGAAGATGAAAAAATGTTGAAAAACAATATAAATTTAGGTATGCATTACTGTTTGATGTTTGTTGTTAGCTTTAAAGTATTTGTTCCATGTACAAGCACTATACTGCACTGTGAATTGTGGTCTCACTTTGACTGTAAGAGAGGGAAAGGAGGACGGGAAGAAAAAAAAGAGAGTGGATGAAGGACAAAAGGAAGGAATAAGGGATGGGGGAAAGGGGGAAGGAAGGAGGAGAAAAGGGGAGAAGAAGAAAGAACAAGAAATTCTGTAGCCTCACTATCAAAGGTTTTATGACACTATTTACATTAGCACTATAGCTGACAAAAAGTTTTAAAAATATCACCTCTATGATCTTTAATCTTACATACTAAGCAAAATACTTTCATTATGAATCAAGGACTGCTTGTTGCAGAGTATTAGGCCTCATACAAAGCACTCATGGAACACTTCAAGCATGTAGGCGTCATGAGTTGCAAAACAGCTGTTAAAAGTTTGGGAAAAAACTTATATTAAATTCTCATATTGATAGTTATTTCTAAGATTATAGGGACAGGAAAAAAGGAGTAAACCTGCTACTAAGTACCTGATGAACTCAGTCCTGCTAAAGTTGCAGCTGAACACTCTTCCTTAAATATTACAAGAGACGTATTTGGGTTGTTTTGTTGATGGTTTGGGGTTTTTTTAAATTTTGCTTTATATATTTTTTTGTTTGTTTGTTTGTTTGTTTGTGTTTTGTTTTTAGGGTTTTTTGTTTTGTTTTGGGTTTTTTTTAGCTTTTTTTTTTTGGTTTTTGTTTTTTAGGGGGGAGGAGTTTTAAATAGCTAAAATTAAAAGTTTGAAATATTTCGGTATCTTTACTTCCAATTTTTAATGGAGATTTTCTCAGTAGGCCACAGTCTTACATGTAAACAGACTTGCAAGGTATGAGAGATTGAGATTTATTGAATGTTTTTGCTCAGCTTAAGTTTGTGTTTACACAAGTTTATGAATTAATGGTAAAACCTTTATTTATAGCACTGGGGCTTTGGGTTGGAAGTGTTCTAGGATAAGGATTTTTTTGTTTGTTTATTTTGTTCTAAACCAGAGCAAACTGTAGGTCATAAATAAGTGTTAATAGACATTGAAAAGCATTTTTTTAGAAGAGAACTTTAAATAAATGTATGTCAGAAATCAAAAATAATCAGTGTCTTTCATTAATCCACTTTTCTAGACTGTCTAGAGCACTCAGCACGGAAGGTAGAGATAAATTACTTAAGGGCTTTTGATTAAGGAGTTTTGATAAGGACATTAGAAAGCTGTAAATCCCCTAAGCTCATCTGATTTGCTTGCAAAGCTGAGCAACTCTAGTGAATGTAGTTTTGCAAATATGTGTTTCTGAATTACACCAGGGATCCTTTACTTAAGTTCCAGATATTTAATCTTTCTGAATTTTCATTTCAGCCCTGGAGCTCTTCCAAATCTAATGATAAAATCTGTATTATCTTATTGTTTTCATTTTCCACCTTTTTATATATATATATGTGTATATATATTAAATAAGATATTCTTTGGTTAGTTTTCCTGAGCCCGAAGAAGATAGAGATAGCTATTTATTTTCAGCTTTTTAATGGAATTTTACAGGAGGCAATATAGTTCTCTGTATATCTTCAAAGGCAATTCTACATTCTCTTGAAATCAACAACCTTTTTCCTTACAAGAATAACTTTGTCTGATTAGACCATTTGACATCCAAAGGTGCTCTGGCTACAACTTTTCTTGAGTATGGAATTGTCACTGAATTCCACATTGTAAAGTTAGATGACACAATGCTCTGTGTGTGAGAGAGTGAATATCTCCTATTTTTTTTTTTTTTTTAATGTAGCCTAAAGGGTCTGTATTTTAAGAGGCAGAAAACACATTAAGGAAAAAACCCACTGAGCTGCAGAGCCAACTAACATTTTTATCTTTTGTCTTCATTGTTCACTATAGCCCATCAATTATGTTTATTCAAAGGTTAAAAACGTTTGTGACTTCAGGCTGCCTATAACTTCATGCAGGCAACATTAATCAGATACACAAGCTTGAAAAAACCCTGAGATTTTTATAGTAACCAGACTATCCAAAAAGTTCATTCTATGATCTCTCAATATGTTACATAGAATGTATACATAGCTGAAGTGGTATAGATTTTCTTAGCAGGAAAAGAACTTATCTGCTCTGTAAAAGTAGGTGGCTTTCAAAGGTAGTATGTTTTGCCCTTAATACTAAATATATATCTTAACATTTTTTTCTTCTCCCTTGGTAGCCTAATTACCATTAAGGGTAGTCTCTGTGACAAAAATTGTTTTAAGAAATCAAAGAAAAGGGATTTGCTTCTGCAAATTGATTGAGAGCTAGTGAATAAAAATATACTGCCTCTAGTAATTGACTAATTTAGAAACCTATAAATACTAAAGCTATCAGTTAAATGGAAAGAATAGAAAACATCACTGCTATGTTTACATTCAGAGGTTTGGTCAATGAGTCTGCTTTCTTAAAATTCTTAAATTTTTGGAGCTCAGATAAATATGCTCCAGTCTTTGAAGCAGTCTTTCTTGGGTGAATAAAGTTCAGATGTCTTCCCTAAAACCAATTCTTCATGGAGAATCTGATGGTAAACTTCCTCAACATTATTTTCTGTAGTTTTGCTTTACCTTTTTCAAATATCCTCATGAGTTCAACCACAGGTTCATAAACTAACAGATTTTAAGCTAGAAGAAATTCTCAGTCCTCTAGTCTGACCTCTATATAATAGGACTTGGCATTTCAAGTCACTTGCCCTTATTCTAGAAGTTATTGACTGAGAAATTAAACAGTCTGGTTTATATAGAGTATCATAATTTTTTATTTTTTTTTTCCTTAAAAGACTTTTAAAAGTCAAGGAACATTGCTGTTGTTAGAAGTCAGTATTGTTATCATTACCATTATGTTTCTTACTTATATTGTGGGGCAAATGGGTCAATTATTATCTATAATAGTAGGATCACTAGAAGAATATGACAAAAAGACTAAGTCTGGCCTAAGATGAAAATAGTCAGAAATCTTCTTTTATTTTTACATTTTGGTTAATTTTATGATGATTGAAAATAACAACGTGCATGGTATTAATAATGTTTCTATAACCACAGGTAGGGATCCTCTTTAGGATATCCTCATGAAGGAATACTCGGTTGTTATAGGACCAGATACACTAGCAGGCATTCAGTGGTGCTGCTCTGGGACTAAAGAAAGATAATGAGCTGTTTGCTATTTTAATATTAATGAGGGCCGTGTTGTAAGTTGCATCAACTCCAGATGAAGTAGCATTTAGTGATTTGTTATATATGGACATTAATTTTATTAGTGCCATGATTTTTTTTTTTGTCACTATCAATTTTATCTCTTTCGATTGCTTCACACTTTTTCTTTTCTTATATAGCTGAAATATGTATTAAAAGTGCTTCTTTAAACTTCATTCAAGGAACATAAGCTCGGGGAGGTCAAGCACACATGAATTTCATTTTGAAAGTGTCACATATGGGTTGCTTATTGTGGAGAGAAGAAATTCTTTTCTCTGTGTCTTCTGATGCATTTCAATATTCCAACAAAACATATCCTAATCTCCAGGAAAAAAAAACGTAGTTCATCGTTACTTTTCCTTCAGTTCAATAAGAATGTTGTATTCAGCTCAGGAGTAATAAACACCTTTTTTGATTGGCATTTTAATAAAAAGACAAGCAAGGTATACATGAAAAGCTCTGTGCTGAAGCCTGCGATACACTTCTGAGGGTATCAGGTGCAGGTCTCAGATATTTAGGACATTAGTGTATAATTATAGTAGAAATATATACAAGTATTAACTTGGGAAATAGTTCATAACATTCTGGAATTTCAATACTATATATATTAAGGTCCAGCTATAGAAAATATACTACATTTTATATATTTATGACTATATATTCATAAATATATTCATGTTGAAAATGCCATCTATGACTACTTAGGAGTATTTATCAGGACTACAGTACTATCAAGACACAACTCCTCACTTATTGACACTTTAGTCTTGCCATTGGTCAGGGTATGACTAAGAAAAGATCTAAATTTAAAGCAAAATTAATCATTTAGAATAAGGTAATTTTAAAGTATATTTGAAATCTTTCTTTTCCCTGTCCTTCTCCTGTGCCATCTGCACAGCTTACACAAGGCTGTCATCCCGCTGTGCTGATTAAAGTACTGTAAAAAATAGTTACTTTTCCTCCTGTAAAAAATAGTTAAAAAGTATTATACCACCTTCTAATTATCTTGTCCATTAAATATTTTTTCTTTTCTATAACAGGTAAGCATTTTCTTACAAAATGTATTTGTTGCAATATCTCTTCTGCAATATCTCAGAATCTGTTTGATAAATCCTTTTTATCTTTAGACTATTAACACAATTTTTATGTCTCTGCTGTTGTTTCGTCAAAGATATGGAAAACAAACAGATGTTAAAATATTCAGGAACAAGCACATCTTCTGTCTGACTAAACTAAATTTTATTTAACACAACATGTTTCTATAGGAAAATATTAACCAGCCCAAGTATTTTTACATGCTTCAACCATTTTTTTATACTCCATTCTGTTTTGAGTTATGCTTCCATGTTTGCGTGATTGAATATGTGTTTTCAAAATCCAGGATTATTTCAGTGAAACTAAATATTTCATTGCAAACACTTTGAGCCTCAACTTAGAAATATGATTTTTTGCTTAAAATCCAAGTGTTCTTTTTGAAATATAAATCCTATAAATTAAAGAAAAAATAAAAGAACCACAGAAGATTCTGAAATATTCTAATATTTAAGAAACATTTAATCTTAAGAAGAAAAGATAAGATGGATTTTATAACTTTGGGGTTGTTTTCAGAATTAATAAAACCTAATCTTTAGAACAAAATAAGTTTTCCATATAATTTTGTTTGCACTGTATGTCTGAAAGCATTCAGAAAAGGAATAGACATTTAAGGTAAGATTCAGACATTCACAAAATCTATTATTTTATCTACCAAAAGAGGGCATCAGAAATGTCATCCACCACATAAGAGCTGCTGTTTGATGGTTATATTTGAGTGTATCAAGTCATGTTTTTTATATTTTTTCAATGAAAATACTTCATTTTCCCTGGGTGCAGAGCAAAAGGTAGCAAATAATAGGAATAATTTAGGCAGTGATTCCAAGAGATGCAAAAACTATTTTTCTTATTTTGTTTAACATTATAAAAAAATCCAACCCTACTTTTGCAGGAAAAAAAATCTTTTACCTACACTAGCAATAATAAGAATATATTTATTTTTAGAACTAAAGTATCAGAAATATAGGTATGACTTTTTTTTTCACTAAAATCAAAATAGTAGCTTTATTGAACATAGCTGGCCATGCATGAAAAGACAGTTTGGAATGTAGGAAGTGTTATGAACCAAATTGTTTTTCACATTGATGCTACTATTAAAGGCCTTTGTAGAAATGTAAGTTAATTATACAATATTTTCAATTGCATGCATTCAAATATTTTTTAAAAAAATTAGACTTCTTCTTTGAAATAATGTAAAGTAAATGAAAAAAAAAAAACCAAATCTATTTTGATCTTCATTGCCTCAAATAGTAGGCGATTTGGACACAAATAATGACTCAATGACTAAAATGTCAGGCAGACGTATTTGACACCAAAGGTTATCCCTAATACTTAGAGTAAAATAATTCAAATTAATTAGTACTGAGAGAACACATGGGATGATATTTCCAAATTTTCTTTTAGTTTCACAATTTTACTGCCAGGAAGAATTTTAAATCTCTGCAAGCATGTGTAACATACTTACTTTTATGCATTAATTGTCTGTTTACAAGTATACCAATTTTAGCCCTTTTTATAAAGTTAAAGTTTATAAAGTTTATAAAATTTATAAAAGAGAAGGTAATTAAGATTAGAGATTGATTCCTATTTGATGATGTTCAATCTGTGTATTTCATATTGTGTATTTTCCGATTTATTTTTCCTGATACCAGTATGACTTATGGTTGTATTACAGCTGGATTGCAGATTTGTTTATTCTACCATAGTGGTTTTTAAAAGCTAGCATATTATACTTTACATACATGGATAATAGTATCTATGATCTATGCTTACTGATTTTTTTTAATTAATTCTCAAATGTCTTATCAAAGATATTCTATTAAGAAGTAAGTTATGCTACAATGGCATGACATACGAGTTTTGATTTAATTACCCTGCTTCTGAAAAGACTTAATTTAATTTAGTGATACTAAATAGTTTTAGGGATTAATATTAGCTGTACATTCTACATTTCTGAATTTAAATGTCTCATATCACAGAACATGGAAGCTAATGTTTGAATGTAATTTGATGACTTATCTGAAATAAAAATTGCAATTTTTAGTAAAGATAATGATACAGCTCCCTGTGGCAATTAAATATTTCAAAACTTTTAAATTATTTTTTTCTTATCACATATGTTACCTAAGAATTCATACATATTACTGGTGAAGAATTGACATATACAGTATCTAAAAGAAGCATTTGAAACCTAGGCATAAAATTGCATGCAGAGGTCAAGAGGTAAATTTGTTTAGACTGATAACAGCATGAGACTTAAGAGGAAGTCATCTACAGTGTCTTTTCTCAGTGTTTCCACCATTCTTAGGTCTGTAGAAATGCTGTCTTCAATGCTCCCTCAACACCAACTCCATCGAGTTTATCGATACTGGCAAATTTAGAGAGAGAATAACAGTTTTAAAATCCTATTTATATTATCTATTCTTAGTCTCTTAAATTATTAGTCCAACAGTAATCCACAGGAGGTGTGCAGGAGAAAATTATTTAAAGGTGGATGCTTTAATTTTTAGGCATAAAATCCCCATAACATAGGATTTCATGGTTCAGAAATACTATGATATCACCATTTATTAAAGCACAAATAATCAATATCATTCAAAAACAGGGAGCACCATGACCAAAGTGTTATCCATAAGATCTTGCATGTTATGCTTACAAAACCCAGAAAAGCCTATGACTTGTGAGACAGTTAAGATGCTGAACTTTTAATGGTAGTGTCAGCTGCATAGTACTTTTAAAATATCGACTTAATTATGTGTCTAAGTATCAACTTTGACACAGAGTTTTCAAATAAAAAAAAAAAAAAAAAAGAAGCAAATATAAGAAAACCTGGACCTGATTTATAAATTTAACAATATATAATCTTAAAAAGAAATAAGTCTTCCTACTGGAAAGACTTATCTCAAGTTCAGAAGCTTTTTGAAGATGTACAACCAGACCTTTCTCCATTTAAAGGCTATTAATGTGTCGGTTGTGAAATCTATTCACTATTGAAAATGTCAGTGCATCATTTCACTACTCAGAAGTAAAAGCTCTTTGTATGGCTTTCCTATTATACTGAGTATTATTCATTCCAAATAACAGGGGAAGTGGGCATTAAATTGTATTATCCAGTTCAAAGTAATTGTTACAGAGGAAATAAAAAGCCATAGGAACATAGGAATTGCAATAATGGATCAGACCAGTAGTTTATCTAGCCAAATATCTTAACTTTGACAGAGACTAAGATAGAAAAAGATGCTTTTTAGCAGATGATTATTGAACAATGCTGCCCACAGGAGAAATTTAATACCTTTTTCGTTTAAGTCTGGCATATACTTAAAGTTATTTATTACAATAAAATAAAAGAAATATCAAACCTCTTTCCCTGTCTTTATCAAAAGAAATGCAAGGGGATTTTTAATAGCTTTTATATGTATAGCCCCATTACTATTTCATATGGATATTATTCTACTATGCAGAGATTACTGCCTGGATTATGATCACATCTCATGATACATTTCTTCATATTTTATGGTCTAATTTTTAATTTCCGTCTTCTTTTGCAATACTTTACAATCTATCACTGCTAAGCAGATTTTAGGTGTATTGTCAGGTGCTTCATGGTGTTACTTAAATCGGAAAATATTATTCTTCCTTAGTATTTTCTAAGGTTTCAATACTAAACAGGAACGTGATTTGAGTCAGTGTTTTCTGGAAAAACACTAAATTCTCCTTGTCACTGAATACAAGACACAATAACATAAAGGTTGTCTCTTGTACATTGCATAGAGATGAGAAATATCCAAGCTAAGTTATGGACTCAGGAGCTGGGAAAGGTTTCTTTCTCATGGGAGGAAATTAAATGGCTTATATGTAGATATCTGAAAAGGCTGTTACATGGAATGACTTGCCTATTCAAAGCATGGCTGGATACCTAGAAACTGGAGGCATCCTGAGATAATAACAATAAGTATGAAAGCATGGATGTGTAATGGTAACTTATCACCTAAAAAGGTAAAAAGTAGTCTTGCAAAAGTTGAAAATATCCTCAGAAAGCAAGAATTTCTATCTGTCACTAGCTATTCTAACTGTAAGAACAAGAAAGTAATCTTGGTGTAAAAAAACAGAAAAAATCTATCATCTATTGTTAAAAAATAGAAATTAACAGTAGCAAGTGACTGCTGTCCTATAACCCTTTATATTTCAATAATTTAATTTTTTTTTTTAAGTCCAAAATGGAGCCTTTAGCTGACAACTCCCCATTCTACCTATGCTTCCTAATTCCAGTTATGTTCTTGGCACAGTGATGAAATCCTGTCCAGCACAGAGCAGAATAAGAAAGATTAACGTGGTTTAAAACATCTATAATTTGTACAAAGTACAACATTGCAGACAATTTCCATTCACTTGAAGTTTGATGTAGAACAGATTTTATGCAGAAAATTGAACACCCCTGATCTATCCTAGTTTTGTAGTCATGCCAATGTTCAGAAAATTAAATTATGTGAGATACTACCTCAGTGATGGAGAAAAATAGAAAAACACAATCTGAAACTGATTTTTGTGACTTTAATTCTATTTCACAAGACTTCTTAATGTGCTCATGCTGATGCATAGACACTTCTTCAGAAAATGCTTTGCTTTCATACGTCCATAAATAAAATTTCCTGTCAGCTGTACTTCAAGATGTAGATAAAGTCAGATAAATTTTTATATTTTTTTAAAGGAAAGACTACTAAGTTTGAGGTTCGAGACACGAGAAAATGGCATACTTCTGTCTTCTGTATAGATGGATATATATATTATATGAATGGTGTATAAACTGTCTAAGAAAAAGGGCAAAATTATATAACTAAAAAAAGACTGAAAAATAGCATTTTAGTAATTTATAATATACCTAAAAAAATATTTTAACTTGCGAGATCAATCAGTGCTCTCAAAAATACATTCTGAAAAAAAATGATTGATTGTTTTACACTTTGCTTTCCCTACTTTTTATTTTTCTTCTAGCAATCAATAACTCACATACACTTTCTATATCCACTTTTCATATTTTAAAGTGTTAATTTTGTTAATTTGGATCTTAGAATTAAAGAGAAGAATTGAGTGCTTTGCAATAACAAGAAGGGAAGAGACAGCAGTTGTACTTTCATACATTTGACAGTAAAAATGAATACAGTGTGTTCGACCACTAAATGTCTTATCATTAGAATAATCATCATAAATCTTCTGGAAGAAACCCAGCTTTTCAATTTTTTCCTAGAATTTAGGTCATTTAGAATGGGATCTAGAGAAGCTTTGTCCTCAGATCACAAAGGTTTAACACTTGTTTCTCAGCCCTTGTAAGAGTTTGCCTTCATTTGGGAAGTCAAATTATTTTTTTTTTTTAATCCTGACTTTGGGCAAAATGACAAAGAAATAAGGACTAAGTTTTTTTAATAGAAAATCTGCATATTTCTCTTCTGGATTTTCTCCTCTAGCTTGTTCATTCATGCTTTTGACTGGAATGTGTCAAACATTACACAAAATGACAGAGAGGTATAATTGTGACAATAATGATGAAAATCACATACTGATCACTGTTAATTTTCATAATTAGACTACCTGAAACACAGAGTGAAAATCCATGAATGCATGATTACTATCTCTGATCATTTACATGAAAAACTGGAAAAATAAAGGTAGATTTTAGCATGTTTGAGTTTCATAAAAATTGTTATAAGCAGACTAAGAATAACAATAATTACCCTTGAATGATCACTAGCTGTCCAGAAAATTAGTTTGTGTATGCAAGAGTAAGTGTACATCAGTTTCAATAAAAAACATGTGGTCAAAATGTACTCCACCCAATATCTTTAAATATGCAAAGGATAATCTTAGCAAAAGTTACATAGAAGCAGATTCCAGAAGACTAAGCAATGACAAGGAAACTGGGCATTTGGTTTCTAACCATATTTAATTTCTTTTTTTAAATAAAACAGGGTGAGGAAGAGAGGGAAAAAAAAAAAAAACAACGACAAAATCAAAGATAAACCAGAAAGTGTTACACCTGTAAAAGAAAACACACGTAGCCACTAAAGGAGGGAAAGTGAAGGCAAAATCAAAAAGCTGTTCATTTTTCACCCAGGTTATTAATTGTTCTGTCCAAAGTTTTAAGATGGAAGTAGCATCCTAGAGTGCTCCTCAAACCAAAACATTTCTGTTAGTTTTCCTTCAGAATTTGTATTTCAGAAGTTTTTTCACTGAAGTGACCTGGAATTCAGGATAAATAATACTCTTTGAATTCAATAGAAATGTTACATTTTGCATCACTGAGAATAGAGTCTTGGGCCATAGGTAAGGTAACTATTCTTATGAATCTCCTGTAAAAAATTATTGATCAATATAAATATTAATAAACTTGTTTGTAATATTACTAATCTTTTTCTTCTACTGATGAAGATATTTACCCTGAAACATTTTTTATAAACCTCTGGCCACCTTACTCAACATTAATTTTTTCCAGTATTATGATTTTTGACTGCACGTTTTCAGTTCTTTTTCAACTGTGAATGGCACATTGCAATAAATGTTGTTGCTTCAAGCAGCAGACATTAAAAACAGGACAATAAAACTGTGACTCAACATCTATCATTCCATTTATATTCATTGCAGTTTTTATGGCACTGTCTGTTGCATATCACTTTGCTTCTTTATAGATCATTAAGATATTTTAATTTTTTTTCTATTTTGTCATATATTCCACTATAGTCCAGGAAGGTCTAGATAGTCTTCAGGAAGCTTATCTTTCTGCTTCTGGAAATTATTAAATATTTAATGGAGGAAAAAGTTAAAATAAACATTAAAAAGCATTCAGGATAAAATTACGTAATTCCACATGTCATTCTAATCATACTCCTGTTATTAAGGGGAGGTACTCGTGCCAAAACCATTTCCTTTTGGCTGTAAAATTTAATATATGGGGGGAGAATCAAAGACAATTAGAAAAATTAAATATTAAAATGAGGAACGCAACAATGAGAGCTGCAAACAAAAGCATTGGGATATAAGAACATTCTCAAATAAGGAACATGGAAGAAAGGATTTTTCTTAGCTAAGAAATACAAAAAAAAGTGTATTATACACTTACATAAAATAATAAATGCTATAGAAAAAAGTAGCTGGGAATTTTAGTCTCTCTTTGAGAATCTCCTTTACTAATGACATATAAAGAAAGGGACAATTAATTAAATCAAATTGCTCCCAAACAGATTCAAGGAACTACTTTTACCCCATGAAGAAGAGTTTTAGTTCAGAACTTATTTTTTGCAGGATTTTTCTGAGGCTGCACATTCAATAAGTGTGAAAAAAGATATCACTTTATACATGGATGCCTGTGACAAATAGAATGACAACATTTAATGCTAAAATCAATTTTTGGAACACAGTTCAGACTTAATGCTTTCAGTCTTATACTAATCCCTAAATATAAAGTTCAAGAAGTGTCTACATGCTGAAACAGACCCCTGCATAACCACCTAGTGTTGGTTTTGCACCTTGACCTTAAAATGTGGATATGAGCGTTTGTCAGTCACCAGTCTAGATATTTCCCCTACTTAGGGGATTACTCTTAAGTGGTACCTGCTGTTTCATCCACAGATTTTCATGAACTATGTGTTCTGTTTTGTTGACAGGCCACAGGTGAGCATCAGGACTCAATGTGTGCTGTGCTGCTGCCCTGTCCCAGCGCCTGCACTCTGCACGGAGCAAAGGGAGGGGACAGTGCTCCTGACTTATAGGCGAGATCAATGTGTTCATCTAGTGAAAAAAAAAAATATCGTGAATTTTAGGTAGGAAAATGAAATCAGAAGATAATGACATACTAAAGATCTTACAAAACATCAAAGTCTGAGAAATCTTCAGAAATTATGGAACAATACTTTCTTAGGAGCTTGCAAAGGTCTGAAAAGAGTTTGTGGCCAACAAGCAACTCATTGGAAGTTGTTGAATTGACCAATCCTCGAGGAAAAGACCCACCCTATAAAAGTTTTGTGCTTGATGTGTCTATCCTGCTCGCTTTTACACAAAAAAATTATGTACAGAGCAAATTGAGTATCTGATGGACTTGGGATGTTATTGTAGCTTTGTTTGTGTTTTTGATGGTTATTTTGTTTTATTCTCCTAAGTTCTACACTTTCCATGCTAGTCATTAAAAAAAGAAGAATAAAGGAAAGGAAAATAAAATACTAAAATTGGGGCATCAGCTACCCTTCTATGGTTTTACTTTTAAAATACATTTTTTTATTCGTCTGAATAAGTGTCCTTGATCACAAGATGGTACCTTGCTTACAGCTGATTAACTTAATTATAATATGCTTTTCTCTCTATTCTTGCACTTACAACAGGTTCGGGGGTATTTTATGATTTAAAAAGTCATAATAATTGCAATTTTCCATCTTAGTCTCTGGCTTCTACCATCAACAAAAGGTTATATTTTTCATAGTCTGACTAGTGGGATAAGGCAAATAACTAGTCCTGAGGAAATGGAAATCAGCTAGATGAATTGCTGTGAAATAAATTCTATCACACTCTTTATATAATTAAGTTGGAAAGTTCAATCTTTTCCACACTTCTAGCTTCAGTGCTACCAAACTTCATTGGTTTCAGCTTCATCTCAGTCACGAGACCAACCCTTAAGCAGTATTTACTAATTCTCAAACACTCAGCATCAAAGAAAAGTTACAGATGTAATTCTAAATAGCCTTAACACCCTTGCTTGCTGTCTGAATAGCTGAAATAAACAGGCAGACTGCCAAATATTTCTCCAAAGTAGTTATTTCCCTTTCAGCTATATAATTTTAATTTACATGGAAATCATTGATACTTTAAAGTGGTGCTTGTCCATCAAGTTTGTTTATTTCCTAGCTCCCTAATGTGTTTTAATATAAATTCAAGTCATTGATTGGTTGACAAATGTAATTGACTCAAACAAATGTTTATCAGATTGAGTGTCTCAATTCCTTCTGAACGTCCATCCCATGAAGACAGACCCATGCCAGGCATAAATATGCTCCATTGAGCAGTACTCCACTGATTTCACATTATACTCTTATGAATAACTTAGAATGAGTTGTGTGCAATTATATTTCATGAATGGTTTTTCATTCATTTAGATATTCCTAGGATTTTAAGATACCGGTGTTTAAAAACAGACAGAACCTATTCAAATTGCATAAGTCAAATAGCTAACAGATTTAAAGTGCCAGAATCTTACTGTAGTTTATTGCCCTTGGCTTTTTTGCTTTTCTTGTTTTTCTATTCTTCTTTTAGATACTAGATACAGGATCAAGCTGATGAAATACCCCCAAATGAGTCATTCAACATTAATTTTGTTGTCAACAGGGAGAAATAGCACCTTGGGGCATAATTCATGTAACCCTAAAGTGGAGACCCATCCTATATCATATTAATTGCTCTTTTGAAGTCTTTGTCTTTCTCCATCTAGAGTAGGGAAGGAACTCGTGATGACAAGCACAGATGTCTGCATCATAGGTACCTAAAAGTAGCTTATTCACTTTCTGTCTCAAATGCTTTCAGAAAGATGATGGGTATTTTCAACTCCAGCTGAATATGTAGGAGCCAAGGAGATCAAAACTTTCTGATCAGCAGGATTAGATAACCATCTCAAAAACATATTCTGACAGAGTTTTAAATTTTCCCTTTACCTTTATCTCAATACAATGAAAACAAAAGAATCTGGATTCTGCAAAGGACAACAGTGATTCTGTAAAATTTTTTTTGGGACTGCTAGTGGTGCTGAAGAGTCAGCATGGTAGTAACTGGGGATAAAAAAAAGCAGAAAAAATGTACACAGTTGTCATGAAAAATGTCTTTACCTAAAGCCTTGGTGATTTTCTTTTTTTCTGCAAAGTTACAGACATGTTTATATATACAAATGTAAATTACATACTCTTGCAACTTATTAAAATGCATGGTGTAGTTCCAGATATGTAAAACTAGAAGTTCTCACATCTCAAACAACATATCTCTTTCTTTTTTTTTTTTATTTTGGGTTGCAGAAGGACAATATTTTTAAATTCCTAACTACTAGGGACAAGAATTTAATAGGCGAGACCATTTCTTGTCTTCTTACATCAATATTTCTTGAGTTTTTTACAATGTTCACAAAATCTAAAGTTATTTTATTATTTTTATTAATAAATGACAGTCAGTATGACATGTTATATCAGAATATAAAAAAAAACATATTTGAAAAGCTGCAATATTTTAACCATAGATCTTAGGGAATAAGATTAATATTTATTAACTCTGCCCTGTTTCTTTCAGATGTTGCTAGTCTGATTTCACTGGCAGTAATAAGGAGGATAAACATGGTGTGTTTCTACAAGGAGAAATAAAATCTCAACATATTTTTGCTATTTACTCTACATTTTTAAAGGCAAAATTATCTCATTTATGAAATCTTTTCTAGCACTGCACTGTGACATGAACTCTTAGTTTATCTCTACAATCCATAATTTTATTTAATACTTTCCTTGAAGCTGCAAAGACTACACAGCTCAGACTATTGTTGATGCATTATATTCAAATGCTGGAGAGGATGATAAACCATTCTAAGAAACCCACATCTAAAATTCCACAAGTGCCAAAGTCTATCTTCTTTAATATTTAAATGGAGATATAACATAAAATATTAATGACATTCACTGACAGGAACACCTGCTTGGATGTTTGTTTTCCCTCGGTTGCAATAACCTAATCTCATCCTGCTGTGCAGGCAGAGTTCATTTTACAGAAAGGCTTGCTTAGGTGTACAGAGGCTGCAAGTGGAGCTGTGAATGTTGGTTTATCAGATTTTATATTTCAGAACTTGGATGTCTGTAGTGGCACTTGTAAATTTGAAATGATTGATGTCAAAATATATGAAGTTTTCTAAGAATATACAATTTAACATTGCAGGACTTAATTCAGTCTAGCCTAAACCTGTATTACAGTAATCAGCCTCATTCAAAAACTTTCATAGCCGTTCTGATATGGCTATGCAGTGTTTTAGTACTCCCAGGAGTGGACTAATTATGCAGTAACCCATAATTAAAGACATTTACTTCCACTCCCTGATCATATAAATGTTTTTATATGAGTTTAGGAAGGCCATATTAAGGAACACAGACATAAACACCATGAATTAAAAGCTTAGCTGAGGATTTTTTCTCCTCTAACATCAGAAGTTAGTGTATAAATACATAAATGCAAAAGACTTTGAGGTTAGATATTGTAGCATAGACAGGTCCTCTGCAGTCAAAGTCTTAAGCTACCTTAAATAACGTACTTTCTTTTTTGTAGGGAATACAAGTATTTTTCAAATACTTGAAAAATATCTTAAAGGTACTATGCATTTGTTTCTATGGTATCCATAAGGTCAGATGGTAACAAAATGTTTTGCAATTAATTTATCCCAGTGACAACAGAAATCATAAGAATAAAAGCAAATTAATTTTATTCTTTAAGGAAAATAATATTAACTATAGAGTTAGTCAGAAAAGGAGAAAAAATTAATGTACATTTGATCCAGAAAAAAATGTTGTATTTTAGAGCCAAAACTTCTGTCTACAGAATTAAACCTTCAACTGTAGTATGTCTCCCCAGTTCTCAGCAGACCAATACCAAGACTTATTTGCTACAGATCAACTACACTGATTTTAAATACAAAGCTTCAAAGACACATTTCTAATTCCTCTTCCAATCACAACAGTATAAAAGCTTATTCCCACAGGTCTCTTGTTTTAAAATGCACCATTGTGATCAGTTCTGAGTGGGGTAGGTGAAGAAATTCTACATGCTCTTATAATTTGATGATATAACCAGATTTGAAAAATTAATGTTGTGGAAATGGAGCTCCATTATTATTTCTTTTAACAAAGCTAAAGTTTGTTAATAGTTTTCTGATAACCTAGAGAAACACGGAACTTATCTCATTTACTTCCAAGATTCAATTTGAAATTAATTCCACGGAACACCCCAAGGGTGTTTAGATTTTTTTTTTTTTTCAGAAAAGGAGTTCCATCCATTCTCACTGCATCAGTTCTTCAAACTGCATTGCATAATTAGCAATCTGTAAAACACATCTCCCCAAAAAGTTAGATATCTGACTCTGAAGTTAATAAAGAACACAAACAAATCTGAAAGAATGTCTCACTAAGAATGTTTCCCTGCCCTCAGTAATTCAAAGACATTTAGTCAATATTTTATACATGCCCTTTAATGATGGTATAGATGTCAATATACAGTAAGTTAGTGAGAGAAAATTCAAACAAATAAACAAAAATTTTTTAGAAAGTTGCTCCCCCCAACATTTCATTGGTTTTAGCTTTCATATCCCTGCTTATAAAACTGAAATATGCAGAAGTGTGGAACAAGCAGGAGGAAAGATCTAATGGTTCTTAGATATATAGCAATTCTGTCTCTTTGCCAAGTCTCTATTATTTTTTCTTTTAAAACTCAAAAAAATTAATGTTATCTTCTTCCAAAAGCCATACTGACATTTACAGAATTTTCCTTACATATCTCTGTAGATTACACTAAAAATGCCATAATTTTTTATTATAATAATGTTCATATAGATCTTAAGGAAAAAAATTGAAATAAATACATGCATGCAAAAATCTTGAAGGAATAAATTCTACATGTCTGAAAACATGTCTCTGTCTATATTCCTCAAGATTTAAATTTTTATTCTTGATTCCTTATTTTACTACAGAGATTCACTGATATGTCTCATAGTCACTGGAAAACATTTTCTTCCCTGTAAGTGAAACGTTCTCTTGTGCCATAGAGCAAAGTGGTAGACCCAGCTGAATAATGTTTTGATGAAAATGAAGATGTGCTGAGAATTTCAGCTCTTTTGTAGTGTCCCAGATATCTAGAACATAAAAATGTTCTGCACACTACTGGGAAGATTGAAAAAAATAAGACAATAATTATTTACATCTGTCCAGTTAAGTAAAGTGGAAAACTAACTGTTATTTCTGACATATAAATAAACATAAACATAAAATAAACATATATTTACAAAAAAAGAAAACCCTAAATTCCACTGAAAATACATCTGAAAGCTCATTTTCTCTTTTACAACTATCTGTTTCTTTTTCCAGAAGTAAGAAGTCAGCATTTAAAACTTTTTGGTGACCTTTTTTGACAGAATATGATGGTTATTATGAGCAAACCACACATTGTAAAATATCTGGACTGTCTGGAACACTCTATTCTTAAGTTCAAGATATTCATGTCATCTTCTTAATTTTCTGTATTAGAATAAAGGTTGTTTTCCTGCTGTGGATGGTACCATAGTTAGTTAGGAAGCATTTTCTGTGTTTATCTATCTAGTGAACGGATCTTTGTGGCAGAAAGTTGAAAAATTCTCCTTCCTCCCCTCTATCTGTTCCTGTAAGTAATGTCTTGAACTAGGCTTTGCATGCTATATAAATATTTTCCATTCACGTTTGCTTCAAACCTATGAAAAACCTAATTCACAGAACCACAGAAATGTTTGGGTTGGAAAAGATCTTATAGGTCATTTAATTCCAGTCTCACTGCCACTGGGTAGGTACATTTTCCACCAGACCAGATTGCTCAAAGACCCATCCAGCCTGGACACTTCCAGAAATGCACCACCCACAACCTCTGGGAAACCTGTTTAGTGCTTCACCAGCTGCACAGTAAAGAATTTATTTATTATATCAAATCCCAACCTACTGCCTTTCTGTTTGAAACCATTCCCCCTCCATCATGTCACCTGTGCCACATGGCTTGGGTGTTACCAGCTATTGTTTATATTGTAGCTTTTTATCTGTAATTCTTAATTGATTATATGTTATGATTAACTCTGTTTTGAAAGCTGGAGTTATTACACTTGGAGCAATAAGGGTTGACTATCTAGCCACAGCCTCCTCTTTTTGTATCAGAGCTGTGACCTTTTTAGAAGGAATATTAAGCCTAATTTTCATAGAAGGCACATTGCCTTGAAAGCCTCAGATTTACAAATATTCATTCAATGCAATAATAACCAAACTAACTAATAGTTACAAAATATTTTTCATGGATAATTAGGATTTTATTTAACTTGCAATTAAAAGCAGGTGGGACCACCCCTACATTTTCTACCATTCAGAATATTTCACCACAGATAGCTGATCATTTCAAATCAAAGTTTCAATATTTCAGTTATGTAGAAGTGTGAAATTGCTCAGAATTATTTCATTGAATAAGACACCACAGAATTCTGATGTCTGTAAAGTTGTCTGAATGCTAAAACAAATATAAATGGACAAACTTTGGTTTTGATATGAGTGGATCAGGACAGCGTAAAAAAAAATAATCTTTCCTCAGAGCAATCCCTACCACCAGAGCTAGCACTATTCCGTTAATCAACAGCATCGTAAAATCAATTTTTCAGTTACATAGTTTAATGTATCTGAAAGGAAATTCCTTCAAAGCCATCACTGTTTCTATTAGGCATCCATCCAAGAATTATTTTTGTCATTCAGCAATAACCCAGTAATGTATTCTAGAGTGTTTAGTCATGGATTTTACTCTGTATAACAAATCAGATTTCTTTTTCTGCCTAGTTCTGTAAGATGATACTTGGCATTAGAAAGTGATTGTCTTCTTTCTATTGATTTAGAGTGATAAATAAAAAAACACATGCACAATGTACTAACTTATCCTGCAAGCAGATACACATCTACATTGTTAACACAGAAATAATCGGGGAAGATCCTGAATTGGGCATGCATTTAAATAAAATTTCCCTGAGAAATAAAAGCCTTTGAAATAACATTCCTTGACATGTGACTGTACCTTATCAGTACAATTATTGTAGAAACGTGACCTTATAATCCACTGCTTTTTTACCAAAATCTATTCATAGATCTTTACTGAATAAGACCAAGTCGAAGTTAAGCAAGAAATTGCAGCTTTCACTTTGTTGGTCATTTTTAAAGAAGGTATTCTTAGACTATCTGAATGTAAGCTCTATGACCATGCGTTTTCTCACAGATAATTATAATTTACATTTATTAACCTAGAATATTAGGACAAATGCAGATATTTTTAAGGGAAAACAACGTTATGTGAGTTTCCACTGTCATGCACTAACTCCATTTTGTACCTGTTTGGATCAAATCAAAAGTCATTCAGATGACATTCTGAATAAGAAAACAGAAAATGTTTTATGTGATACTCATTTCACTTTCTATATAACCACCTATAGCCATTTCAGAATCCAAGCTTTTATTTGACAAATGCAGAGATGAACTCAAAAACAGAAAACTGCAAATATCTGTGGTCACAGCACATCAACTAATTAAACTATCCTGTATATTTTAGATCAGTAGTGCATTTTAAATTAGTAATTACATTTAAGATGTGTAGTTCTATGAGATTATTATGAGAAGCACTGCTGATTAAATGTCATTGCACAGCTGAAGAACCAAATTATGCCATTAGACACTCCATCCTGATTTAAAAAAAAATAAAAAAATGACACTGTCTGTATAGCATGACAACTACCTTCAATAAGATATCCAGAAAGGGGCTTCCTAAAACGCACAGCACATACAGGAGCTGTGTTACTTATTCTAGGCATTCCAAGTCTTTATTTCACCATCTGGTATACCATCCCTGAGTTTAATAAGAAATTTTGCAGCTTGTTAAGTCCTATAATCCTGAGAAGATGCTTATATAAAGATTAACCTTTAAAATAAGCAATATGGAAAGGAAAGTGGCAGAAATTTGATGAAGGAAGGGAGAAGAAAGTGACTACATTTTTTGCTTATCAATGTCTTAGTACAAAGTTTCCATGAACAGAAAGGAAGATCTTAACTGGAAAGAATTCAACAAAAATTAGGTGATTTTACTGTACATTGAGGTAACTGACAGATATTGTGCCTTATCCTATCTTTAGCCATCTGGGTAAGAGAACTCTAAGACAATGATTTTATGCATTACAATATAATTTCTTTTTTTTTTTTTTTTTAATGACGATTTCATTAGTATCCAAATCCTCAGCCCAGAAAATCTATGAACTGTAAAATACAGGAGGGTCAGCAAAAGCAGTGGACTGGCAGTCAATATCAATACTTACTTAATAGCTTACTCCATTTTTCTCTGGGATTTCTCTATTTAGTTCTCTTCCAAATCGATCTCTAGAGAGCTAGCTAGCTCTATAAGGACAGCTGTGACATAGTCAGGGCTATTTACCTCAGTAACAGAGAACAGTTTTCGGCCCCTTTATTTATATTTTTTAATTAATTGCATAAAACCACTCTAAAGATTAAGAGTCTATCTGACATAAGTAATATTGGTTCTCCCTGTTCTGAGAGAACTATGAAGCTACACTACTGAAGTGCCACTTGTGCTGGTTTAGGACTACTCAGGAGTCAGAGAAGGATTCTTCAAATAAGCAGACATGTATCCTGGTATATCAGGATTGTGGAGGGGAGTATCCCACAGCAGAAGTAAACCAGAATTTCCTGGCAATCTCTCTCAAATCTTTTCCCAAATCTCTCCCTCCAGGCAATTTAGATTTAATATATGTCTCCATGTAAAAATAACTGCAAATTTGTTCTGTTCAATTTATCAAACCAGTAAAAGCTACTTGATTTTCTCCTGTCCTTCCTCCCCCAGAAATTTGAATTTTTAATGGTGAACCTAATGGGCTGAAGATTTCTTTTTTATCATTATTTTCTTCTCTTGGTGGGTTCTGCTAGAATAAATTATATGATTAATTTTCTAGGAAATTCTCTTGTCAAACCAGAGTGAGACCCATATTTGAATATCATAATTCACTTGCATTAAGCTTTACACTAAGAGCAAGAAAGAAGGTAAAATCATTACTGCTGTGAATCTGTAGAAGGCATGTCTGTGGAGAGAGACAATACAAAGAACAGGATGTTGACCCCATGCTCACCAGGGAATCCACAGCTAAAAGTAAAATCAGCAGTGAGTCCAAACAGGAGAGTGCTTATTAAAAAGGGCAGGAGAAAATGTTGGCACCCATACATCATTACTGCAAAAATTCATTCAAGAGCTTAACTGTGTCCTGCAGTTTCCAAAGCTTTTCTGTGAGAAGTCACAGCAGCATGCCAGCACACTGTGCAGAAAGGAGTGAGTGCATTACATATGGTCAGAAACAAGACAAACTGAAAATTCAAGAGAGCACAGCAGGATGCACACACCAGATTGCTCAGGGACTAAACAGTTATTTTAAGCAATGCTGAATGGTTCCAGCATTTGGCAGGTGTATTTGCCCTGGCACATCTGCTTTTTGTTAACAAAACTGTGTGTGTAAAAAAATCCAGAGGAACTTCGTGTCCATATATCATAAAACCTTACAGTTTTATAGCCCCTGATATAGTCTCATGAGAGGATACTTTTAAAAGCAATAAACAGAATGGTCATTTTATATGGGAAATTCAAGTGAAGGCAAAACTTCAATGTAAGTTTTACCACTGACAAAACTTACGGCACACAAATCTCAAGGAATAAAGGTTTAAAAATGTAATATAATTTATGTATACTTTGGTTCTGTGCCCAGATAGATGGAATTTTCTGTGTCCTTTCACTAGAAAATCTTGGCTTATCTTCAATTAAAAAAAAAAAAAAAAATTAAAAATTACCAGTTAAGAGAATTTTAGTGTCTATACCCAGTCTTTTTCTGTGTCACAAAAATATTGAAAAAATTGCATCTATTTCAAGTCTCCCCCACCTCTTTTTCAATACTGTGACTGAGAGTGTAACCATAATGAATAAATTTTGAACTTCGTCATAAGAGCTAATAGTTTTTAGACTAATTCGTCCTTGAGAGAAAGACTGAAATGAAGGATATCTTTGCCCAAGTAAAAACTCTAACCACAGAATATGCCAGGCTGGAAGAGGCCCACAAGGATCATCAAGCTTATCTCCTGCTCCCACACAGGACCATCCCCAAGATTCACTTCCTGAATTCAGGCTGGTGCTGTGACCACTTCCCTGGGGAGCCTCTTCCAGCACCCAACCACCCTCTGGGGGAAGAACCTTTCTCTGATATCCAACCTAACCCTCCCCTGGCACAACTTCAGCCATTTCCAGGGGTCCTGCCACTGGTCACCAGAGAGAAGAGATCAGTGCCTGCCCCTCCTCTTCCTCTCACAAGGGAGTTGTAGACTGTGATGAGGCCACCCCTATGTTCTACAAAGTTCCACTTTCTTCCAAATGCAATATGGAAGAAATGCTATTAGAAAAAAATCCAAAATATTTCAGCAGGATTGATTTATTGTATTGCCTACACAATAACTGAGATCCCACTCAGGCTTTATATAAGGTGTAGAAGGAAGCTTGAGTACTCTCAGTAAATAAAAATAGATTTAGAGCATTATGTCATGGTAAACAATACAGACACATATTGACTATATCATATCTATTAGTTGAGCTTTGATTAAAAAATAAAAGCAATTGTATCTTCATGATTTTTTGAAAAAGAAGAAGGACTTGAGAAGCAAAATCAGGTAATGTATAGGCTCCAAGTTAATTCCTAATTAATGCTGCTTTGAAATTGAGATGTAACATTAACATCTCTCTTCAAAAACAATTATGGTCTCACAATTTTCTGTGTCTTTTCTGATCTCTGCTTGCAACACTTATTCTTCACAAATGGCAATAAAATTATATTGTTAGTCTAATTGGAACAAATTTACTTATACTATGTCAGATTGAATTTTATTATATCTGCTGTTTCTGAATGTTCACAATTGAGAAAGCAAGTAATGTCTGTAGTTCTTCAGGAAGTTCTAGTACACAGTTTAATAACTAACAATAATGGGCTAACTAGATATAAAAAGGGGGGAAATGCGCTTTTTGTGAAGAAAGAAACAGTGTGTGTGTTATTAACTGAGACAAAATTTGGCTTCTCTATTTGTAGCATCCTAATCATCCTTCAGAGTAACTTTTTACTTGTTGGCAAAGTACAAAGCATCTTGCCATTTAAGGGGTAGCAATCCAGAAAAACTGTTTTGAAAATAGATTCTATTCCAAATATCTCGTGATAGGAAGAAACAATATTTAAACTAGCTTCAAATTTTATTTTTAAAATAGCAAATTTTGAGAAGTGAGTTATTCAGTTTGAATGTTTATTTGTTAAATTAATACACAGCACTTTAACACTTAGAGGATTCATACCACAAGCAATATACAGCATGTGAAAATAGGTAGATATACGTAAAGTGTCAGAAGGAATAGATGATCAGTAATCTTATGGTATATTTTAATGAGTCATTTTCCTGAGTACAATGAAATTTTAAAATTAAATTAAAAAATTATTCATTCTCTAATTGTTGAATTAGGCTTAGGCTTAGACTTAGATGAAAGTACAGGACATTGAAGAAATTTAAAAGGAAGAAAAAAAAGGATTTGAGTTAAGCAACTAACTAGTCCCTTTCTTGAATCAACTCCTTCTATCGCTTGAAGGATTTTTATCCATAGAGATTTCCACAATTAAGGATGACATGAGAGACGTTTTCCTTATGTTTCAGGAATAACACAAAATTTCATCTTTTAGACAAATTGGAAAAAGGCAGTATCCTTCATAAGGAAAATCTTATAATAGTAAGTAAATTTTTAGTATTATGCGATATTTTGTCCTCAAGTTTCTATTAAAATCTTATGCTGAAATCTGATTTGTAGTACCACTGCTTTATCAAATCTTTTATGTCTGAACTGTGAATCTCTTAAAAAAATGATCCATCATGGAAGTGTGCAATAGCTGTCCACAAGCTATATCAGTAGAGCAATAATGTAACAGTACTATTACTATCATTATGTGTCACAGAACATTCTCTGGCAAATACATAAACGATGACTATATAGGACTAAAGGATACTATGATAAATGAAAGTCACTTTGGAAAATATATAGTGAGAGCAGTAGTAGAATAGTTTAAGAATATCCATCAAAAGTTGTTTCCATTTAGAAATACCTATTTGAGAAAAAACCTACATGACAATTTAAACAATTACACTTTCCCTTTACTTTGGCCTGTACTCTTCTCGTATAGCACCTATGGAGATTTTCTTTCCAACAGAAAGAGGTTGTTTTTTTCCCCAACAGAAAGAGTCTAAAATTAGGCAGCAAACATAACCATTTGTCAATTAATTTAGAATTTATCAAAAGGGATATTTTCATTGAATTTGACATTGCCAAGGTCCAATCAGACTAAAAGCTAATACCATTACATATATCTATCTTTAAAATATCGAAGCTGCAAAAATGTTGACTTAAACATTCTTAAAGCGAAAATGTCAAGTTATTAGTTTCTAGATAGAACATCATCTTTTGTGTAAAAAGCCTCTGAACTCCTACAAATGTGGAGCTATACTGAATGAACCATATGCTTATCTTATATAATCACAGTAACATTCAAATGCTATTCTTGTGAAAGGAGTTGGTTCTCACAAGGACACATATATAAGTAATACCAGCAGGGAGGCATGCCTCTCCCCAACCAGAACTCCTTATTATGAAAACACATGAGAGTTTTTGTGCAGTTTTGAGCATGAGGCCATCAGACCAAAGTGGTGCCATCTGCATCTCACTTTTCTTATTTTAATTTTTGCAATGACTGAAATTTAAAAATTAACATTTCCAACTCTTACATGTAAAATTTATGGCATTTTAAATAATGGAACTACTTGTCATTTTTTGAGGGTTTTTTTCTGTACCTGTGATTCAATATGCAGGAGTGACTGTATAGGAATGTACATTATGCATGGATACATGGAGCTAAAATGTTTATTCACAGTGGTTTTCACAGTAATTACATTTCATTGAGTTTTGAAAGGTATTGAAAACAGAATAAACTTTGTTGATAAATGACTTGACATCTGGAAGTTTTATTCACTTAGGTGTGAAAGGTATAGTGTTATACCTTGCTGAATGGTTAGTCTTCATTGTCCATCCTGAAGCATGTAGGAAGCAGAGAGTTTTTATCTCTGTTCCACGGCCATAAATATAGTTATCTTCCTTTTAATATTTATAGAAGTTGAGTGATTCTAGCATCTGTTTTGACAATCTCAGTAAATTTTTCTTGTGATGTCACTTGATTTTGCATACATCATAAGACTCAGAAGCTATGATTATTGCTCCTAGGAGAAGTTTGATGTGTGACTGTGGATAGAAATTGCTCATATTTATATCTCCATTTTTAATTCTGCCCTCATAGACAGGTATGTAAAATTTGAGGGAGGATTCCTAGGGTTGTTTTCACATTGAACTAGAATCTTAAGTATGCTTTCCTCATATATATATAATGTTAATATTAATAATATTATATAATGTTAATATAAATAGTAAATGTCTGTGAAGTAATTAGAATTTTTTCTATATTTACATTTGCATCAAACCCAAGCAACTTTTCTTCTCTTTGTTTATAAAAATTGACTAATGATGTTTCAAAAGTCTATTCTTTACCTGTGGTAAAGACAGACAGTTCTTAACCGTTGCTTTGTTCTCTTTGTTTTGTTCTATTTGTTTTGTTCTATTTGTTTTGTTCTATTTGTTTTTTTTCCTCCTCCCCCACGCCAGGAATGAGTATATTTTTTAAATTATATCATTTTAGAGTTTGACTTCACTATTCTAGTGAGCAAGCTGTGAATTCCAAAAATATAGTCTGCTTTGTTGAACACACAGCTAGTTTTCGTAGAGATTTCTGATTAGAGGTGACTTTGGATTTGAAGACTGCAAAGAGGCAAGAACTTGAGGTGATGATCAAGCAAATGGGGGCAAATGTGAGTATAAAACATTTAGCCTTAGAATTAATGTAAAGGAGATTCAAATTTCTCCTGAATATGACTGAGAAACCATGAAGATATAATTCCAGGAGAGTCAGAAAATCTTGCTGAGAAAAGACGAGAGAGCAGAATGAAAAAAAGATATAGGTAATAAAAGCTCAGAAAGTAACGGTAGGAAATGTTTACACATTTTCTTAAAAGCTTAAGCAATAGGAACAAGAATGTATTTAGGATCCAGAGTCAAGTAGATAGAAAGAAGTAGACAAAACCCCATAGGCATTTATGAGAGCATTTATAACCTTCAGATATTTCCATTACACCAAAGAGAACCAAAAATCCTGATTCTTCAAGACTTCATAACACCTTGTATCAGAACTGGGCAGATTCCCACTGGCATTTTGAAACTACAGCAGCAAGTGTTATGAGCAGGAAAATTTTTGTACTCTTGAGACTGGGTTACATATACCTCATCTACATATATCACAGAGTAAAAGCCAGCTGTTCAAGAAGTCCTCTCACAAGGTGATAAGGGAAAATTGAGAAATATTGTGGAGAAAAACCTGAAAAAAATTACACCTGAGGAACATTTAGCTTTATTAATATATTCAGCTTTACTTTTTTGATATATGAGGTAAGAGTTGAGGTTCTACATTCCTCTTAAACTCTTCTTAACTGCTATTCTGTTTCTAGAAGAGATTTTAACTTTTTGTTCGTTTGAGGTTTTTTTAAAACTTTTCCATTAAGCTGACTAAATAAATGACCAAGTTGTGTTTTAGAAAAGCTGTTTTTCAAGCTGTTGTCTAAAAACTGATTCCTTCTACGTCTGAGAACTGGGAATCATTTTTGTTTTCCTCTATTTTTCTTTACAATTTTTTTTTCCTTTGTGAATATGGAAAAACAAATTTCAAATACTTACTGAGAAAAACAAAGGTTCAGCAAGATTCAATGGTTCAACACCACCACTTGTATCATGTTTAAACTTTACAGTAATAGAGGATCATAGGAATGTGTGTTTACACAATTCCTAATGAGGCTTATCTGTAGACATGTAAGCATGCGGATGTGGGTGAATGTGTGTATTGAGTTTACCTATTTATGTACTGATATATATTAAGGTACTTTTACTTCTTCACAGGCTTTAAGTTCCTAAACAGCTGAACTTAGATGTGATTGCAAACAACATATCAATATTTCTATATGTAAATCATAATCTATATGTGTGCGTGTGTGTGTGTGTTTCTAAGTATAAAATTACCAAACAAGGCATGGAAAATGAAAAACATTTTTCTTGTTCCCTTGTTATAATACTTTCATTTAACATCCTCAGAGCTATCAATCTGTTGTTTTGGTCTTTGTTTGGGTTCTTGCACAACAACTTGGTTAATATTTAACATATTGATCCTCACAAACATCAATGTGCTCTGCAAGTGACTCTCACTGAATTCAGTTATTCAACGCAGTTTCTATTTAAATGATACTGGCTTATTTTGCACAAGATTATGCTCACAAAACTTTTCTAAAAAAGACACAGCTGTGATATGATCTTCCTTAAAAATTAGTAACCTTTCACAGATTTTCTGAAGAAGTTACTCTCTGACTATGTGTATTTCACATATAATTTATTTATTTAAAAAAAAAAAAATAGTAGTTCTAATAATAAGTCACATTTTTTAACAAGTATTCTAGTAATTACAGGACAAACAAAACTGGCAAAACTGGCAAGAGATTAAATCTTCTGCACAAGCGGAGCTCTGGCTCAGCATAAATAATAATAAAGGTTTTATCCTTCATATTGTTCTTATCTGCACATAGACTGTGCAGGCAGAGTTATTTTGCTGCATCTTTATGCAGGCCAATTTAGTAGTGAAATTCCATTTTTTTGTAAATTATTGAAACACCTAGGACTATATTGGTCATTTGAGATGCATACATATGACTCTTAGCAGCTGCTGTTACTTTGATTTGTGTCCTTTCCACATTTATAATTTCTTAGTATAAATTCATCCTGCTTGAGTACACTTCGCAGGACAAGAGTTAAAAATGAGGATAAGCATGATGGAGGACAACCGATTTTTTCTGTAACTGACAGGTTTTCACTGCACTCAGTTATAACATCTGTCTGTTACTCTACATGTGTACTCTTACATATTTCCTTGGTTCCTTTCCTATTACTTATGACACTATATTCTTATTACAATATAAATCAGCACCTGCCTTCTTCTAAAAGGTCTGGGAGGAAAAAAAAAATACCTCAGATCGTTTCTCACAAGGTAACTCCATTGAATATAGCAATATTTAGTATGGCCCATATAACTTGGTCAAAAAATTTTTACTTATGGGTAAGATGAGGAACACTATAATCTACTGACCATTATTAGCATTCCAAGGTTTTTGTAGTTAAGACACACCATTCAATAAATCACCTGGGGCTTAAATGAGAGGTTTATTTTTTCATTAGCAAATCAAAACTCGTGTCTAATTCCATAGGAAGATATAAGAATTAATATTTGCAGAGAGATTCTTGTATATCAGATTTTATTTTGATAAGAAATCGCAACCATAAAATTCAATTTTTTTAAAGTGTTTTGTATTTCACTTTTCTCTTCACAATTTAAAAATCAATACTTTTTTTTCTTTCATTATTATTACAGCTTGAAAACAAATTAAAGTCTCTGGTGTACCGTAGATGTAAGAGGTACAGAATTAAAACGTGCAGAGAAGCCATCAGGAAATAGAATTTTCCCTCCCAATACCTCTCTCTTATTCTTATACATATTTCAGGTCATAACAGGTTGAGGCTCTGGAAATATTTTCAGGTTGCAAGTAATATAGGGCTGATAATATCAGATTCTAATATAAAAACCATTGACACTTTGAGTGCAAGTTCTAGTGATACAAAGAGCTACCATGACATAATAAGCACCTCTGGTTTTATTGTAAAGCTGGGATCTATTTCTTCATTGTAACATATATTAAATATAAATTTTATTTCTTTTATGCCAAACAAATAAAGTGAAATAACAAGAAAATGCTTTAAATTAAGTGTATTATAGGGATAAAAAATACAGGAGATTAACTAAGAAGAAAAATCACTATAATATTTTCCATGTAAAGCTGATTCATTCAGAAGCAGAGTATAAACTTGAGAGGAACTGACTGTAGAAAACTCAAAGGTATTTTCTGCTCCCGAGGACATAATCTCTCTCCTTCCTTCACAAAGAAAACAAACAAAACCCTCTGTTATGACACTGTGCTAAAACAACATTTGAATTCTCTAGCGTACCATAAATAATCTAATATCACTTGCAACAAAGGAGTTGATGCAGCTGTGTCTGTCACGAGTGCCATTAATTTTGACAGGATTTCTACACACAGATTGCTCACTGTGTTGAGGGTCTAATGTTGGTAAACTGCAACTTGCTCATTTTAATTATATTTTTTCTAATTATATTTTTCCATGTTTCTCAATCCTATTTCTCCATTTTCTTTTGCAATACCAGTTTCTATGGAAACTGCAATGACAAGTACATGAATGGAGTTTAATGATGTCAACTAGCGCTGCCTGAAATCATTGTATGTAAGAGATCAAAATGTATGTTATGATATGTGCAATATTTTCCTTTGTTAAATAATATCAGTGTCTGCATCTTCGATTTAACTTAAATGATGCTCTGTATATACAGCCGACAACATTCCATACATCACATGCTGTAAACTGCAGATATCTGTTTCTGGACAATCAAAGCCCACGTGCTGGGAAATGCTTTTAATACCACATTATGCTGCAGCTGCTGCAGAAACAACTTTGCAACACTCAGTCACTTCTCAAAGAGCTGCCTGCACAGCAACACTTTTCCTTCTCAAATCTGATGTTACAGAGGGGTCACTCCCATCACTGATGGGCTCAGCCTTGACCCGTGTGGGTCCATGTAGGAGCCAGCTGGCATTGGCTCTGCTGGACCTGGGGGAAGCTTCTGGCAGCTCCTCACAGAATCCACCCCTCTAGGCTCCTCCTGCAACAGAACCCAGCCACACCACCCCAGCACACTGAGGGGAATGAAAATCACAGCTTATTCCAGAAAGTGGCTTTTTCATCTACATACACGTGAAGCATTGTACAAAGTACGTTCAAAAGTGTTAAAGCCTATAAAATGATAAATAAAATTAAAAGGTTAATAAGGGCATTGATGAATAGGAAGAAACTTTGTAGCTTCATTTTTTCATCACATGCATAACAAAGAAAAAGTTAAAATACTATTTGGAATTTTGTATTATTGAGATATTTGCGGGTTCGCTTTTTCAGAATTTCTAGCCTCCTGGGTATATTTAGAAATGTTTTCCATCTGTTTTTAAATGGCAATAATCCAGTTTCACATTTGTTATCAAAAAACTTTTCTCATAATTCCCCAAATCCTTAGTTATTTTTTATCTTTGGAAAGAAGCAGAGAGGGAAAAAAAAGAAAGCAAGAAAAAAACAGGAGTGAGCTGAAAACTCATGAAAAATAAAAGATCTCATGGGCTGCTATGTTTAGCTAACTCATGTTAGAAGATTTCACTCAATTAATAGCAGAAATTTTGTCTTATTTCAGGCAAAAAAGTCTACCAAATTTGTATGAATATTTTTCCTGTCCCAACTTTAGTCCGTCAGTTTAAATATTTGCTTACTTTGCTACATATATTAAAAGGGAATAAACCATATTAATTTCAACTTTTTATTTTGTGAAATTAACTGTCAGCAGCTTTTATGATATTTATTTTAATGAATTGAAATATGTTGTCTAATAATCTTAAAAGACTGATTTTGCACTTGCTTAATTAGGATTCTCCTTGAGAACTGTACAGAGTATTCTGCAAAGGCTTTACCAATATTTTGTAAAATGATACTGATACTTTCCTGTATCTTGGCCATGAATATGAGCTCTTTCCATATTTTTCACTATTTTTCTTTCCTTTACAATGCTTAATAACTTCCACAGATTTCTTCCACACTTTTTCCTTACTATCCTTTTCAGTTAGGAAAGGATAATTGAATGCTTTGATATTTCCATGTAGTGTTAGGTCATCCTACGTGCCATTGATACCTCCCGACATTAAAAAGGGTTATTTTCTACGAGGTCGATATTGATGGTGAGATTTCACCCTCTTTAGCTTTGGGATAAGGATTTTAATACATGTACACTGTTATAAAGAAAACTAAATAAATATGCATGTATAACTAATGTATTTCATACTTCAGCTTTCACAAAGTGATGTAACTGAGCATAAGACTCATCCTAAGGCTGTCTTTTAAACTGTCTTTATCTTGTTTGTTTACATAATTCTGCATGCTAAGATATATGGTGGAAGAGAAACAATTCTGAGAGGTAAAAAAAAATATTTATGTTTACTTTTCAAAACTCTATTTGCTTTTATAGTAAAAGCTTTTAATCAGCATACTTTATGGCAGAAGTTCACCTCCTTTTCTCCTTAAAATTTCTTTAAGTCCTTTTTATTTGGGAAACTATCCCAGTAGGTTACTCAATCACTGAAAATGACAGCTTTATCAAGACAAATGTTTTACAGAAAGAATATGAAATAAAATATCCTTTGCATAAATTTTATAGATATAAGAGCATAATTATAATATTGATTTTTATTTATTAATTAGCTACGAAATAATTTCAAAAATAAAAGCAAAAACTTATGCTTGTGTGTATATTTATCTTCATTATATCTAGTTTCAGAATAATGTATGAAGAATTAGACAAACACATCCAATAAGATTTGAACTGAACGATTGCACAAGATTAGAACACGTTAAAGTCAAATTTGTCTAATACTTGCTGTCTATCTAGCAAAGAAAGCTCCTCTTGAGACTGCAGTTTGAGATCAAGTATGACACAAAGTGCAGCAAAAAATAGCATTACATTATGTTGAAAGTGGCCACTGTTTCTTAGGGAGCAAATGTTCCATTAGAAGCACGGTAAATAGAAGCACAGTAAATCAGTACATAGAGGATTATGAGAGTCCTTTTTTTTTTTTCAGAATCAATTTGTAAAGGGGTCATCAGACAATAATTATCTGTCCTCATCTTGTGGACAAGTGTAATAACTCTTAAATCTACAAAAGGCTCTTAACAGATGCTGACTGAACACAGTCCTCCCTGCTAAAAATAGCTTAAGAAACTTCAAATGTTGAAGCAACTGTTGTTGATAGGGGAGTTAACACAACTTGCTTTCCAGTTTGGATGATTTTTTAGGCAAGCTTTCAAAATATACTTGCAAGAGACTTTTGTTCATTAATTACTGTTCTAGTCTTCTCACTAGGTGAAAAAGCAGATCAAAAAGTATTTAACAGCAACAGAGCAAAATTATACAAAGTTTAACTGAAAAAACTTTTGAGATGCTGAAATTGTCTTGCTCAAACTTAGTTTGATATTCAGAGAAAGAATTGAGAATTGCCATTGAGAAAGAACTACCTGCTTTGTGAGGCAGGAGCATGTGGTGGTTCTGGCATCTAAACCTAACTCAGTAAATGGAACAGACATATTGCACATGGAGACTTCCCAAATCACTTCACTCTGCAATGACGTAGTGAGGAGGATAAAAGAGTTCCAGGGGAAATATTCCCTATTGCTATCAATACATCAGCTACATGACCATATCTCTCATATATACCTCTAATGTCTTTTTACAGTGGTAGATGAATTCAGGTGTGAATTTCTATAGATAGGAAAGAAAGTGGGTTTCTGTGGGTTTGTAGGCCTGCAGATGAACAGAGGGATGGTGGGGATTGAGATTTAACTGGAAGCCACAGATTTTAACAAGATTATATTAAGACAGGACTGGCAAACTTGAAAACCTCTCTTACTGTTCTAAATTTGAAAAACAAGTTTTGGCAAGTCAGACTAGATGAGGAATCATCCAAAGTGTACATTTTAATACACCCTGGGGCAGATATATATTTTCCCATTTTCCCATCTGCTATTTGAAATAAATGAAGAACTGAAACTCATAATGCACTAAAAAAAAATAAAAATAAAACATTCAAAAAATTTAAAAATCAATGAAGCATTTAGAGATATTGAGATTTTCCACCTAATTGCCAATGACATGCTTATACCAAAGGCAATCTGGGCAGATTACCATGAGATGGTAAAAAAGCTTAAGTCAACACACTAAGGATAAAATAACACTTTCAATTCTATTGATCCAATTTTCACTAAAAAATTTCACTAAAAAAGAAAAGGCGCCTACATGAAA
The DNA here is from genome assembly GCF_052056855.1 of Sturnus vulgaris. Classification (NCBI taxonomy): domain Eukaryota; kingdom Metazoa; phylum Chordata; class Aves; order Passeriformes; family Sturnidae; genus Sturnus; species Sturnus vulgaris. Next base: position 73,584,727 of record NC_142245.1, read on the forward strand.
GAAACAAAATCTGCTTGCAGAAATGTTTGAATCACAAACTAATGGGTATTACTATAAGCATCACATATAAACATTGGAATCACAGAACAATTATGAAGTATGTCAGGTATATGAAAATTTTCACAAGAATGTAACTGCACAAACTACATTAGATGAACATGACAAGGTCCTAAATCAGAGATTGCATTGGCATTCTCCTTTACTCTGTTCTATGATTCCAACATAGGAAATTCGAGCAGATGTGCTGTCTTTTCAAACGTTTACCAATATAACAGACACAAATATTACCTTTGTTTCATTAACAGAGAAGTTTGTAAGTTCTGGTGTCAAAAAGAAGATTATGGGGAAACTAGTGATCACTGGTCTCATTGTAGGAAATGTTGCTACTAACTGATTCTAAGCAGATCTGAAACACAAGTAACTCAAAGACATTTTAGTTGAATCTCTCAAAATTTGATTCCAAATTCAGATGTCAATCTGGTGTATTCATTGTGGACAAATAAAAAAATGCACTACAAGGAACTACTGAATAAAACTGTGAAAATATGGCACAGGTGCATTCACTACAAACTTAGTAAATTTTTTAAAACAAACTGAAATACACATGGAAGCATTCTGTGATGTAAAACTATCAGTGATCTCATTGCAGTGAAGAAAATACAGTTGTCTATGCAAACTATAAAAACAACTTGAATTTTAAAAGATATGATTTCTAACTGAAATTGATGCAAAATGTTATATGGTTTTTATGAGACACATCAGAATGAAAGCTCAAGCCAGGAAAATAATGGCTAGGTATGATTTACATTCAGCTGAGCTTAGATTTTCACATTCTATGTCAGGAACAGGGGCTAAAGTTGAATGTGTGTTTCAAATATGCATGAGGATTCATTTCCGTGCCATAAGGTTATTTCAGGGTGTGTCAAAGGACACTATGCCACCCTAAAGCAGCATGATAAAGTTAGGATCAAACACAGGTTAGTGATTTTTGTTGGCTTGGGGAGATTTAAAAGGAAAGGACAGAACAGAAATTTGGATATATAAACCAAATAATTGTAGGAAGTTATGATGAATTCTAAAGGATAGATACCTCTAAGAATGCAGAAGCTCTTCTCATTTTTATGTCACCATGATACCTGTATGCCTTTCATGTTTTAGTTAGCAGTCTGAGCAGTAGATGCTTCCTCCACTGCAAAACAGTCCTTACAAGGTCTGTTGCATAAACAGCTGATACAAGACAACAGCTTATGGTATATAGAAAGTCAGGAGATAAACACATTAAAACTATGAATAATTATACACATGTATAATTTGTAATGTAATGTAACTTGTTCAAGATCAGGAATATTAAAACGTTATTTTCTGAATTCAGCCTTTTAAATTCAACCTAAATTGAGACCATTTGTCAAAACAACAGACTTCACAAGCTAAAGGCTGATACACTTTCCCACCTCATTCGACTGTTTCTTTCCTAAGAGGTTTCTTGGTATGCACGGTGTTTATTCTTGTTATTGTTTTCTCTGTAAATACCGCAAGAGAGATGTAGTAGTTCCTCCAAATATTAGAATTTCTGATTAGTGATGATATTTTTATTCCTGTTCATCTCCAGTTTTCAATTAACATTGTACCACAGAATTAGGTTGCATTTTAACATGATGCTATTGGAAATACCTAATGCTGTTCATTATTTGAAATTGTTTTATCAAATTTCAGCTCCATAGAGGATAGATTATTGATTAAACAAGATTTAAAAAATATTTTTAATATTGATTGATTAAAAAGGATTACTTATTTAAAAGGCACATATATTTAATTAACTTATTTTAACAAGCTAATATCAAATATCTAGATTAATTCTGATATCTTAAGTCAGAGACAAAATTGCTACAAAGCACTAGCTTGCAATAAAGCAATAACTAGGTGGATTTGATGGTGTTTAAATTTATCACAATCAAATCTGAGTTCAAGAGTTACAATTTCTTTTTTCATACTAATATATTAACAGATTAAATAACATTATACTTTAGTATTGACATAAATGCAAAACAAAGAAAAAGGCAGTACTTTGAGTTATCAGTAAGAGTTAGAATGAAAAAAAGAAAAAAACCTTTACATTTCATATTTATTTATCCTAAGAAATTCATTAGCTTGAAAATTACATGATGTTTCGAAAACTAGTTAATCTTAAAAAAAAATAAGTCTACATATCCTTGTAACACACTGAAAGGAATTAAATGACTCTGTGGTAAATGTAGTACTTAGGAAAATAAACATATACAGATGAAACTTTAATTAAACGCACAGTATCTACTTTCAGAGTTATTAACTAAACTTGTTCTCAATTAATTTTAAATATATCAAACTTTTTCCTTTTCTAATTTTCACACCCTATTATGGCAGTGAAATTGATGTCAAAGTTATGCCACAGGAATAATTTTGAGCAATGATACAGACATAGAGTATTGTGGTGGGTTACTCTTGGCCGCCTGTCAGATGACCCCCCTAAGCAGCTTTCTCACTCCCTCTTCTCTTCAGAAAAAAGAGGTGAAAATAGGTGAAAAGTCTCAGAAAGAAAGCAATAAAAGTACTCATTAATTGCTATCACAGGCAAAAGATGCTTGAGCAATGAAAAATTAATTTGATGCCAAGTAGAAGAGGTGTAGGATGGTGAGAAACAAAGACAGAAATAAAAACATCTTTTCCCTACCCTCCCCTTCTTCCCAGGGTCAATGTCACTTCTTTCTTCCTATCACTTCTATCCCCTCCCTGCCTGAAGAAGTGGAGGGGAATTAGGAATGGAAGTTACAGTTAGTTCATAACATTTTGTCTCTGCTGCTCCTTCCGCCTTCTCACTTTTCCCCTTGCTTCAGTGTCAAGTCTCTCCCACGCAGTGAAGTCTTTCTCAAATTTCTCTTGTGTGGATCCTTCCCATGTGCTAGAATTCCCCAACAACTGCTCCAGCATGGCTTTTTTCCATGGGATACAGTCCTTCAGAAACAGACAGTTCCAATGTAGGTTCCCACGAGCTGTAGCTCCTGCCAGAAAACCTGATCCTGCATGAGCTCCTCTCCACAGCCCAAGGATCCTGCCAGTAATCTGCTATGGAGTGGGCTCTTCTTTTTCCAGGGCATATCCACCTGCTCTGGTGGGGGTTCTCCCATGTTTGATTTTCACCTGGAGCACTGCCTCTCCCTCCTCCCTTCACCAACCTTAGTGTCTGCAGAGCTATTTATCTCTCTGGTGTACAGCCTTTCCTAAATACTTTATCATAGAGGCACCATGAGCATTACTGACAGGCTCAGCTTTGATCAGCAGTGGTTCTGTTGAAGAGCCTGCTGGAACTAGCAAAATAAACTGCACAAAGAGAAAAAAACTGAGAAAAGTGACAAAAAAGACAATAGCATAACATAACACAAAATAAATAAATAAATAAATGCAAGCCACCGTTTTCCTGTGTTGCTCCTCTTGGCCTCCTCCTGCATAACGCCAGAGGAAGCATCTTTTAAAAGATCCTTTTACTTTTGCTTTGTAAAGAGTCTGAAACTTTTTTGTTCTAAAGGACTATTACTAGAAGTTCATCCTCTTTAAATAACAGGCCGGGAGTTTTACTGGGGAATTCCTAAGTGTAAGATCTTTTTTTTTTAGGAAATTGAGGGAAAATAACATATAATTGCCATATACCTTTATTTCCTTTCAAACTAAAAATATTCTTAGATGTAATAGAATACTGTGAAATGGAAATTAATTAAGATAAAATAGTGGTCAAGACTACCAGGCATCCTCTCTACTGGCAAAATAGATCAGAGAGATTCAGAGAAATCTGAAAGTTGTCAACACAATTGACAGTGAAACCTGAGAGAGCAGAAGCCACTGATAGAGAATTAATTTCTACAGCTTTCATTTTTGACACTAAGAACCCAGTGCAGGAAAAAAGAAAGAGAGAAGTGGTATGGCATAATCAACGGAATGCTATTATCCAGACCATTGCAAAAAAGAGTGACTAGCCTTTGATTAATAAAGGCTCTTTTCAAAAGTTATGTTAAATCACAGAATCATAGAAAAGCCTGGGTTGGAAGGGACCTTAAAGGACCACATAGTTTCAGCCCCCTTATTTGCCTTATATATACATATATATATACACATATCTGTATTGTGGCTGCAATAGTACTATAGTACTTCAAGCTGAGCAGAGTATCCGGATTAGGAACTAATTTGTTAATTTAGTGAACACACTGCAAAACTATAGCTGTATTGTTGAACTAAACTGTTGCTCTGGAAATGCAAGGATGAAAAAAACTTTTTCTTTGTAAAACCATTAATCAAATGGCAATGAAATTCTTGCAGAGATGCAAGACTGCTTAATTTAAATGCAGAATCATTGATTTTAACATCTATTACACACCCTGAAAAGCAATAAGCTTAATGATAAACTATGGATATTGAAGAGTATGATTGCACTCATAATTTAGACTATGAGTACACTTCCAGTATGGGGAAGTTCTCACTTAGTGATCTGACACAATACTGTTCTTAGCTTTCTAAACTAACTCTGATCCCTGTTGGTATATGAAAAGTAATAAAATGGTAACTGAAAATAAGGAGGAGAAAAAAGTGTTGGAAAAATCCAAAAATATTTTAAAAAGGAATTAGAATGATTATATGACTATACAAAAGAAAGACAAAGCAATAAAATGCTGTATGATTGTGCTTTTCTTAATCGGCAGGTTGGCTTTTCTCTGAAGATAGTCAGGGTTTTGCTACTTCCCTGTGAATGCTAAGATTTCTCCATAAGTTTCTAGAAGTGATTCAGAATAAAATCACTATATAATCCTTTTATTGGTAAATTAGTTGAATGCTTGAGTTACACCTCATGATTAAATACAATTTTTACAGTCACAAATGTGATGTTGCAACTGAAAATAATAAATTAATCAAGAAACAGACAATTGATGTGTTCAGAGTTTTATTAGTTCAGTAATATTTGTCTCCAAAACATAAATCATATGAAAAGAAGTTAGAATCAAAGCCAATCCATCAAGCAGCTAAAAGAAATAAGGAAAGGAAACCTTAGACATAACTCACTATACTGTTATTCTACTTTCATATTAATGGAATCCACAGTATTTTTTCCTTGTAGATATTTTGAAACCAGCTTAATTTATTAGCTATTCCAGTAGACAAAGCATCATAAACTGCAATCACCAGCAGTTTCCCAGAATATTCATTCCCTGGAACACATAAGAACTGAATGTGGTAAAAGGTTTTCATAGCAACATGCTCAATTTCTGTGTTTAAAAGGCAATGCATAGCCACAAATTCCAACATAATGAAAGCTCAAAATTGATTGCTTGTGCATTCTTTTTATAAATTTTAAACCAAACATGAGATGGAAATTTTACTTAATTATCTTTTATATTATTTATCTTTATTAGTCAGTAAAATTCACAGTCTTCATAAAAAGTTTGGGTTCCATCAGAATTACTGTTGGGGCATTGCTTATATATGAAAGGATCAAGCCGTTGTGCCTTCCAAGATGCTTTGCATCCAATCCTAGATTTGTTGCTTTCCTCACATGCACACATGAGGTACCACCAGCTATTTTCAGCAATATTCCTTCTGTTCAGTTTAGCCAAAGGAGAATGACTCTGTTTTCCTGCAAAATGCAAACTTCAGTACTTAATTCCTGGAAATGTAAGTAATGAAACTGCATGATTTACAGAGGTCCTAAAATACCTGTGTACATTAAGAGTTTTATTTGTAATGTGCACATTCTCAGCTGTCACCAGTGTCAGCTGTCAGCCACGTAGAGTGCAAGTATCTCTGAATGAAACTATAAAAACCTCTCCTTGATCTTCTAGAAGATGGCTGTACAACTATTTGCCATTCTTTCTTAAAGTTAAACACAAATTTTAGGCACAGTCTTTGCCACTACTCTTCATCAAGAAGTGAATTCAGGTTATTACTATAAAAAGTTACCCAGCGGGTAAACTTATTGTCAGCTAAGCAAAGTATTATATTAATTCTGTTAAAAGTATTAATTAGGTGTATTATAGTTTGGTTTGAAGATACAAAGATATGAAACATTTCAGTCTTATTGGAGCTCTAAAACTGATTCCTCATGGAAGCACTCATTTAAGTCACATATAAAGTTTATTCTAACACTTATCATAATGCAATTTATGGATACAAGAACCTCACTGTTCAGAAGGTGCAATGAACAATAGTAGAGATTATTTATTTACCTTTTTTTTTTACTTCTTTGGAGGCATCATATCATAGATAAATTCCAAGACAAAGGAGCTGTGGCAATGTGTATCTACCCATCCAACCCCAGCCCACCCCATCCTATTCCTTTCTTTTTTCTCAGACTTCTGTATGAGCTTGGAGCTCCTGTTACCCCTGAGATTTGTGAAATGAGTTGGGAGGTATGGTAACACAGGAATGGCATTGACTGCACCAGGGCAACACTGACTTCATCTCCACAGTGAAGAGCAAAAGCTGGAATAATCAGTCATTGCATGACAATGTTGGAACATTCTACACCTGAGCCATTGCCCAAGAGTCACGGTATTATTGTTGCTGAAGTTTTTGAAGGCAATTTCACTAGGTACTGGAAACAATTTCCAATTGTTTTAGAAGTCAGGTCTGTAACTACTGGAAGGCTGGAAAATTTATGTGTGATTAAAGCAATCATCTTGAGACCCTATAAACAGAAGCCCTAAGTTAAAGGTTTTGAGCTCTTCTGGACCACAGTGGGCTGCAGGTGCACTTTCCTCTGAGTGTGATGCCTCTCAGAACTTTTTGGATAGTTTGTGATACTCAGAGCACTCTTGACTGATGACAGCCTGGGGTGATATCCTTACTTCTCAAGGCTCAGCCCTTCACTCATTGAGAACAGCCAAAGCATTACATGTGAGCATTTCTCTGACTCTTAAGCAAAATTTTTCACAAGAATACCTCAGTACATACTCCTTAATGCCTGTTTGTGTGTGTATGTGAATGAATAAAACATCTTATTATAAGTAGATCATGAATATCACCATTTTGAGTCCATATTAGACCACAGCACAATTGTAATAAAACTTGTTTTATCACTTTGTAAATTAGTCAGTGGTTAAGTGATGTTCTTAAGGACACATATAATGGCACTAAATGACCTTCAACACCTGTGTTTTTTGCCTTAAATTCTACTCATTTTTGTAGCATATTACTGCAATATTAAAACTGACACACCTCCCACTATCCATCCTGACTTTTCACAGTGCAACAAATTTTACATCGAGGAAGGGAAAAAAAATCACTACAGATATACAAGAAGTTATTTTAGTCATTAAGGCAAATCCTTCTGGGAGAAACACTTCATTCAAATTCAAACTTTAGCATCCCTTTTAGAAAAATACAAATTAGAACAAATCTGTCATTGGGAATCAGAATATCAGCTGCAACAACACCCTCTTACAAATCTTTGCTTCTGAGAAATACTTTTATAGTTCCACCATACCTCAAACTAATGTGAGGTAATTTGACAAGTGATTTCCAAACTGTCAAGACTTTTAACAGGAGTACTGTAGGAGCAGATGCAGTCATAATACTTGCAGGAAATTTAAGTATTTTAAGCAAGTGAATATCTGTAGGCAGGTGTTTTACAAGGATTCCATGAAGTTTAAATGAGTATTGAAAAATGCCAAAATTCTACAAATTAGGCATAAGAATAACACTTCAATTTCAGAAGTCAATGGATTTTCTTTAAATTTTATAAAAGATTTTATTTGCTTTATTTTGATATAGGTTTATATAATCTGACTATTAATCTCTAGTGACTTTCTACTTCACCTGTCCTATTTAGATAACTCAAAAAACCCCTTCTCTTTATTTGAAGTATAAAAAGGATTAAAATCAAAATGGAACTTCAATTTTGGAAATAGACTGAGAATGAACTCCGAGGACAATTCAAACTTGAAATGACATGAGGAAATGTAACTATTCATAGAGAAAGCAATGCTTGAGTTGTTGGAGGAAAGAGACAAATTGAGAAGAAGGAATAAGAGACAAATTAAAGCAAATAGGCTTTGCTTTGGAAAGAGTTTTTCTGTCCTGCCCCACTTTCTTATCCGCTTCATCATCCCCTTATCATATCTTCTGAAAAGTCCTGGTTCCAAATAAAAAAAAAAATTACAAAACAATAATAAACCTCAAACAAAAAAAAACACCTCACCACAACCCACAAAGCTTCCCCCTCATCATCAAGAAGGTATATTGTCTCCACATTTTTTCTTTCTCTGTTTAACTAAACTTACATGAACTTCCTCCCTTTAGAATAAAGTGAAGCTTTAGCATTTTGGCAGTATTCAGAGCCTTTTGTCTTTTGGATGCAGGCTTCAAAACAGAAGTCATGATGGTTAAGACATGAAACACTCTTTTGAACTATGTTTGCCTGCTAATCCATCTCGAGTACATACATAACAAACTGTGTCAGATGAGGAAGGAGAGAAGCATCATGAAAAGATATAATTTTCACCTCCACTTGCAACTTTTCAAAAAAAATATCTCTTAGCAGCTTCTTAAAGAACAAGTGTTAGACAAGGAAATTAAAGAGATCAGAAATGAGCAATTAATAAGGGCATTTTAATATAGTTTCTATGAAGTAGGAGACATTTGATTTGAGGTTTCATTTTGCAGACCACAGAACTAAAGAATGGTTTGAGTTGGAAGAGCTGCTATAGACTGCCTAGCTCCAACAACCCTGGCATGATCAGAGACACCTTTCACAAGACCAGGCTGCTCAGAGCTCCATCCAACCTGGCCTTGAGCCCTGCCAGGAATGGGGCATCCACGACTTCTCTGATCCACTTGTTCCTGTGCCTCACCACCCTCACAGTAAAGAATTTCTTCCTAATAGCTAAATCCACTATTTTTCAGTTTGAAGCCATTCCTCCTTGCCCTATCACTAGACAGGGCATTTTTTGGTGAGAAGTACCTCTCCAGCGTTTTTGCAGGTGTCCTTGAAGTATTATAGACCCCTCTTACTTTCTAACAACCCTTTATGGTAGGGAGACCACTGAATATTACACTGTCTGCCTCAAAACTGTTTGCTCAGAAGTAGATTGTGATATCCAAGGAAAATCTGTTCTAGATTTTGTTTTTTTAAAATCAGAAATAAGCACTATTGGAAGACAAAAAAACCCGAAGAGGTATGGAAATTGAGCTGCATTTAATAACTATACAAAGACAAGGAAAAATGCAAATCTACCACTTGTTTCAGCTACAGTTAGCTTTAAAAAATTGTCAATTCTACTTTAAAACAACAAAATTAAATTACAAAATAGTACTCTTGCTTTCCAATGATGCCAACAGTGTGAGAAAGCACATACCTGCCTCTTAAGATAAGGAGAAATCCCTGAAGGATGAGGCTTTGAAAGTCATCTGATAATACTTTTCTAAGCCTCTGAGATTTTTATGCATATTAAGGTAACTTCTGGGCAAAGATAAATTTGAAATGGATACTTAAACAGAACTGAACCACCAAAAACATAAAAGAAATAATGATTATCCCAATTCCGGTGGATATGCTAGGGAAAAGGTAACTATGCAGTATGTGATACATAAGATAGGGCTCAGGACATTGTTTGGGCCAGCAGCATTCCAGGAACAGGCATGCCTGGAAGTGAGCAGTTTGAGGGTTCAAATGTCAACATATTCTGAGTGCAGTCTTTTTACGACTCACTGTTATTGTGATCTATTTACATGAGTGTTGCAGCAGACCTCTCATCAGAGGTAGAGGTGAGCCAAGACACAGACTCTCATTCAACAACATAAGGGTCCCAGTTTATTCTTCTTTACAGCTTTGCCATCCTGACTCTGACTACAGCAAGCTCCTACTGTAGGGTTCAATTGCAGACTCTGCTGGCTATTTCCTGCTGGACTATGGTTGCAAGTATTGGTTTGCAGACTCTGAACACAGGTTTCACCCCGCTCAGCTATGACTGCAGGCTCCAGCAGCAGGCACTGACTCCATCAGACCCAGACCGACCTCACAGCACATCTTTTACTGCAGTAGCTCTCTTCCTTGTTTCTTTCTTCTTTGTATCTCTCTTGATTGTTGCTTCTTCCTCAGGGCTCCCTCACCACCTTAAGGTCCTCCTTCTCTACTATCCCTCTGATGAGCCAACCCCACCCCTTTTATCACACTTATTAGTCACAGCTGCGACCCATTAAGGGCAAGGCAGTTCCTCTTCTTTGGTAATGAGTACAACTGTGATTTATCAGGGGCCAGGTTGCCTGTAATCCCTTCTTCTACACCTACAAATGAGGATTAACCTATTGAGGAAAATCCAGAAAAAATAAATTGCTAATGAATTTCTGAGTGCTATATGTGTTAAGCTAGTTATGATTGGCAGCTGCAGAAATAAAGATGTGCTGTAAGGGATGTTCCAAGCAGAAACCACACAAGTGACACACAAACCCAAAAAATACCCTCAAACCTTCACACACTTCTTAGATATATCATTCATTAACAGGATGAAAGTAATTAGAACTTTCTTCAACAGTATAGATTGTTTAGAAAACTCTATTGAAGATAACGTGTTAACATTGCCATTATTTCAAAAGGCACTAGTCAGTAAATAATAGAACCAGTGAATATTGTTGATGCCATTACAAAGATCAATGAAAACTGAGGAGAGAATTTTTGAAAGGCTCTTTAATACTATCCTATTGAGTGAAGGTATTTTGGGTTCTTTTACTGAGGAAAATAAGTTGCTGGAAAGAATTTAAGTATTTCCTCTGAGGGACCCCTCCCTTCTGTCACTATGTCACAGAAATTGCTTCTTTGTGGAATCAGACTTCTGAATTGGGTTCATATAAAAAAATAAAAAGTATCTTTAAATGAAGAGGAAGATCTCAGATTAGTATTCCAAGAAGCTGAAATACAGGGCTCTGTGGAAAGAGTGGAGAAGCACTTGGAGATCTGAATATAAATACCAAATACCTTAACCATACATCACTTAATTTACAATACTTTCATTTAGCTGTGCACTACATGAAAGGCACAGGCAAGTAAATGTCCTCTCCTTCAGGGCAGACTTCCAGCAACAAAACAGAAAGATTGAACAAAAAATATGGGATCTACCTTCTGACAGAAATATTTAAAGAGAGACACATAAGTAAGTCTTGATAAAATTAATTAACTCTCATTAGAAGGCAGTAGCTTAAGAGAGCATCTAAACACACTTTGCAAACTAAATTTTAGAGGTGTTCTCACCCATCTCTGACAGGAGCTTAAAGAGAGATATGTTTGAATAACAAGAAATGTTTAACCCTGAGATGGGGTAAGAATACAAGACAAGGTGAACAACATAGAAAAAAAATAATGCCAATATAATTATTATGTGAACAAAGTCATTGAAGATAAATATTAATTCTAAGATACCTGATAACAGATGTTATCTCAGAAATATCTTGGAAACAACCTGAAGCTGAAGCATATGCCAGAAAAGGGTTTATTTAAATAAAATCTCCAATATTGCTGACCTAGTTAGTATTTGCTCTCCAAATTCTACCACTTTTATCAAAGCAAAAGGAATAGAATATTCATTTTCATAGTTTATAAGTCTGTTTTTCCCGTGAAAATTGTCTTGTAGTTTGGGGAGTGGGGGCTGAGGGGGTGTCAGCTTTTCTTAGTATTGTAGAATTTGCAATTGTTAATACATCTTTGCCTTTTGATTTCCATTTGCTGCAGTGAGTTTATGATAAGAATCAATATTTATTTCTGGCAAGCTATGCAACTTGATGACAGGTGGCTTTAGTATTCCTGAATCTATTTTCTGAACTCTGTGAAGCTGAGGTGTCATTTTTCTTACTCAGGAGAGTGAAGGGAAGCAACACTTTCAATATGTGATTCTGGATTATAACTGAACTTTGTATCCACAAAAGGTGAAAATCAAAAGTTTGTACAAAAGCTGTTTTAACAGAAGATAAATAATAATTTACCAGGAATGGCCTAAACATACCTGACCCTGATCCTGTGGCAATGGGGTGCTATCTGAAGGTCTCTTCCAATCTTTATTTCTATGATTCTGGAAAGATTTGCAGAATAAATAGTTTAGCTTCTGCATTATAAAATATCTGAGGAATAAGGCACTACCACAACTTGAAAAATTGGTCACTCAACAAGAAAAGTTATTTTTCAGAGGTCACTTATGCATTAATATCATGAGAAATAGCAAAATTCAAGCTGAGTTTGAGAATCACTTATAATGCACTATATCTGTAATCAGAGAACAACAAATCATAGAATGATAGAACATCCTGAGTCAGAGGAGACCCTCAAGAGTCATTGAAGTCCAACTCATTGTCCTATGCAGGACAAATCCAAGAGTCACACTGTGTGCCTGAGAGCACTGTTCAAAGGCTTCTTGAACCCTGTAAAATGTGAGGAACAGGGACTGAGTTAGGCAGATTATTTTTTCCCATTACATTATTGAATTTTACCCCATTTTATCCCAAACTTTCATTATAATGTTTGAATGTGCTCACAAATGTAAATTATCAGACATCTTGAAAGGATAGGAATAAAAGCTATTTGTATTAGAATCACTGAGTTCATGTTTGGTTTAACACTTTGAAAATTTGAGGGCTGGAGGAGGTTATGTTTCAGGTGATAACTAAACAGTTTATGACAAGTATTTTATAAACACAGGAATAAAGGCATCAATTTCCTGGCGGAAATGTTCATCTACTGCTTTAAATGCATAATTTTGAAACCATTTCTAATTTCCTGTATACACTTGTGTGATAAAAATTCCTCTAAAATTTGTCATCTTCCATTTCTTCACCCAGATCAGATAATTACATTTTTTTAATTACAAGTGTATAGACTGATAAATGCTCAATAATAGTTTGAAATTAATTATAAATGTAGATTGGTCATTTAGGTGTAAAATAATATATGAATTAATCATTCAAACTTCGAAGCATTTTCAAGATCACACTAAATAAATAGCCTGAACTCATTATGTGAACACATCAAAGATATCAACTGAGGTGTGTAGATGAAAGAGGTGATGACATTATCTTCCACTTTTGAGCTTGTTTAAATCACTTGAAGCAGTGAAACATTTCTGTGAGGTAAGAAAAAATATGTCAGGGAGAGGAAGAGAGGTAAAATGCAAATAAATATCTCCCTAATCTAGTAAAAGGTGGAAATCTGGATGATTCTCTTTTATCCAGAAAATTACCATACACACGTCCTTTTGGGAATATAAAGGTTTGTGATCTTTCCTAGTGCTTACAGTCAGTTATAAACTCTGGGTCAGTGACACAATGGCACCTTCCCATAACCCTACTCCTATTTACATTTCAACTGTTCATTTACCATATATTTAATAGTCATGAGATAAAATATTCACCTAAAAACAAGCACAAGTCTTGCCACCCCTTAAGTGAGCTCCATAACTCCTTGGCTGGTGCTAACCATAAAAATTAATATTTTTCTTACCCCCTCTCTCTGGGTTGGATGAGGCTTTCATGTATTTCATACAAAGCAGAATAACAGAAAAGAGTAGGAAAAATTCTCTGAACTACTCATGACCTCACAATTACAGGAATTACTGGAACAGGTGCATTTGGCACCCTCGGGTCATACTGTCTCACACAGTATGTGTATTAGTTAACAGTTAAAAGAAAATTATCTTTCTAAAGTGAAGAAAGGATAAACTGAATATCTCCATCACCAATGTGTGTTTTTTTCCCAACTATATCACCCTGCCTCCACCTGCTTCAAAAGGGAATTCCACCTATGTGTGTTTGCCATGTGAGGTTCTTTGCCAGAATCCTAATGACAGACTTCAAATGAATTTTTAAGAATAAATTTTGATCATTTTACCTAAAAATAAGAAATCACTGTGGTAAAAGTAACCAAATACCTTGCATCTCTTATTTCAGTTACATTTGCTTCTATATTGCCCTTCCCAGATTTGTGCAGTACCCATCTCATTGTAAAAGTGAATATTCCTTGACATTGGCTTTCTGCTCCAGGCAAGATAAATCCAAATATATAATTTCAAAAATCAGTCTACACTTGTGTCCCAATATCTCATCGTCTGGTTAAGGAATTTTATGGACAACATAGTGAAATTTGAGAAATACTGAGATTTCTGCAAGAATTTAGGAAGCAGGGATAGTGTTTCTGGTACAACTGTGTGTTCTGCTGAATCTTACAAAATTCAAGGAAGCATTTAACTCAGGTATCTAAAATGGATATTCAAGAACTCCTCTTAAGGCATGTAATTAATGCTGAAAACCTTCAATTCCTGAGTAAATCTCATCCTCATTTCTGTTTACCTAATCCTCCTCTTCAAAAATCTGACATCTAAATATGCAGAAAAATCTCTTAATAAATCACAAAATATTTCAATATCAGTGAAATTGCATAAAAGTAAACAATAAATCCTCTTTTATATTCTTAGTGCTTGAGAAAATGTCATTTTGCAATAATAAAAAGAGTCTGAAATAAATGGTTGATTCATTTGAAATTATTTTGGGTATTCTTTTTGGCTTCCCAGTTACTTGCTGAAAAGAAAAAAGTGAGAATTGAGATTCATAAAAGTGATGTGTGGAAAAATCTCTTGAGTTTTGCCTTCCAAAACCGAGATACTACCACTGAGTAGTAATTGAGTAATTGAATGCCATTTTCGTACTAGCTTGCAGAGACACACCTCTTTCAGGCTTCAATAATTTTCAATAGCAGCTGCATTAACCTCTTCATTTTCTCAGCATAATTTTCTGTAAAAATCTTATCTTATGAAATAAGATTATTGCCCTCTCCTTACAGATATGAAATTTGTTGATATAGAAGGAATATAATTGTTGGGTTGATTTTTTTTTTTTTTTGCTTTTTTGTTCTTCTTTGGCAGGCATGCCACTCTGCTCTCATGACAGTAAAGTCACAGAAGTATTTTTGAAAAGAGTCTTTCAGTTTTTCACTCTTCATTTGACATTTTGAGATGTCATGTTAGTATCTTTTATGTTTGATAGACGCTGAATTTTTATTTTAAATTATTTTAAACACCCTGAAATACTTTGGCATATTTCAGACTTGAAAAAAAATGTTAAATAGTTACTTTAAATGTTTATGTCTCATGGTCCTTAAAAAAAATAAATCTGTCTTTCTGACTGTGTCTGACAAGTTGCTTAAATCCTACAGGGCATATAACCATTCCTACGCACACTGTCAGTGACAGCAGCCTGTAATTAAACTATTTGTTTGCATTAATTGCAAAACTTCACATGAGTTTATAATTCCCTGCTGAAAGGAATGGTTTTCCACAGACAAGATAATTAACTTCCACGTATCAGACAACTTTTCACATACACCTTTGGCCTTTACTTCAGCTGAATACATTACAGGACGGTTTCAAATGTGCTCAAACCACCATAAGTTAAGTGGAAGCTTTGTTTTGTGCTCCCAGTTGTCAATAGAGACTTTTGGTAGGGTAGGCTTTTGTGTGCATGTGTTAGCTTCAGGAGTGCCTTCTTTCAAAAGTGACAATTTTACTATAGAATGCCTTTAGATGAAGGACCAAACCACTTCATTTGCACCTCAATTGCATTTTTATCACCATTCCCTTCCTGGCTGGTATATTTGCTATTTTACTATACACAGTTTCTGGTGTATCTCTTATGCAACCCAATGAATGTCATGGTCTTTTTGAAGCAATTTAGTGAAAGAGATTAAATTTTTTTAATGTGGTGATACATACAGCTATCTGACACCTACAGTAGACACTGAATTGTCACTCTGCAGACATTCATTCTTCTTGCCAATATAATATATTTTTTTCCACAGAATCTCACGTAAGTATATTTCAAAAACTTCTTCCTTTGGATGATCAAAATTAATTTTATCTACTTGGATTGCATCAAATCACTTCTAAATAAGCAATTTATTCACCCAAGGCAGCAAATAATCATTGTTGGTGATTTCAGCTGGAATATGAGATCTGAGTAGCTTATTATTTCTGTTTTCTTGAGATAAATAAATACTAAGACTGAAATTTTCACCAGTTCCTGGGTAATTGTCCAAGAAGACTGGGAGAGCAAACTTCTTGCTGACAAGGGTTTTCTGTAAATAACTAGAACTGAAATGATAGTGAGGCTGCTCTTCAGAAGCCTAAAGCTAGAATCTGAGAGAGAAAAATGAGAATTTACCACTCATGCAAAAATATTGGTAGGTACATTCTTTCATCTAAGTAAGAAAAGTAAGATAATATAAACTGATATTAAAACAGGACTCTAAATAAAGTTCTTGTGAGATCAATAAATAATGAAAGATAAATAATCATAAATTCCTTGTCTTTAAGAAGTAAGGATAAATCTAATAAGTATACTCACTCTGTCACATTCGTATAATACATTTCATGATTACTTTCTGATTATTTTTCTGTTACACTTAAAAATACTGTCCATAAGAGTATATTTTAATCTTTACCGTTAAAATAAAATTGTGTGTAGTTTAGTGATATCATTATAAAAAATAATAAAAAATTCCAGAAAATAACTCCACCTCTTTGAAGCAATAAGAGACATTAGAACAATTTCAGTTGGAAGGTAGCTACAATGACCATCTCATCCAATTGTCTCACCAATTCAGGGCTGAATAAGTTAAAGTAAGCTATTAAGGGCATTGTCCAAATGCCTCTTAAACACTGACAGAGCACACATCACCTCTCTAAGAATCACATTACAGTGTTTGAGCAACTTCATGGTAAAGAAATGCTTCCTAATATCCAGTCTAAACCTCCCTGTTGGAGCTTTGAGCCATTTTCATGCATGCTGCACCTAGGCTTTTTCATGATTCAGATTTGATGGTGATTCAGCATGTCAAAGAGGCCAGACCACTCAGTCATGGTGTGCAGCAAAAGCCTTTTTCACCCATTCAAAAACAACTAAGCAAGGCAAAATTAATATTTCCTTATCTTTATACCAGACAGGCTTATTAAAGTAAAATAATTAGCAAGATTAATTAAACATTTTGTAACACTGTAGTTATTTTGGTTGGATTAGAGTTATTTTCCTTCATAGGAATTTGTATGGGGTTATGCTTTGGACTTGTGATGAAAACAATGTTAATAACACAGAGGTGTTCCTGTTATTGCTGAGCAGTGCTTGCACAGCCTCAAGCCTTCTCTGCTCCTCACCCCAGCAGCAATAAGCTGGCATTGTGCAAAATGGTGCACAAGAGGGGACACAGCAGGGGCAGCTGACCCCAAATAAACCAGAGATATTCCATACCGTGTGGCATCAGGCTTGGCAATAAAAGCTGAGAGGAAGAAAGCAGAAGGAAGGGACAATTGGGGTGCTGGCGTTTGTCTGTCCAAGCGATCACTGTGCTTGGTGGAGCCTGGGGATGGCTGAACACCCGCCTGACAATGGGAAGTGGTGAATGAATTTCTTGTTGTACTTTCTTGCATGCACGACCTTTGCTTTCCCCGTTACACTGCTTTTATTTCTACCCTGTGTTATGCTTCTATTTCTCTCCTCCAACCCACTGTGTGAGGATTGAGCAAGAAGCTGTGTGGTACTTAGCTGTTTATGGGAGTTAAACCATGAAAAACCAATTTTAACATCATAACAGCAACAATATATGTTTTTTAACTCAACATAAATAAAGCATAAATATTTTATTAATGAAGCCTACCTTTCCCTTCTCTTGCCCTGATGAGCAATTAGCAAAGCAGTGGGCTGTAATGGAAATAACAATGGATGAGGATGGCCTTAGTAACCTGGTGGGACATGAAGCATGAGTAAAGACAAAATGTTTTTTGCAGGGGTTTTTCACATCATTCAATTAAAATGCAATTTTTTTAGTCTTCCACTTCCAGTCCTCTCAGTTGTCTTAGGGGAGAGGCATTCTTCAATTGCCTTGAAGGAGAAAGTGGGTAAAGGATTCTGTCTGTAAATTCAGCTCCTATTTTACAAAACTATATTAATTTATCATTGCTGCATTTCTTTGTCATTTTTTACCCTTTTGCTTCCCTTTGTTCTTCTCCACATACACATTTTCCCTTTCTGTCAAGAAAATTGAAGGCTTACGTTTTGGGAATTAAGTTTTTATTAGAAAAGCTTACCTAAAGTATGTCTCTCATGGAAGTATTCATTTAAGAATTAATAACGGAGCTTCTCTCTTAATTAAATATTGAATATTTTTAAAAATACTTAATGAAGATACAGAGATAAATTAAAATATTTTTCTGATTTATCTGAAGCTGCAAAAACTATTAATTATGCTGTAGTAAATGTTAGTCATAAGAAAATATTAATGATGTTTTCAGTTAATGTTGTATTCAGAGAAAACTGAGCTTAAACCACAAAGACCTTACTTAGTTAAAGAATTTCATCAGTACCAGAAAAACTTCAAATTCTTTGGTGCAAAAAACAATTCCACAAAATCTGCATTTGTTAATATCTTTGGGTCATCTGTCAGAGGATCAGGTGTGATGTTGAACTTAAGCATCTGATATTTTATACCTCTAGAAGATTGAAATATATCTGGTAATTTTCAAGTTCTGTGGTTCCCTTTTAAGTGTTCTATATAAGATGACAGATGTATTACCTACAGAAATGTGAGTAACTTTGAAAATCTTGTGCTCACTTTAAAGGCATGTGTATTTGGGATCCATTTTATTCTAAGAAACACATCCACTTTCCTATTTTAAACTGGGTTTAGATATAAAATTTTAGTTTCTTCGTATATAGATATTTTTATATTGGCTTTATATTACATGATCAGTGCAAATGATAATCTCAAAATAAAGAGTGATACATCCCACTGTGTATGCACTCAAATTTATTTCTTATTTAACACAGTTGACACTGCTTTTGTGACTATAATACAAAGTGCAAAAAGGTACCACAAAAAAGCCCAGAGGTAAATATTTGTGCTGTTCTTGGAGCCGAATTTAAAATAATGGCTAGTTATTAAATTGTCTCCTGAAAGTTTAGAAAAAACAAAATTACTGCTTTACCAGAAAAGAATCATCAATATCGTGATATGGTAGGAGCAAGTTCTTCTGGGTGAAAAAAAGTGATTTTGTTTCATAAAATATTGCATATATATTGACAAGAAAGAAAACAATACCAAAAGAAGACATTAATCATCAGTTTATATCTGTAATATAGATATACACATATTCTAATATAATTATTTAAATTAAATTTTTAGCATTCTATTCTGCAGGTAAAAATTATTAAGTAATAAAACTAGAAATTTGTTGTCTCTTGTCTTAGTTTACACCAAGTTAATGTATGCACAAGAGTCACATTAGATTTGAATGGCAAGTGCTCCTTTCTAATAGCAATCACACTCTAAGAAACATAAATGGCTACTTATACTGCAGAATAAGGTTTCAAGATTGCATCACTTTCTAGGAAATAAGACAAGTGGTATGTCATTAATTCAGAAAAACACAACTAAATGCATTTAGAAGAATGACAAACAAGGAAAATTTTGTCTCAGTAATTAGTATCGCAGAAGAATGTTGCTACTCAAGCTGCAAGTCAAACACATGGCTTTTCTTTCTGCTTGAACCTACATTTAATCTGTATAAAAATATGCCACAAAGTTCTGTGCTTCAGTAGAAAAGCCAGAAAAATCTTATATTGACATTGTAGGGCATCCAGCACGAAAAATTGAGTAGAAATAAGATGCAACAACCCTGCAAATAATTTCAAAACTTTTCAATTTTTTGCTATACTTGATCTGTTCTGAGTAGTTTTTGTAGGAATTAAATTCAAAGGAAAGCTCAGCTGTCATTATTCAAATATATATTTAGATTAAACTTAATAATTAGGATATACTAGAATCAAATCAAGATTTAGAAACTGACTTAGGATGTTAAAGGTTAAAAGCATCTTAAATCCCTACAGAAGTCATTTGGGAATTAATGTCTTTTCCTATTTAAAGAGTGTACATTAGTCAGCATCATCTATATTTTAAGTTAGAGTTATAACAGTATAAGGGAGACTTCCACATTTTTCCAATAGCCTGTATTTTCTTTGAAAGAGTTGTATTTGTTTTTACTTTTTGCCTCTACATGTCACCAACAAATTTAATGCCTTGCTGTTGGTAAGACTGTAGGAATTAACACCGTTTGAAAATGTTTCTCTTAAACTTAACTGATGACATTTAAATTATGCTAACGAATAAATCATTTCACTTTTCAATCTCTCTAGAGGCTATGCTTTATACACACATTTTATACTATAAATCTTTTATCACTCTGACATCAGTCGAGATGTGGCCCCTACTGAACAGTTAAACAGAAACTTTGAGTGTATAATGAAACTCTTTTATGTCTTCCAAGTTGCAGATCTCTTACCCTGCATTTATAAGTGTAAAGTGTCATCTTAACCTTCTATAATCCCACTGAGATATAGTTATATTCCATTTGCTAATTTTTTTTAAGTGACTGTGTTTAAAGCATGGAGGAGTTTTTGAGTAGGGTTCAGTGACACAATTTAATATAATTATAATTTCTAAAATAGGCATACTTAAATAATTCTATAACATAGCTTTTGTGATATACTACTTTTGAATTGTCTCCACCTTGCGACAATTTGACAACGTCCATCATGTCTATCTAGGTTTCCATTGAGTAAGCAAAATCCTATGCCACATGTCTGTGAAAAACCTGGAAGAGGCCTTTGTCTAAATTTAAATTTCGAGTGACTGTCAGTGCCACTAATTGGAGATAAGAATGCCTACACAGAATTTCAGGCTGCAGGGGAACAAGCGTTCTTTCAGAATTGTTCTCTATCATAATTATCCTGAAGTGAGCAATTAAATCTAGCAATCTGGAAAACCATTCTACAAGAACAGGTGGGTGAGCTGTGAGATCAAAGTAAGATTGAATAGAGAGAAGTGTCTATTCCTACAAAGTGATCCACAGAATTTTGAGAGGTAATTTTATTTTCTGTCACTCAGTGGTCTCAAAATAAAATTTACAGAAAACTGAAGTGTTACCAAAGGCATTATTTTGGAACAGGCACGTCATTTAAAACACTCTTAGTGGTTTTGAAGGCAGACACAAAAACAGGATAAAAAGGGTATTGAGGAAAAATACAAGATATATTTAAAACAGTAGAAACCTGACAAGAAGCAATATGCAGTATTTTAAAGTTTAAGAATTAGCAGTTCATTTCATTGTAAGAGCATAACAAGATTATTATGCTCAGTGACAATGGACCTGACAGATTTCCTGCTCTATCTACCTTCCAACATCAGGAATGTTTGTAGTGACACTCCTTGAAACACTGCAGAAGGGGTGGTGGTGTTGCTTTAATTAAGTCACTAATCTAACAGAGGAGCATATTAATTGCATCTGTCCCCATGAGTCAGGCTCCAGTATTGGAAAAGCACATGGATTTGATTATCACATAACAAGAGAACTGGAAATGCAAACAAGAAGGAATAATAGTGTCAGCTATGGTGTGAGTTTTCCTGCAAGGTCTCTCTAGGTTCAGGCTCATTAACAGTAAAACATTGCCTTCTTCCCAGCCTTCCTTTGGGTCACAGTCTTGGCAACTTCATATGGAAGACAGGCTGCAGTACCAGCCCACACATAAAATACAGAAAAACCACATCATGAGGGGTATATTTTATAGGTTAGGCCAGCAGGTTCATAGGTTTACAATCAGCCAACTTGTACAGAGCCACCTGAACCACAAATAACTGAAAACAAATTGAAAGGAAGCAGTAATGGACAGGAACAGTACCTGGAGAAAAGAAATTTAAAAAAAAAAGGTGGCTGAAAATATTTTTAACAGATAATGTTTTCCTTGGAAAAAATACAATTCATTAATATGCAAATGTTCATAAAACTATGGATTTTTTTTTTTTCAGAAAAATTGTCAAAAAATATTATTGTCAGTTTTGTGTTTCATTTCAATCTTAAATTTGCTTCAATAAGATAAGTAGACTTTATTTCAAGTCTATTTAGTAAAAAAATCATATTTCAGATTATATTTTAAATGACATAATATTGTGGATACATAAGGTATTTATATTAATGATAGCATTTCAGCATCATCAAAACAATGGTTTTCTAAGATAAAAATGACTATTGAAAGTAGATGATTCAGCATTGTCAAAATTGTAGAGCAGAATATCATCAAATTAATAATTTGGAATTGCTACTTTAGAAGTTTTATGTTCTAGTTTGTCTTCCTAGTTTTGAGAAGGGTAACCTAAAAGTACCAAACTATCAAAATTTACAGGAAAATGATATTTTAATTTTTTACAGAAAGCTGTAGAAGACAAACAGGGAACAGCATAAGTAAGAGATTTTACCTTTTCATACTTAGAGTATCAATGCTGTCTGTATTCAGGTATATTGAACTCTCTTTTCAATCCTGGAGAAAACTTTTCAACTTAAACGAAAGGTCAGCCGGTTTTATAATATTGTTATTGCGGCACTCAATTCAGCTATATGGAGACTTCATAAATTCTTCAGAATCCATATGAATAAAGAATTTTTTAAGCTAAATGTGTTTGTCAGAATGACTCTTACATCTCACTTTCCAGTCACCTTGCTGTCAAACTTAACAATGTTTATTTCAAGATCTTCTAAAGCAAAGTTTCTAAAAAGGTAGGAGTTAAGAATGCAAATTTTTCAGAGTGATGTTTTTATCCTCAGAATGTGATGAGGACTTGTGCACCTCAAGAATTTTTATTGGCTTAGCTTTTAAATAGAAGGTTTCATCACTAACACTCTTCGGTTGATACTTGGGAGTCAGTTAGGTATAAGTTTTCAAAGAAAAAGACAGAGCCAGCTTTTCAGCAAGACTAGGTAGGCCACATACAATCTCATTTGACTCAGGCTATACAGAGTCAAATGTCATTGTATGTGGCTTACCTGTATTTCAGACTGTTTATTCGGACATACGCAGGATATATTCACCTTCACTTCTGACAAGCACCTCTTTCTAAATTTAAAATTTGTGAAAGTCAAGACATAAATATTAGGATAGAAATTTATGAAGGATAACTCCATAGTCAGGTTGTGAATAAACAAAATATTAAAGGAAAATATCTAACATTGGGTTTATTATTCTGCTAGTAGAATAAGAGAACAATAAGGAACTCAACTCTTGTTGCATAACAAAAAAGATCCTCATTATCTGCTAGCAAGAAGTGCGTTTCCAGATCTTCCTAGCCAAGGCATGTGTCTGGGCATAATGGGCAGACACACATAATGGTCAGACAAACATTGTCTGTCCTCTTTCTGAAGTGTTTTGGTTGGTGAAGAAATAAAATTTAGACTTTCCTGAGTAATATTTGAAACACTGCAGTTTAATGAAAAGAAATATGGCCATTTATGTGTTGACCTTAACTGAATGCTTCCAGCATATGAATTAAAGATAAGAGTGTCACAATACTCAGTCTTTCTGTATTTCAAGGTACAATATCACACTACTAAGTCTTCTAGACATATACAAAGTTTAGAGTGCATAGAAGAGTTTTGTAGATGGAGTAGAATCAGGACTTCCCATCAGTGGGGTAATCTTTAATAACCAAATTGCTGAGATAGATTTGATCCTATTGATGGTCATTACTGGGGAATGTCTCTTTAGTTACATTCTAGAAATGCCTTTTTCAGGGTATTGCATGTACTGAAATCTGGGGACTTTAGGCACAGAAACTTTGATAGTCTCAAATGCCAGGAGATAAAATCAAACCTCGCCTAGATGCCTCTCCTGTTGATGATACAGTTAATAAGGAGGACTTAAACAGATATGTCCAAGCCTGTATCTCATGAGGGGATGCAGTGCATTGATCTAAATGCAGACCCTGGCTGCCATTTCCACATTATATAGTTCCACATCACGTTTCAACTCTATCTTAGGTGTGGAAGCAGTATGGGTGGGTCTGCAGCATCTATAAAATGCTGGAAATCAATCCTTACTAGCTAGAATATTAACACAACTAAACTGTTTGCTGAAGCAGTCTTTTCCAGGGACGGCTTGGATTACTCTCTGCAGCTCTTCTCTGTAGACACATTCTACATCACTTAGATGTCCTGGAAAGGTAGCTTTAGCTTTGTAGCATTGTGTACAAGTGAATAATTTATGTGTGAGCTGTTTATGCTTGAATGTTTCAGTGGGAGCACTTCTCTTTCATAAAATAATGTTCACTAATTCAATTATAGAGCTCTACAAACAGTAGGATTGGCTTCCCTATTCACAGTTAGAATGCCAAGTTGCCTGCAGGTAGATAGGTGTATCTGTCAGTGATCACAGCACCCACTGTGCAGAAATGTGCTTCAGAATAAACATTTCAGATCTTGAAAGTCAACAGAGTTTAACAGCAAGATACAGACTATATGCTTTAGGCAACTAGTTTTGGTATTGAAACACCTGAGAATCCAGCACTTAGCTCTTTCTGGGCAGTACAGACCACTTTCTTTAATTATGTGGCCTATTTATTTCATCCATGGCAAAAGATTTGTTTAATCTAAGAGGAAATTTTAAATAGTTGAGTTCCCTGGTCTTTAAACTGACTGCACACAGAACTTGAATTCTTTGACAGGAGAGATCAAGTAGGAAGCTGCCTGCTCAGGGGCATATTCTGAGTCCCAAAGCACAAACCTGGAGCTAAGGAACAGGACCCAGACTGCACAGACTCTGCTTCAGATTCCTTTGTCCTTAACTAAGAACAAGTTAAAAAATTCACTTTATTAAGTTGTACAGAGAACTTGAAGCAATGTTACTGCTCTGTACAAAAGCCTAGTTGACTGCACAAAAACACAGAAGAGTCAAGTTTCTCAGCATTAAACTTCACCTCCCATTCACAAGCATTTGAGCATTATTGCTCAAGCAACAATAATGTTCAAGGCATGATATATAAGATAGACGCTGGGGTGCGTGCTCCTCCTCCATATTCTTTCTCCTCCTCCCACTTCTATCAGCTCCCAAGCTGATATTGTGTAATGATGAATGCAAGTGACATGGGGCTAGGTAAGCAGCAAGCAAAGGTGAAAAGAAGGGTAAGACTGGTAATCTGCAATTGGAAGGTTCCATTCTGCTAAACAAAAGCAGAACATAGTTCTGCTCACAACACTACTTATGTATTTTCTATCAGAGTCATTGGACAAACCCAGAAATATTATGAAGGAGGAGAAAGTGGTTTTGAATAGAGGTTGCTGTGCTTTATAAATAAATCGATGTTGTCTGTCTTTTTAGGCATGCTTAAAGAACCTTTGCCAGCTGGAGTCCCTCTGAGATTCAAGCTGAGGCTCAACACCTCCCTTTCACAGCTCTGAGCACACAAAAGCTTTGTTGTCAACAGTGCAAGTGCTTACAGGGAGAGGCAGTGAAAGGAACTGCTTTAGGAATTTTTTTGAAACACCACCTTTTCCATTGCACCTAAGTTCAACTCAGGTAGACTGATGGTTTTCAATACTTGTATTGCTTTGTTAAAATGCAACTAGATGCTTTTTCTAAAAATGAAGTCTAAAGAGACTGTTGAGAACAAAATAAATCACCTTGCACCCGTTCCGTATATCTGCATGCTGGGCACACACTGTGCGTTTGTATCAAGAGGAAGGTTTCCCTTCATTCACGCTTTCTTTGTAAGAGCAGAGTTACAGTTTCTTTGTGCTCAGAAGCTCAGGGATTAATCTCTGGCTAGCAGGACTCAGACAGTCTGGGACCTTTTGTAGCAGACTGCAGGGCTGGACAGACCTTTTGCTGAATGGAGCAGCAGTCTGTACAAGGGTGGCAGCACAATAAGGGATGGTATCCTGCTCTGTCACCTGCAAAAGCTCTCTGAGAACAATGTGAACTGAACTAAAAGCTGGGTTCTTTCAACATTCCAAGAGCACCAAGATTTTTTTATGTGGAAGCCCTTACAATTTTCATTGAGACGCCTTGTTTACTTTATGTTTGTAATAATTCTCTTAGTCTGTGAGGGGAAATGTTGGGTGCACCATTGTGTTACAATTTGCAGATCATGCCTGGCAGGTAGAGGACTCATTGGTTCACATCATATTCTCTTTACCATGAGAAACCTGACCAGACCCACTACTAGCATATCAATAAGTAGGCAAGTATAACCTTTTAATCTCACAGCCAGTAAACTTTTTCATTCTGCAGCCTTTACTATGTATCAGAACTCTAATACTGCCTCATAAGGTGGAAAAGTAAATAGTCTGCCATGTGTCACTACACTTGTCAGCAGCTGTCAGCTCCCTAAACACTTGACCTCAAACAGAATGGGTTGAAGTATATACACAGCACACTATCCCCTTCTAAAGACTTTCCTGAGCTATTTTACACATAGTAATATTTTACAGACACTTTATAGTTACCACTCAATTTCTGATTAAGACTACATTTTATGCAACGAGGCACAAAAAATCCTATGATGATGCAATGAGATTTTGTTCATACTTAGTACCCACCTACACATCAGAGATTAAATCTGTATTTAAAATCCACTTACTTGTCTAATAAGAGGGACATCTTCCCTCAGTAATGACAATGAAAATGGATTGGAATCCCTGTCTTCCAGTTTACTAGTATTTCTGGATATTTACTGGTATTTACTGATATTTACTGGTATTTCTGTGATTACATATTATATGTGTGGCAGAATTGCATAGCAGTGTGTAGTCCGTAGTCTGCACAATTTTTATTGTTCTAGTACAACTGCTAGAGGGAAGGTTTTCTTTTCTAGATGAAGAGGGACAGGATAAGCACTTATAAAAAAGTAACAGTACCACAATATATGCAGTTTTTATCTGGAAGAATTTACAACGTGGATGTAACAATTACAGAGATGCTGCTAGTACCAAACCAGACTGGTAAATCTAGCAAACATCATGGCATCAGTTTGGGTCCTGAAGCAGTAGGTGACCGTTTGCATAATGTTGCACCAAACTAAAAGCCTCATTTTTCTGAAAGTACTTTACTAGGAAAAGAAAACACAAGGATAGTGAAACATGCTTTAGCTAACTTACTATTTTCTTAGCTCATTCCGAATACTCAAATGGGGTTTGTAGAGAAAGAGCAGTGAAAAAGATATTCTCCCAAATGAAAGACCGACCTTGTTATATCCTTACAGTCTAGTGGAAACTTCCTTTATTCTTCCTATAGGCAAATACAAATATAGTCTGTATGCAAATGAAGAGAGATATTAAATACACAAGGTCATATTCCAGTACCTTTCCCTTTTTGGAGCAATGCATACATTATCAAAGTATGATCTATCAAGAAGGTACTCTGCTATGCTCTCATTTCTCTCTTTTATTAGGTTATAGAAGGAGGGAACATTAACTGTGACAAAGAAAAGGCCAGAATCATCCCCAACATTTTTAATATGGGATTGCTTAATTTGCTTTTGTGTAATTTTAAAAACCATCTATATGACTCACAGCAATAAGCAGCTATTTGTAACATTTCAGCATTTCAAAGTTCTGATAAAAAGGGTTTGTCTATAAGTGTGTCTCAACTGTCTTTCTCTTTTTAGTATGCAGTAGGTCATTCACATGTTAATCAGCTCTCTGCTTTCCAAAATTTTGATTCTGCTACAAAGCTCAATTGTTTTGATGAAGACTAGAGGTCTGCAGATTTTGCACTCAATATAGCCAAGGGTTAGCTTGGTGACATTGTATTAGAAACTATTATCCCCAAAATAGAGCTCTTTCATGATCAGTTGTAAATTTGGTGGTTTATCTGTGAGACAATGGGTTACGCCAGGACACTACGTAAATTTAGTCTTTATTTTGATTGACAAGGTTCCTTATATGTGTTATTAACTTGTTCTTGGACACTCCCGTCTCTTCCAAGGACATGATATGTTCCATTAGGACATATAAACAAAAACAGGAGCTTTTTTTCTCTTTTTATAATTTTTACTGAAAATAGAGATTGAGGAAATAGAGAGCAGGCAATTGGCACACAAAAAAGAATGAGTGCCTTGTTGCCTTCTTTAAAAAATACCGAACCGACAAGCCAAACCAATCAAAACCCAAAAATACCTAATCAATTTTTATAGTTAAATATTTATTTATCTCTATTGTTTTTATTCACAACTGTTTATTTAAATATTTTTCAAGAAAATAAATAGTGTGAAAGCAAAAGCTATTTTAGCAATGTTTTTATATGACGTGTTTTTCAAGGGAATATGTGCTTCCAGGCATTTTAGTCAAATTTTGCCACTTGGAAGTCCAGGATCATCTACTGAATATCCTAACTGAGATTTATAGTTTCCATTTATTTTTTATTTTCTTATGGGAGAATAAAACCTCCTATGAGTTATAAGGTCAAAATATAACCATTTGGCTTAGGGAAAGAAAGAAAAGTTATTCAGTTGTATTATTCAGAGGGTATA
This sequence comes from Sturnus vulgaris, assembly GCF_052056855.1. Lineage (NCBI taxonomy): Eukaryota > Metazoa > Chordata > Aves > Passeriformes > Sturnidae > Sturnus > Sturnus vulgaris. The sequence continues at coordinate 73,613,114 of NC_142245.1, forward strand.
TTGGCATGAATTGGAAAACACTTATCCTTCAATGAAGAATCAGAAGATCTGATCCCTCTACCCCTCAAATATTTGCAATATCTCTGATAATGTTAACAGCACTTCTATCAGTCTTAGCAGTGCTAACTGTGAGGAAGTCCCCAAACACTACTCCAATCAAGAAACGTGTACAAACACAACATGACTGCTAAGAGAGCTGCCTAGTAGCTAAGAGAAATTCATCTTGCCTGGATTTCTCTTAAAGCTGAATGCCATTGCCCCGTTTCATGTAAACTTACAGCACATGAAATAAAAGATTGGTGCCATCTGTCTGGCATATGTTAAGCAGAAAATATTTCTCCAGTATTACACAAAAAAATCACCCTTTTAAAAATATTTTATGCTTAATATTGGATCTTGAAAAATTTCTGAAGTTTATGATGCATCTTAGAAAATGTAGTTTTAAAATCTCTCTGTAACAGGATTTCTTAAAGTAGTTTATTCAACATAGAGGAGAAACTAGGAGAAAGGAGGGGGTAGGGAACACAGTGCACTTGAAAGAATAAAAAGAAGATAAATCCAGAAGATATTTTTTCCTTGTCATCTATTCCTAAAGACATTTCCCTTTGCCAAAATAATAGTTTAATAATAAGATATGGGTTAAAGTGATTCCAACACCTAGGGTTAAAAAAAAAAAAAATGTAAAGGAGTATTTAAATATTTAAATTAAGAAACCAAATAGAATTCAAGTTCATATCTAATGAAATGATACAAGGATAAAAAAGCACAAAGAGACTGAATAGAGGATTCAGATTCTTGTTCTGTTTTCACAGAAAGCAAGATATTACTTCAGAATTCTATAATGGCTAGTGGAAATATTAACAGTTCTGTATATTTGAGAAATATTTGATATCCTTTCTAAACTATTTGGTTGTTTGGTTTGGGTTTCTTGGGGTTTTTTTGTTTAGTTGATTTTTATCACAAATTCAAATGCTAAAAGAAGCTTACTAAGAACATAGATACTATGGGGAAATGCTAACACTGAACAGAAATCATCCAAGATGGAGAGAACACAAACAAAAGATTGTTTTTTAATTGCAGTTTTAAATCTTCTTTTGCGTTCCTGTCACCAGCTCAAAACTACATATGCCACTTAATTGATTTTATTTAGTGCACACTTAGTAACTACATTTGGTGTTTAAATCACATAAGTCATCTAGCACAGAAAAACAGCTATTAGGTAGCTATTGTGATGTATCTTTGGATTCCTTATAGCAGACCACTACAAAGGGTTATTTGCTACTAAGATATAGCCATATGACCTTTATTTGTAAAGGTGTGGAACGAGATGCTTCATCCCAACCAGCAGCTGGAGACACAAGCCCTCACTCTGTCGTCCCAGACACTTCTGTGGTCTCTGGAAATTACCCACCTGTGGGCTTGGGTACTCATGCTCTCCAGGTAACATGGATGCAGCCTGTTTCCTACTTAATCATTATCTCCTCTAATGTTACCAGTTTCATGCAATTTTTCTGTCCTATCTTCTAGAACCAGATAATCTAATAGCAAAATCATAGATTTAGTTCATAAACTTAGGGTAAGGCTTATATTATATTATAATTACACTACTGTAAGCAGATTAAATACGTATGTTTATATATGTACATATATAAAAATTCAGTACTAATTTAAATTTTATAGGACTTTCTCCTAACATATGTGGTACTTTTCACCTGAACTTTCACATGTATCTCAACTTCATCCCGTGGAATCCTGTAGTTCCTTTCTAATAAAATAGATACTTTAGAAAAATATCTGGTCCAAATCCATAGACGAGTCACAAAAATAAAAGCCAAGAGAAAATCAGCAATATATAACAATATCACAATACAACGACAAAGAAACATTTGCATTCAATCCTCTTCAACAAAATAATATCCAATGTACTTAAACCCTTTCTCTTTTTGACAAATTCCTCAGCTGTAACTAGATATAGTTATGAAAATAATGTCTTAAGCATTGTAGTTTTTAGCTTGAGAAACAGTAAAAGATGGCACCAGCTTTGGACAATTTCTGTCAGCTTGTTATTATCATGAGTCTGAAGATTCATGACATCCATCAAAAATCTTGAATCTGTAATTCTTCTGCAAACCACCACAAAAAAGTTATCCCCTCAGTTAGTGGCCACAAGATAGCAGATGAAACCCAAACATGACCCCGAGATTAGCTCGTTTGGTTATAGCATGGTGTTAATAACTCCAGGGTAGTAGGTTTGATCCCTGTACAGGCCATTCACTTAAGAGTGTGACTTAATGGTCTTTCTTGGTCCTGCCCATCTGTGAAAGACTGTCCTGCAATTCTGTGATCTAACTGCAAATGCTAATTTCAAAGCCAGTCTTAGCTCACAAGACACAATGCCAGTTTCAAATTGTACAGAGGTTCCTTCTGCCTATGCAATAATTTGTGTACTCAGATTCTCTCAGAAAACTGGTTTTACATCCTAATTGGATTTATGATCTTCACATCTACATGACGATCCTTTATGTTAGGGATAGATGAGTTGACATCACTCTGCTGACAAATCAACAGCTATTTTATGCTTTCCAGCAAATAACACATTGCCTTTCCATCTGAAGAAGGAAAAGCCAAACATCGAAAACTAATATGTTGTCCTATTTCTTCCAATTTAGAAATTAAATAGGTATTCTGGGTTTTGTTGTCATCATGATAGTGTACCACAGAATGCACCACAATTTGTTCTAAAGGCTTTGTTATTCTAATAATAGCAAATCAAGTTTGTGTTTAGACCCTAATAGGGGTTAGTATTTTGTAAAATTTTATGGAAATGTTTAACAAATTTCACAGTTTGTTACCCCATTTCTTTATGCTTGATAAAACTTCATGGTTTGTGTCAAATAAACAAAAGCAGAACTTTTCCTCTTGACTTGCCTTTTCATCTCTTCATGTTTATTTGTCTAGATTATAGATCATCAGGCAGAACCTTTGGATTTTTTACATTCTGTAAAGTGATTAGGATATCTTGCTTGATGGATAAAACATATTCAGAGATTATATAATTTTATACCACATCGTGCTGCCTTTTTTTTAGCAACCTCCCCTCTTAAGATGTCAAAGTAATAATCAGTCTTCTTTCAAAAAGTAAAAAGAGTCCATTTATATGGACTTGTTTTCAGTCTTCAAATAAAGAAGCTACACAACAAAACTTGAGTGAGAGCCAGGATTAGTGACTCATAGTAGCTTTTATTTGATTTATTTTGCTTTTTCATAATTTGTACCAGTTCTGACCAGTTCTGGAGTCTTCAAGTAAATTTCTTTTGTTCAAAACTGACTTTGCAGTGACAAAAAAAAAAAGGCATTCCCACTCAAATGTGTTAGGGAGCTGATTACATTTTTGTCACTTTTGGTCACTAAGTAGTTTAAATATGTAGTTCTACCCTAGCCCTTGTGCTGAAATACATTAAGCTGTCATACATTAAGCAACAAAATAATAATGGAACTCCCATTATGTTTCTTTTCATTCAGAGCTGAGACCACAATGTTTAGTTCAATAGTATATATCAAATTATCAATAGATGAATATGAAGTTAATGTAAGGTTGTGACAGGAAAAAAGTATGAATAGTTTCAGCTCATGGAAACCCAAGAAGCAGAGAGCTGACAAGATGCAGATTCTGTGACTAATTTACAATCCTTTAACAACCATATGCAGAAAACCATGCACTTCCCATCTATTTCAGAAATTTAAAAAAAAGTTTATCATCTATTGAAGTAGGCTGTGATGAGTTTTGGATCCATGTAAAATACACATTATTTTAGGTTGCAAATTTTTGGTCTCTGCATGCAGCATTTTCAACCAGATCAGGAGTATAGTAAATTGAAAAAAGACTGAGGGAGGTAAATTGTGCCCTATTCTTTTCTCTGGTCCAAGAAAGAAATTTCTCTAGCTGCATGCAGAAATGGATATAGGAACATATATACTTATATAGGGACATATATATTTTTATTTATGTTTCTTGTACAGATACAGAAACAGACATGCATTTGACTGTACTAGTCATAGATACATTCATTAAACTATAGCTTGAACAGGCATAATCACTCTGATCAAGCAAAAATAGGCCAAATTTATTTTCTTGAAAAGATATATTTCAGTAATTCTTCTCCTCCAGGAGAACTGTCACTAATAAGGAAATGCCCTTTTTAAAGAATTCAGGAGTGTCTTATAGACACCTCATTTCTTTGTACAGAGATGCAGAGCTACAATGAAAAGTTTTAGTGACATTTAACACTAATTTTGAGATCTCCTTTAGTTTCTCCCTCTCACTCACTAGAAAATAACATTTTCCAATATATTGCTATCTTCTGTACTTGCATTTGAATACATTGTTAGAGTAGCTTTTAACACAGAAATTATTTCTGGATGTATATTTTGTGAGGTTCATCAGCGATACTTTTCACCAATACACCAGAAAAAATTTGTATTTTTACATGTTAATTGGAGGGACAATTTACCTTTTGAAAAATATGGAAACCAAAATAGAAATTTCTGCTAACACACCGTCTCTACAAGCGGACTTACTGATATAAAAAGGATGAGATCAGTGCAAAATGACAGGAACCATGAGGAGACGTAAGTAACACAATTATCGGTACTCTCTCATTATCTTTTTCCATATGAATCATGGCTGGTCACCATGACTCTTTTTCCTACTGGAGAGCTACAGTATAAAAAGATATTCTGTGAGCAAGCTGGAAGAAAACTAGAGCATTGCAAAGGCTGTGATTGTTACCATGCAGATGATTCTGTGATTTCATGGAAATTCCTAACTTTCAGACTGGGACTTATTTAAGAGAGAAAAGAATACTAGGAAGAGAGTAAACGTTTCTTGCTTTGACAATCATAAATAATTTTAGATGGAAATAAGTATTTTTTTGTTTCAGCGTAAAGACTATAGTTCAAATGCAGAGGTTTCTATGTTTTCACTCTATCTACTCTTAAAATAGTGCCTGTACAAAGACAGATCTGCCTTTTTCTCTAAGGACTAATGAGATGTAAATTCTTCAAAATGTGTCATAAATTGGGTAAAAGAATAATACTTTTTGCCTTTATTTTTTGATGCTTGTCATCTCTTAGTATTGAATTCTATTTAATCTCTGGAAACTGTCAGTCCAAATGACAAATGCCCAAACAAAAAAAGTAGAACTTTCTAGAAGAATGTTCTGGATCAGAGTCTAGACTTCCATTGTAACAAGTACTAATCATGTCATTTCCCTTTCTTAAATGTGTTGTGATCCTTTATTAGTTCCACTGGAATACAACTTAGAAAATCTCTTTGATAACTGTGAATCTTACAATTTTCACTTGGTTTATTTTGAGTCATCATTGTGCAAACTATGTTCCTTAGCTGCAATATCTTGATTCCTTTCCTGGTATTCATGGTCTTTAGAAAAATAACATCTCACTGTTTTGCTTTTTTTTTTCTTCTTAAGACCTCTATTCCCTTCTTAAACCATGGGTGTTTTGGTAGGTTATGAATTATCAAGAGGAAAGTGGGAGGGAAGGTTGAAAACTCAAATTTAGATTTCTAGTCAGGCTTTGCTTTCATTTCCAAAACAATTACTTCAATAATATTCTACTGAGTAGAATTCAAATGTATAATTACTTTAAGTCACACTGAAATAAAGTAGTTTATGTGAATAGCTGAAGCAAAAACCCAACCAGAACTATCAGAAAACATTATATATTTGCAGAAAGAAAACCTTTTGAAAGAATTCTGGATTCCCAGAGACATAGAAGTTCAAATGAAACGGTTCAAGGCAGACTTGTACATCCAAAATGATACCACCAGTGTCTTGCTATCAGGGCTACAACTGAAAAATAAAGCTCATGATCTGATGTACCATGTCACACTCTGATTATATCTGCTGCTCCAAACCTAGTATGATTAACTCTCATGTGACAAGAGCTTGAGAAAGCAAATGCACACATGCTAGAAAGGATATTTGTTAAGAGGAGTAAGCATTAGTTTTATTATATAGACTAGACCTAATTTAAAGAAACTGAGAAGTCACTGAGTAACTATGAAGAAAGACAGTTGGGTTTATGAACAAGACAGAGGTCTTAAAAAGCAAAAAAAAAGTAAGATTCTTAGTAAAAAAACCCAAAAAATACAAGAGGTGATTTTTTTATATAAACTTCTTCTGCCCACTAAATGTATCTAAAATTCAAAGTATGAATTCTTGGGTCCTCTCCCAGACAGATCTGTTCTTGTCATAAATGAGGGCTTTACATGTAAATTCAGAGCCTGTAGTCTTTGTATATGGCTAATGGAGGCCACAGGCAGCAGCCTAAAATATTCCAATTCCTACATTTTTACAATCATCATTAGCATACCTAAATATATTTGTTTTGATTATTTTCTGTTCACTGTCTATAACTGAAGAAGAAAAGATTATAGTGAAAGTCCTTTTACTTGTAACTCTAGGAAGGAAAAAGCAAATGGAATCTTTTTGGTTTTTATCACAGGAGAATAATGTAGCTAATTCTGATTATGCATTAAATCAATCTATAAGAAATTTATAGTTCAAAGTATCCTCTTTCAGATCTTTCACTAGCTGAACTTACTTGCCATCACCATTTTCCCTATAAAACGTTTGCTGTAAGTTCAGAGAGTGCCTCTAGGTTTCTAACTGCCACATAACTTGAAAAGTAAATTCGGCTTAATATTTTAATGAATAATTAGGAACTGAAATATGATGCTGCTTGCATTCCTTAGTGTGCATCTATTCATTAAAAAAAAATAATCCTGCTGTCAGGAATTGCCTTCATATTTGACTCGTGTACAATCGAGTGAACTGCTGGTGCTCAGCAGCCCAGATGGAGCAGCGGGAGGCATTGTGTGAAACGTCTCACAGCAGATTACATTATTCTCTACAAGGAGAACTGAGCAATCTGTCATGCCCCTTTAAGGCTTTTACTTAGCAGCTCTGTTGGCTACTGCTTAACAGTGGCAGAAACGTTATTCCACCTACACTTTGGACAGAGGTTGCCAGCTGGGAACATATTTACAGCAACATAGGGGACATGATTTTATGGAGTCCATTTGCACACTCTCAGAAACAGACTCTTTATTACTTGCTTTCTTAACTGTGTTTGGGGATCTAGCTCCAAATACATTATTCATTAAATGGTTTATATGTGTGTGTTAAATCAAATGAAAAGCTTCTCAAGAGAGGAAAGTGTCCTAATAATGTACACTTATTATGGGAAAGGACATTACTAAGAAAAAGTTACCTATCTGCATCTTTTAACATTACTCTGAGAAGCTCAATAGAAACTGGAAGCTTGAGAAAAGTTAAGAGAAAAAACAGATTTGGAAATCTTACAATTTGTTAGCTGAGTGTCTTTTCAGTTCACGTTTACGGAAGCTCTGGGTTTTCTCTATTGCAACTGCAATGAAAAAAATAGTTATGAACCTTTTTTGAGACACTAAAAGCATGATCAGTGCTTATTGATGCATTTGTAATGGAAGAGTACTAATCCACCTAAAACTCATATTCCATAATCTGCACAAATAATTGTTTATTATCTGTTTAGTAGGAAAGATTTCCTGAATAGCCCCAAATAAAACTTACATGGAAGAAAACTAATATTTAGAATAAGCTAATAACAAGAGGGATGCTTTTGGCAACAACTTGAGAAGATCTTTGGACTGTGGAAATTAATGAATTCAGCCAGCAATTTTTCAATCCACCCCTGACTTGCTAGCTTGCAATAGAACTAACAGTCCAGTTTGTTTTGCAGCTAGTAGAATGATTTAGGAACTGCATAAAATTGTGCAATTTTATGTACAAATATATTCAAGCTGTCAATGCTACCCAAATGTTTTACAAACACTATGTACGATAAGATGAACAGACTTTAATCAACCTGGTTTAAAAAACAGCAGATCTTATTAGAGTGATTTTTTTTCTGAGTTCAATGATTTCTTATAATTTTTAATAAATTTTTCAGAAGAACTACTGTGGAGTGAAATTGAGGTCAATTTAAAAATATGTCAAAATACATTTTTATTTAATTATGCTTTGACTAGAAAGAATTTGTGGATGAAAAATAAAATAAACCATATTGTACAAGACAAAAGACAGTCCCTGTAAGCCCAGGCATAGGCCTCTGTACTTTAAGAAGTAACAAAGACTGTTAGGACAAAATAGGTTCTTTTGGACATTAATTTCTTCTGTAGACATGAGTCAGACATTGAAAATGTCCCATTTTTATAAGTACAGATATTTTAGAAAATGAATCTCCAATTCAAGACACATATAAGTTCTCCAGCTTGTTACCTGTGTGTGTCACAATGATGCTTTCTATTAGAATTTGTTTGCATTATTAGTTCCACTCTGCAGAATGGGAAGAAAGATCAAGATATCAGACTGATAGTATAAAATCTGAGGAAGTCTGCAGTAGAAAACAAATTTTAATCCAAATTGCCATCATGGCATTTTAGTATAGTAACCACGGGACAATCTGTCCTCTCTAGAAGTTATTTCCTTACAATTTCAATAATTTCCTCTTGCCTAAGTTACTACAGGCATTTGAAATCTTCCAGCTTGTCTTTCCAAGACCAGAATTAGCAAGGAATGAAAGAGAGAAAGAAACACACAGGGATGAAGGGCCTTCAGAGCCACTTTCACACAGGGTGTTAGCATATCTGATGCAGCTCTCAAATGGCTGCAGTCTGCTTCACCCTCACACTTAATGTTGCATCCAAATTTGTCCTACAGTGTTGTGTGCCGAAATTGTTTTCTCAGCTCACAATGGCTGGAGCTTTTTCGTGTGCATCTGTGGGTGTGATCTTGTGAGGAAAAAAGAAAGAGCTAAGAGCAAGAATGTGGAAAATTAACTTCTGGTAGAAGCAAAAGGAGAAGGAATACTGAATGAGGAGAGTTACCAGAATATATTTGCAATATTCAGGAAGTAAAGCTTGAGTCTTTTTCAATCAAATCATCATAGAATGGCCTGGGTTGGAAGGGACCTTAAAGATCATGTAGTTCCAACCTCCCCTGCCACGGGCAGAGACACCTTTTCCTAGACCAGACTGCTCAAAGATTCATCCAACTTGATTTTAAATACTTCAAGGGGTGGGGCATCCACAGCTTCTCTGGAAAATCAGTTCTGGTGCCTCACCATCCTCACAATAAAGAATTTCTTCCTAATAGCTAATCTGAACCTACTCTCTTTAAGATTGAAATGATTCTCCCATGTCCTGTCACTATTTGCACTTGTAAATTGTCTCTCTCTGCCTTTCTTGCAGGCGCTCCTCAGGTACTGGAAGGCTGCAATTAGGTCACAATGAAGCTTCCTTTTCTCCAGGCTGAACACTCCCAATTCTTTTATTCTGTCTTCATAGAAAAGGCACTCCATCCCTCCATCTTGATGGCCCTTATCTGGAATTGCTCCAACAGGTCTATGTCCTTCCTGTGCTGAGGACCTTAGGGCTGGATGCAGCACTCTGGTGGTGTCTCACCAAAGCAGAGGAGCAGAATCACTTCCCTCAATCTGCTGGCCATATTTCTTTTGATCATATGTCAATAAAACATTATCTATGCATTCCTTTCAAGAGATATCTAACAGATACTTAATGGGGTGATTTTTAATCAGTTGCAAAGCTGAAAGTCCAAATAAAGAGCTCTTCTGAAGATTTTCTATTTTTATCAGGAAAAAATCTGATGGTATACATGAATGTTATGTCCTGTTTTCTACTTCTTGGCACTGTGGTCTTCCTTCTGCTTCTTCTAGTAGAAAAATAAGTTTTTGTTCTTGTTGCAAATGCATGGTGCTGTGTTTTAAAGGACAAACCAACATTAGGCTTGCATGCTGTATTAGTAAGGGCAAGGTTAAGTATGTTTAAAGAGATACTGTCTATTAGTCTGAAGTGAATTACTGTGGAGATGCTGGATTTCTGCCCAGAGATAAAAAGCAGTTAAGCTACCTCTTCAGCTACACTGATTAATTATGTATTAGTTTTATTATTAATTGTGTGGGTTTGTTCATTTGGTAAAAATGGGAAGTTACAGACAATTCATTCATTTTGTAGTAAATAAATAAGTTAATATTTAATCCTAAATCTACTGAGTAAACTCTTATCTCTCTGATGACAGAAAATCTGTGATCAAACTACAGCTATGGATTCTGGCCATTACCTGTCATGAATGTATTCCACCTAACAAAACATTACAGAGTATTCTGATTTGATTTCAAATAGAAATAATGCAGAAAGATCACTGATTATATTTTCAGAATTATTTATCAGTTCTTAAGGGAAATTCTTAATGTGCTTTTGAGGACATATTACTTCTCTTAAATGTCTGACCTGCCTAAGCTAATGATCTCTTCATTTCAGTGACATTTCAGTTTGTTGGGTTATGATTTAATTTGACGTCTTCTGCTTTTCTTATGATGACAATTAATGAATTATTTTTGTTAACCTACTCTATGCTAATTCATAATTTGTGCTGGAGCTGCATTGTCAGCAAAGTTATAGCATATCCTCCTTGAGCTGATTATAAAGGGGTTGTCAAATTTCAGTGATCAGACAAGGTTTTCCAGGTTGCTTTGCACTTCTGATACAAATAGTTTGAGAAGCATGTTAGGGCTTGACTCAGAGTTTCCTTCAAGCTTTAAAATGTAATCTTTGGGACCAGATCCCTGTCCTTGTATTCAGGATTGCTATTTAAGTCAGGGAGCTGTCTACCTACAAATGGACAAGGACTTCAGAAGCTGCTTACTTTGAAAATGTAAATGTTTAGACATTTATAGTTATCCCTTTTGCCATAGAGCGGATAACTTGGTAGCATACATTCTAGAATTGTGATAAAATAGAATGAACATAAGGAAGACAACATCCACATGCTTCCATGTCTCCAAAAGTGTCTAGCACCACCAGAATACTTACATTTATCTTCTTCATTAGTTCCTCACTTATTTTTTTTTTCTCTTGCTTACTTGCACAACATATGGGAGAGGGTTGAATTTATTCTTGATTGCATAATCATTATAATTAGTCCCTCACCTCATCAGCCAAGAGGTTGCACAAACAACCTCCAATTTGCTATCTACAAAATGGATGATCTCAGAATTTTTCTTTATTCAAATGTTACCATTATCATATTTCATTACAAAGTTGTCAGCTACTTGTTTTAAATCCGGACCTGTTCCAAGTCCTGGCATTCAGGAACAAGCAGTATTTGCTCTGAAAAGCTGTGCTGTACCATAGCACAGAGTATTATCAAGTCATTTAGGGCAGTAGGATCAATAACTTGGTTAGTGCTGAATCCAGTCCCCATGGATAAACAGTCCACCCCACGCAACTGATTTGAAAGACCAAACATGTCTTAATGGGGTGGAAGTACATTTGTCCATCTGAAGCAGACATCCTGGTTCAGTTTCCTCTGCAAGATATCTTCTTTGCAATCTTTGAAGCAATTCTGGAAACCATCCAATCTTCAGTAAGCATAACAATTTTCTTTAAAACAAATTGATTTGCTACTGAACCAAAACCGAGATGTAAATACAGCCACAAGTTTCTAGACCATGTTACAAACTTTTTAGTGTTTATTATTAAAGTATTAAACTTCTCAGATACAAATTCTAGAATCAAAATGCCTTACCTCTGAAATACCATGTGTTCAAAAATTTTTCAGGAACGTATTAAAAAATAAACTTTATTTTTAACTGGGATAATATGGTATATTTTTTTTAAAGGCTACAAAATATTTTAATCTCTCTATTTATCATCACTTTGTATCTGTGGTGAAAGTTCATTCTTGAACAACTGGATAGAAACACTACCTCCATGGAAAAAAAGGTCTTTAAAAAAAAAAAAATTAATTTTTAGTTAATCAAGAATAAATAACTACTCAATATTCTGTCCACAGCATACAACAAACAAACAACATATGCTCACAAGAAATAATGGTGTGAACCATTAGTCACAAAATAGTTCACACATGAAACATATTAATTTTCAAAGCTGAGATATAGTCTAAAATAAGATAATTAGTAACACCACCTACAGCAGTGAAAGAAAGTTCAGGAAAATTCCACATAAGTGGAGAAACTGAGCAAGAGGAAGCCTTACTAAGAATTTAGAAGAGATCATCACGATGTAAAAGCTACAACAAAAAGTGCAATTGCTGCCTTTTCTCACTAGAGGGGAGTAAGTTTTAATACTCCTGGCAAGATGCTCTGCAAGCGCAATGGTTGGAGAAAAGGTATCAAATGTTTATCCACACCCGAGCATATGTTTTGCCAGGTTTTCAGGACTACTTATTCACTAAATAATACTCCACACAGAAATCGAAAGTGCCACAGAGTTTAGTTGGAGGTCTGTCACTAAAGGTGTCCCCAAAGGTTAAATACTGGACCCAAGCCTTAATGACTGAGAGGAAGGGGCAGATGTCTCCTCAGTGAATTCACTGGTGACACAAAGCTGGGAGGAGTGGCCAATCCCCCAGGGCGCTGTGCAGCCCTTCAGAAAGACCTTGACAGGTTGGAGAAAAGAGGAGAGGACCTGTCTGAAATTCAACAATGGGGAATGCAGGGTCTTGCACCTGGGGAGGAATAACTCCACCACTACTACAAGCTGGAGACTGACCTGCTGGAAAGCAGATCTGTGGAGAAGGACCTTGGAATCCTCACGGACAAGAAGTTGTCCATGACCCAGCAGTGGCCAAGAAGGCCAATGGTGTCCTGGGGTACTTTAGGAAGACCATTGCCAGAAAATTGGAGGAGGTGATGCTGCCCCTCTGCTCAGCCCTAGTGAGGTCACATCTGAAACTCTGTGTCCAGCTCTGGAGCTCCTGAAGGAGGTCAGGTGGAGGGTAACAAAGGGGCTGAATCGTCTCTGTTACAAAGAAAAGCTGAGAGAGCTATGCCAGTTGAGCCTTGAGTAGAGATGACTGAGAGGGGGCCCATCAACATCTGTGAGTATTTGAAGGGAGGGTTTCAAGAGGATGGAGCCAGGCAATGGTGTGGGTTCCAAGCAATAGGACAAGAGGCAAAGGCAGAAACAAATGCACAAAACGTTACAGCCCAATGTGAGGAGGAGCTTCTTTACTCTGCGGGTGACCAAGCATTGGGACAAATTGACCAAAGAGGTTGTGGAGTCTCCCTCAATGGAAATACTCAAGAACTATCTGGATACAATTCTATGCAAAGTGCTCTAGGATGACCTTGCTCAAGAAGTGATGTTGGACCAGATGATGCACTGTGGTCCCTTCCCATTTTGTGGCTCTGTGATAACTAATCTTTTATTAGTTATTTTATTAGAGAGTGAAGTTGAGCAAAAAGCAAAAGAGAGCATGTTTAGTTGAAGTACATTATCATTTGCACCAAGATTAAATAAGGCCTTATGCAATAGCAGCCTCCTTTCCATTATAGACTCTATTTCCTTATGATATAGATGAACTATGATGCACAAGACCACTGCCAGCCATGATTTTCTCATGGGGGAATAGGAGAACCTGTGACTGTACTTCCATTAAAAGCATTTGGCTACGAATTACACTAAGAACTACATGTTAAAAAGAAAAGAAAGTGTTTTTTATGCAGTAAGTCACTCATGTTGAAATTTTCTGCATATTCCCACTAGCATTCTGCTGGGAAGAGAGAAAATAAAAGAATCCTTGCAAATAATTAAATATCATTAATTAATTATGGGGAAGGCATGGTAATGTACCTCCAGAGTGCAAGTGCATTGCATAGCTTGCTAATTTTGATCCACTCTTTTTTTTTGGTTTTTCTTTGGTTTAGTTTTGGGGTTTTAGTTTGAGCTTTGGGGATGGGAAGGGGCGGGATTGTTTGTTTGGCTGGTGTTGTTTCTTGTTTTAGTTTTAGATTATTTTTGGTTTTAATTTTTACACTTTGTGCTCAAGCCTGGATTGTTTTTTAATTGAGCCAGTTAAATGCCTCAAGAAATCTGGACTTACTGGTTTCTTTGGAGAAAAAGTCCCAAAATTTAGATGTAGAAGAGAGTGGTATTTACTAACATAAATCACGTTTTTGTCCCTTCCTATAAGCAGCCTGAAAGGGCAATTCCTAGAATTCTCATAGCATGACAGATATATTTTTTATCACTATACTCACACTGTTCTTACCAAGATTTTAATTGAATTTCATATCTAATCCATCAAGATGGAAGAACAACATTAATTTGTTCTGTCCACACAAATATGTGCAATTAATGGTTCTAAAGCTTCATATGCTTAACCCTTAGATTCCCAGAGTAATACAAAAGCAAACCTTTGTGTCTGCATGTGAGGAATAAATTTCTTCTTTATAACCTCTGCAACAGAATCCACCTTTCTGGGAAAACCATTGCATATCTTTACTTGAAAAATGTGAGGAAAGAAAATAACTGGTGGCATGGCATAGCACAAAGAAACCCAGATTTCTGTTAATAGTCTCTATATATCAGCTCAAAAATGTGCAGATTGCACTGAAGTTCATTTCAGAGGAATCCTTCTTGAAGTAGTATTCATACTGAGCAGCTGGAGAATGAAGAATGACAAATATGTGAATTTTGGATTGCTGTGTTTGTTGCTACAAGAAATTGGTTGATTTGGCAGTCACATAACAGAAGAATACACAGAAGAAAGTCTGAAGCCAAATCATAGTCAGAAGTAGTTATGAGACAAATTGCATTTCCTTTTGCTCTGTCTTCAGAGTGAGCAAACTTAAATGTAGTGGCTTCACTGACCTTGTCACTGACTCTGGATTTAGTGTCTTCTGAAGGTCAGAATAGTTCCAATGCAGTATCTTAGTTGTAATGATACTAGAATGGTAAAACTTAAGCCATGATCAAACAGACAAGGCACTCTTCTTAGAGTCCATTATTCCTCCCAATCGTAACAGAAGCAGGAATAGTATGGTAGCAATGTTAAGAGGCTTTTCCAGTCAAGCATGTAAAGCAAAACAAAAAAGAGCAGCTTTTCAGAGGGCAAGAACTCAATTTCTGTATCTTTAGATTTAACCACAAATTTCAAAATTATCAAGTTCTTTCTTAGTTTTAAATTTAATATCATAAACTCTGTTTACAGAAACTTCAGTGAGATGATTAATGTACATCCAAGTGAGCAGTGATCCAGAACAGAAGGCATTGGTCAAGATAAAAGTAACACCAATGTTCACAAATCTTCAAGAAATTTTTGGATGAGAATAAATTTCTTGTCAATCTCAGATGAGACAGAAACTTTCAAACGAACATCACAGGTTCCCAGAGAGATTACAGCCTCTTGCAATCATTAAAGTGCAAGAATCAAGATAAACTGCAGATTAAATTTCGAAATATGGGTTAATTTCTAAAATACTGTAATTGTCATTGTCAGTTCTTCTCTCAAAATTTTTGTCTACTTTGTAAATATGGTTCTCCTCAAAGTTTTCAAATCTCCTTTTTCATGTTTATGTATTTACAGAGCAAAAACTGAAGTTCAAAAAGGCTCTGTTTAAAATGTATTTCTAAGGAAAAAGCAGAAGATGTTATCACAAATTTTGCATTTGTTTTCCACAAATCCCCAACATATACATAATGTCTTCAGTTTTCAAAATTGGTCAGATCTCTAGAAATACTATTGATGTTTATAAGCTTGTGGAAAATACAATACGTACATTCTGTATTTTTCAGTGCCTAAGCGAAAAACTTGCTCAATTACTTCCACGCTATTTTTAATGGGGATGCCCTTCCTGTGTTTGTATTAATCCTCCCAATGCTACATGAACAAAAATAGGAAAAAAAAAACATTCCTAATGCAGCAGCATATCTTGCAGTAACTCATGAATTTCAAAGCACCACATGCTTACAGATCTAGCTAATTAGGCACTCAGACAATGCTAAAATCTCAGTGTGCAAGGAAACAAACATGTGAAGTGAAACATATTTGCCTCTATTTGTCTTGGTTTGCTCTTCTCCTTTTTCTACCCCTCTGACAAGCTGCTCTTTTTCATTTTGTTTTTCATGCTTGACTGGAAGTGCCTACTTCACGTTGCTACTGTAATAGCCACACTTCTGTTATTATTGACAAAACATAAGCTCTTTTTACTGCCTTGTCTGTTTGGTTGTAGCTCAGCTTCTACCAGTCTAGTATCACTTCAGTTAAGTTGTTATGTTAGAACTGTCTGCACCTTCAGAAGCTGCTATATCCAGGGTATTAGCCAAAGTACTATGCATTTGGATTTGAAACTTTTGTAACTTTTATCTGTTTTCAACTCCATAAAAAAATAAGGGTTTAGTTTGGTTTCTGAGAGTTCCTAGACTCTTCATGTCTAGTCAGTTCAGAGTTCTTTTATCATTATTTTTCTTCTGTATCACTGCTGCTTCCATAGGCAAGAAATTATAGTTGAGAATTTCCTTTTACAGAGTAATTCACAACTTCAAGAATTTCCCAATTTAATATAAGGGAGACAGCAAAGAAAAAAATACATTTAAATTTACATTTCCTGCTATCAGCAGTACAGTTTTAAATTAATTTGATAATCCATATTCTTTTCCCATACAAGCAGCCTCTTCTGTACTGCCATACAGTTAGAGAAAACTTTGGAGTCTGAGGCAAGCTTTGGCCCGTGACAAGAGAACATACTTGCCATAATTTGTAAAATAAATTTCTGGAAAAGTTAAAATCATGATCTATATTATCTTTCTTACAGGGAGTTTTATGATCCAGTTGCACTCTTAGTTCATACAGTT
The DNA here is from genome assembly GCF_052056855.1 of Sturnus vulgaris. Taxonomy (NCBI): domain Eukaryota; kingdom Metazoa; phylum Chordata; class Aves; order Passeriformes; family Sturnidae; genus Sturnus; species Sturnus vulgaris. The sequence goes on from NC_142245.1 coordinate 73,629,855, forward strand.
TTAGAAAATTAAATGGCATCAATCTCATTGTATATAAATGGTATCGATCAGCCAGGGCTGATTTTCAGGTCAGCTGCTGGGTTTGGCTTTCTTTGTGCATACATTCTTCTCCCCCAGCCTTGTTGACTTCTCCCTAGACCTGAGATAATTGCACAATACTGTCACCTTCATCCTAGCTCAAGTTGCTTTGGGCAGCTTAACTCACAGTCCAAAGTTCCCCTCAGGAGGCATATTTAGGGAGGAGTGAGTTTTGGTGGTCACAGTTTCTTTGTACAGTTTTACCATAATGGGCAAAAGTCCTTTCTAATAATGTTTAAGCCACTAACCACAACATTTCAGTCCCTTACAGTGAGTGATCTCCCTGTCTATCTCAACCCATGAGCTTCTCTATCATATTTTCTCTCCCATTCTTCTGAGAAGATGGATAGGGCACCTCGGTGGGCACCTGGCAAACAGCAAAGGTCAATCCACTGCAGTGCCAAACAAAGTTAACTGGAACATGATAATTTTACTATATAAAATAAATTTTATACTTTCTTCTCTTTAAAAACTTTTCTTTCCCCTTAGATTTTAGAGGAAATCCAAGCTTTTTATTATTTTCATTGAATGTCTAAAAATTGGTATTACTTATTTTTATACTTTTGCTAATTAAAATTCTGCACACCTGTTTGTTCTTTTTATTTCCAATTTTCACATTACCTGCATTGGTTTAAATTGTGTTAACTATCAAATATCCTTCCATAAAATTCTGTTATTTAAGCAAATAAAAATGTGACATCTATAATTTCTGAAATGCAATTTGTGATTAGATTTAAATTTTTTAAAGTAAATTAGGTTGAGATACAGGTGATTTTTAAAGTATATGTAAATATTTTCATTTGATTATAAAAAGTAATTATGTTGACAAGCAATACGTTTGAAAGTGAAAGTGAGGTTATGAAAAATTAATGTAATCATTGAACTGCTTGATAACTCTTGAAAATGTGATAATAAAATAAATCAAGGACATCTCATTTTGCAGAGCAGAAAAAGCAAAGTTTGGGCAAAAGTAAATGTTGTAAGAAATTCAAATGCTGTTATGGAAAAGAAAATGCTGACATAATCAAATATAAACTTCAGATATTTATTTCTGACAAACATATAAAATTCCGATACTTATGGACCTGGAACATTTTACCAAAATAAAATTGCTTCAAGGTGATTAACTGGAAATATCCATTGGCTTAAAACGGTCTATTAATGCTTCCTAAATTCATGTTCTGTCATGAACCTGAACTTTCTTAAGCGATCATATCAAATTTTTTTACTCATTCCTACATGTCATGTTTCCAGACCTTAATTTCAAAAAACTCATAGAAACCTAAAATAGAACCGATGCCAAGCTCCTGCATAAAGTCCATACACATCCACAAGGAAGAGTTAAGAAAGGTTCAGCCCATGGTGGCAGGATTGTTCTTTGTCCATGTTTTTCTTATTTTGGGAGGTCCAGCACATGGGTCAAAGGTGGTGATATTAAAACACGGAGTCATTCAGAATGTAGAAGGCACAAGATCTGTGCTATGCCCAGGCTGAGAAGCCCTATGTCACATCCCAGGAAAATGTGTAAGCAGAGACAGGACCAAAGAGCACTCTTCCTGTTCAAACACCCATAGTAGATGAAACGGTCAGAGAAGGAGGAAAAGGGAAAAAAAGACCTAGTAGCTGTGCAGTTAGGGCACTCATGTTTGAGAAACTTTAATCCAATTATTTAGATTAAACTATATGAACAGTAAGAGTGAAAGGACTGAAAGCACTACTTGTCTGTCTAAGCAAACCCAGAGTGCTAAATAAGAATTAGCCTGCTCATGTCTTATATACCTTCTGAAGCAGTTCCTTTTCCATTAGCCTTACAAAGCAAAACTAGAAAGGATACATCTATATAGCTATATTTAGGAGGGCAATCAGGAGCTTTGGTTAAGAATCAGCTCTTCAGTTCTGAAGCCTAGAATAAGTATATTGTTTCTGTTTAACATTAGACACTACAGAGCTCCACATTTGCTTGCAAGCAAATACACCAGCACTGAGGAAGGGTGGGGAAGACAGGAAGCAGTCCAAGGGCTAAGGACAGTCTGAAAAGTCATCTTCCTAGACTCCTGGCACTGAAAAACTGAGGGGAAATGGAAGGTAAAGGAGGAAGTAAATAATCTATGCCATTTTTTGCAAAACTCACTGGATCAAAGACAGTTTGTTCCTCAAATATGTAGCTAAGCTTCCCAAATTCATAATAACGGCTTGCCATTTTTTCTTCCATAAAATGAAATATCATAAAAGAAAACAAATTTTGCCCGTAATAGAAAAAGAATGCTTTTTCTGGTGGAGGGCCAAAATTTTTCATGGAGGTCAAGACTTGGAAACAGCATAGAACATTTAAAATCAAACAGACAGAAATGCCTAATCTTCATTAATACTGGAACAGTGTAGAGAGTCATGCTATCAGAGCTCAGGCTACATTCCCACTGTTACTAGAGAGAAAATTAAATATTCTTTTCCTTGTAAATTGAAAACATCTGTATCATATGGTATGCATTTAAAATATGTATGTAGTTATGCACATTGAAGACAGCTCTAAATCTTGAAGTATGACAGATTTTTTAATATTGTATGTTTTAGTGTATGTACTATTTAATTGACTATAGACAGTCGGTGATTGATCAGGTTGTATCTTACAGGCAAAACAATAGTTAGTGCTATCTGTAGCTGAACTGTGCTGATCAGCATTTTATAACAGACACTGGTTTGGGCAGAACAATTTTTAAAATGACAGGAAAATGAAAAGAAAAAAGTAACAAAGGGTAGAGTGGAGCTTGTTAGACACGGATGACAGAGAAGTAACTCTAAACCATTTGAAGAAAATTTAATTAGATTATAGAAAGAGCAAAGTTTGATCTTTCAAAGGGTAAAATGACAAAGGTACTATACTTCAGTCCATTCATTGAATTAAGGACAAATCTTTGGAAAGATGAATATAGAAAAATATGGAATATAGGATAAGAAACAGAGAATAAATAAATACTATAATAGTTACAAATGTTAGGGAATAGCATTTTTAAGAACAGTTTATTGGCTCTATTTTAGATGTGACTGAATGTTAGTTATGACTTTGAAATCTCAGGAAAACGTAGTCATACAAATCAATGAGATGAGGGGAAAATAAAACAGAAAAATTAAAGAGCTCATTTAACTAATGCAAATAAAACAGATGAAATAAAAAGAAGTGGAGATAAATCAGAATCTGATACATTATACAAAGGTATAGTAGCAACCACTATAATTATGAGCAAATTAATAAGCCAACTCAACAACTCTTGTAGAATTACACAACCACAGAATCAACTAGGTGGAAAACACCTTTGAGATCATTGAATCCAACCTATAACCAAACACCACCATGTCAGCAAGACCATGGCACCAAGTGCCACACCCAGTCTTTCCTTAAACACCTTCAGGGATGGTGATTTGCCCACCTCCTTGGGCAGCTCATTCCAATGTCCAATCTTTTTTCTGTGAAGAACTTCTTCCTAGTGTCCAAATTAAACCTCCCCTGGAGCAGCTGAAGACTGTGTCCTCTTGTCCTATTTCTGTTTCCCTGGGAGATCAAAGCCTCCTTTCAGGGAGTTGTAGAGAGTGATATGGTCACCCCCAAGCCTCTTCTTCTCCAGTCTAAATAACCTCTACCTCCTTCACCTGCTCCTCGTAAGACTTGTGCTCCAGATCATTCATGTCGCCCTTCTTTGGACACACTCCAGGACCTCAATGTCCTTCCTAAACTGAGGGGCCCAGAACTGGACACAGCACTCAAGGTGTGACTCAGCAGTGCCGAGTACAGGGAAAGAATGACCTCCCAAGAATGACCTCCGTGCTCCTGCTGGCCACACCATGCTGATACAGGCCAGGATGCCACTGGCCTTCTTGGCCACCAGGGCACACCCTGGCTCATGGTTCAGGCTGTAATCAATCAGCACCATCATCAGGAGGTTTTCTTTGTCTGTTCTTTTGCTGCCAATGTATAGAAACAATTTTTATTATCCTTTGTGGAAGTGGTCAGGTTAAGTTCTAAGTGAGTTTTCGCCACTCTAATTTTCTTTCTGCATGACCTAACAGCATCCTTAAATACTTCCTGAGTTGCCTACCCCTCTTTCCAAAGGTTATACACCCTCTTTTTTTTCAGTGAGTTCCTGCAAATGCTCTCTGCCTAGCCAGGCCCGTTGTTTTCCCAACCGCTCATCTTTTGTCACATGAGGTGATCTATGAGGTGATCTTGTTCCTGTAAGGACTTAAAATTTAAAAATTTCCTGTTCTGCCACAAGACACAGGAATATTACTTTTCTACTACTTATTCATCATTTCTACTGCTTGTTTTTCAAAGTCAAGTTAACATTTGTTGGCTTTGTGCAGCATTTTGAGAAAAAAAAATAGATAGAGGACTTAAAAATATAGTACTGAAATACTATATCAAAGGTATAATCATCCTGGAACTGGGAGCTGGAACTGACCAAATTAAACTCATTCTTGGATATCATAGTTCTTTCATATTCCCCCTTTTCTGGGAGGTGATTGAATGTCCTCTCCACTACCTCCTTGGGATCTTAGACTCCATTAGATTCAAATTTTTAATTAAGCAGTGTCTGTGGTAGCCCTATTATGAATTCATTAGCATGTCAATAATAATATTAAGCAGTTTCCCCTCCTGAGAGTTCAAAACACTTAGTTAAGAGGGTAATAATCACTAGTATTACTTTAAATGTGGGTTAAATACAGCATAAAACATTGAACTGGCACACTGAATGTCAGAGTCAGCAATGGAGATACTGATAAATTCTGGGTACACTAAACCTCAATTAAACCAGAAGCACTGGTTCAGATTCCCTCCCAGGGCACACTATGCCATTTTATTATAGGGTTTCACTCTTTTTAAAAGTTTGCCTTTGAAAATGAAAATGACTTGTCACTGGACTAATTAGAGAGGGAATTAATAGCTGAATACAAACATTAGAGCTAAATATTTCTGTATTGAAGGCTGCTGATTTCTTTGCACATTTTTATGTTGAATATAAAATAATGATATAGGAAAATATATCTGTGCCACTGAATAAAAGTTGGCTTGTAGCTACAGAGAATGATTCATTCTACTTAAGGAATCTAAATTCTATTTTTGAGTCTGCCACAAATGTCCTGTGTGATCTAGAACTACCTTTCAGCCTCGCTGAGATGCAATTGTTCTGTAAGCTGAAAAATTTCTAAATGTCTCTGAGACAGAAACAAAATTACAAAGATTGTTTTGGTTCAGCAGTTAAAAGACTCTATGATATTTTTAGTAGAAGCAGTACTTGTTTTGCTTAAATAAAAATGTTACGTCAATGCTACCCTATCTGTCTCCATATTTTTGCATTGTTTAGAGAATTTGCACCTGCCTTTATTTTTCTTGGTCTGGTTAATACAAACAGACATTATTAATATAGTTCTGTCAAGCATTATTTGGAGATATTTTTATTATGTGATTAACAAATTTTAAACTGTACATATGTATTAGAATTTATAGTAGATTTGTACAATAACTTGAGTATTGCTAATGTACCATGAATATCTGAATATTGTTGATGCAATGAGAGCAAAGTCTCTTTATCAACTGTAATTAAGTCAGTTGTCTTTTTTATAGAAGTATGAATTTTTCTTCATATTAGCTAAAAAGATACAGTGAATCTTTCTAATGCAAACAGCTATGCCTGTAATTATTAACCTACAACACTGTGCTGCTTGTCTTACAAATAAAGATAGAGGCACAATCTGTAACCCAACCAAACACAGCATGATACCAAAACTTACATCACGGAAAAATAAAAAAGAGTGATTGAGCAAAGAAAAAGAACAACACAACCATGCAGAATTACAACAGTGAAGAATAATTATTTATTAAGATAAAGGATAGCCTTATTAGGCAGTCTCTAATCCCTAAAAATATACAAAGCATTTTCCCCATCAAAAGTTGATCTGAAGATTTTTTACTACATAGCTCCTCTCTCTATAGCAGGTTGACCACTGTCATAATTTGGTCCAGCAGTTTTTATTCTGAATGTATAATAACAAAGTTTTATGATTTCTTTGCCAGGTGAGTATATATACTAACAACTATATGAATTCAGATTTTTTCCAAGCTACAAATTTATGTTAAAATTGATTTTTAGGAGTCTTTTGACTGAAAGCAAGGAAGGACTTAGTAAACTGCTTGAAGGAATATTATGCATTCAATGAAAAATATTGGTAGAGAATAGCTTAGTTTAAGCAATCTTGCCCTTATGTATTTACTGGTGTTGAGAATATTGAAACCAAAAAAAAAAAGTGTCTGATGTTGAAATTTTACATCTTTAAACCATATTTCTGACAAGCTGGCAAATTAGTTTAGAATTAATTAAGACAAATAAAAAGCAACACTCCTAAATTGTTTTTTTTTCATTTTTAATAAAGAAGATTGGAAGTTTAGAGCAGCTGTTTCTTCTCAGGTATAGAGAAAAAGCTAAGAAAATATTTAAGGTTATTGAAGCTTTATAAAGGAATACAAGCAAGTCTATGATAAATGGTATTAAAAGATTCAAAAGATTACTAAGCTTAGCTTACTTGGTTGACCTATTTTTGTAAAAAATTGTGGAAAAAATACAAGCTTGATAATTTGTGTGTATGCAGTCAATATAACAAGAAGCAATAACATTTTTAATAACTGAAAAAATATTTTTAATTTGCCTAACATTAATATAATACCAGATAGGATATTTCCAACCTGAAACATCAAGAATACAACCAAACTACAAATATATTTGGATCTTTAAATTTGTGTTAGCTGCTGAAAGAGGTATTGGAATCTGATCTACATTAGGAGACAAAGAAAAGGGGAGAGAACTAGTTCCTTGTCAGATGAGTTTCTATCATGTAAATTGTAACTTTGCTTTAATCATTGAACTGAAGTATTGCTGTCTAAAATTTCTTCATCATTTTTACAGTACTCAGATGAAAACTAGAAAGGTAGATTCTTCAAGATTATATAGCATTTAATATACTGGCAGTGAGAATAGGAAGCTTCAAGAGTCAAAAGCTCTCTTGTATTTCAGCTGAGGGCTTTGGAATATAAATTTCCAAATACTAGTGGTGGATGCTTCGTTAGGCAGTAAAAATTGCTGCATTTAATCAATCATGAATAGAAACACAGTCCATAATCCTAACAGGACAGCACCAGTCAAGGACCTTTAGATTTTCTCCCACCTGCCTCTGACAAGCGTCTAGGAGAAGCCCAAAGCAACCTGATGGATGTAAAGACATGTTTTTAATACAAAGAATAAGAGTCAGCACTTGGTATTTTTTGTTTTGGTTTGTTTTGTTTTTTTTTGGTTTGTTTTTTTTTTTTTTTTTTGGGGGGGGTGGTTTCTACATCTTTTAAAAAACATTTTTCACTTTCACAAGTGACATTTAGAAGTAATGCGGGGACTGAATGATCTCCTTTCCTTGATTAAAATCTTCTGGCCTATCTCCAGTTTAAATAAACATTTTTCATAAACTTCCAAACTTTTTCAAAGAGCCTTATGAGGATATTCACTCACAGAGCAGTGAATGGTTTCATGCAATTGTCCCCCAAACCCTTCTTTAGGAAGCTCTAACTTTTCCAAACCCTATAAGATTTTCACATGCCTAGAATATTTTCCTCAATGTCATTTTTCCCCATCAGCAAGCTCTGCATTCTGTTTATGAGAACACTGAATTTTTTTACCTTGATGAGATAAGCAAAAAAAAAAAAATATTGTTTGATTCATCCCTACCAGAATACTAAAATGTATAGGCAGCAAAAGTTAATATGAACAATGGGTTTGTTACTGATTCTGAAAATTATCTGGTCAATTGAAAATTAGAAAAAGTCTATAGAGTAATGAAAATAAAACCTGGTTGTTTCCTTTTTTAAAAATTAATGTCCTTCTGACAGGTTTCCTGAAAAACACTGTAATCTAGCCATTACACTAGGCACTTCGAGTCATAGTCAGCTACATGAGGTTGAGTACCATTGGAGAAATTACCTGCTTCCTGGTGGTTGCTTTGCACAGTGGAAGACTGAACCCACTAAACTGGACCTAACTCTCATCCCAAGCACTTTCAGTAACAACAGAAGAAAAAAAACCCCAATACACGTTTTCTTAAGGTGTACCATTGAGGAATTTTCAAGGAAAAAAATTTCCTTTGATTAAAGACAGTAGGCACAAGAAAATTGGACATAGAAGAAAGTCACAAAATGTGGGGTTTTTATTAAACATTTTGCTTTAAAATGTTCCTCATTGCACAAATATTTCCATTCTCTTGTTCTATGAAAAAAAAAAAATCTTTATTTTCATAAAAAAAAAATTACTCTCTTTGAAATTAGTGTTTTTCAAGATAGAAGTAGATTTTAGTGGTTGCAACTATGACTGGAAACAGACTGATATACTTCAAAAAATTACTTAATAAGAAGTGATTTTATATAATAATAATAATAATTCATCACTGTCTCATATTGAACAAAATAAATTAGTTACAGTAGAGCATACACCAAGCTTGATAAGTTAAAAAGAGAGCCATCAGATAATACTTAGATGTTATAAGCTATTTCATTTAGAGATAGGAGTAAAGAAAATTGAAAAGTCCTGTCTAAACACTGAAATTAAGTTTTCACAGAACAGAACAGCATATAAATTCAATCCTGCCCTGAAAACATTACTAGTTCAAGGGGGAAAAACAAAAAAACCCAAAACAAACAAACAAACTAACAAAAGAACAAAAAAACCCAACAACATTCTGTCTGATTGCTATTTCATTATATTAGTGACTGGATAAATAAAGGGGAAGTATCTTGTCTCAACATAAACCTTTAGAGAAAAACCACAAACAACTGCTAAACTTTGTGTCTGAACTTTGTAATCAACAAAAAAGAACTTTTTAAAACCTTCAGTTTATAGGAAACAATTGCTCAGGATTACAGGAAGAGATTATTTCTCCTCAGTTCAGTTTGAATTAGGTTTGGGAGATGATCAGTCTGCATACAGTGAAGAAACATGATCATAATATGAAGTAAACTGTCTTTATAATTTGGAGGCAGTCAGTGAGACTATATGGACTTAGGGACAGCTTGACATGACATGCCTTACCAATCATCAGGAAGGTTTATTTTGATTCTCTCAATCTCTTTAGCTACAAAGCATGAGACCTCTACCTTAGATGCATGAGGTAATATATAAATAACTCTTGTCTTCCTTAACATTTCCTAACCTGCCAAATACCAGGGATCACTGATCACACTGGAAATTTGCCATGAAGTGGAACAAGGTGTTTAAAACATGCAATTTCTTTTCATTACACTGACCTCCATAAATGGCCTCATATCTTCATTAGCAGCTCAGACGAGGTAGAAAACTAGTTTTGCTTTGGAGGAGAAAATAAACTATCATCCTACACCCTCTCAGCATCAACAGAATATTCAGTCTCTTGGTTCATGGTTTGAAATGCAAAATGGGCTTAGACCCCAACATATTAGGCCCAGTGGCATCATTGACCCAATTCAGAGTATAGAATGGTACCTGAATGTCCTTATGTTTTTGGCTGTGGTTTTTTTATGATAAAATTAAATTCACCTGAAATCTTTTTCAAAGCTAACCCTTAACCCTTGCTAGCAATAATTCTTTTCAACCACTCTTTTCTAATGAAAGCAGTAGTTCTGTAACAGAGAAAATGTCAACTGTGCTAATTAACTGTAGAATGGATTTAAGGAGAGAATTGAGGTCTTCTTCCTCTTTGTCCAGGTCTTTTGGAATATGGAAGATATGCTTTTGACCACTTTTTCAGAAGACTGATTGGGTCTTGGATCTTCCAGTTCCTAGGTGTCTTCTGCAGACATTATGCTGTTGTATAAAAACTGGAATTTGATTTTTAATAAAAAACCCACAGAGAATCAGAGTTTGGGACAAATTAAGGGAAAAAAATCAATCTGAACTCCCTAAATAGTATTATTTACATGCATATTTATATATATTTAAAAGCATAAGATGAAAAATCTTTAAAATATAATATTATTTATATTTTTATTTTTTCACCACTCATCTCATTAAAAAATTGACCTATTAGCCAATATTCTGACAAAGATGGTCATACCCCATAATTACCCCTAACTTATACACACTTTTTAATGACAAAAAGGTATCTTCCTTTCAAAACTAGACACTTTCTTGTCATGATTAAAAAAGAATTTTATAAGATTCTATTAGCCAAATTTTTATTTTAAAAAGAGTGAGTTTTCTAAATATTCTCACTTTCTGTAACCAAAATAGAAAGAGAACTGCAAAAAAAAAATAAAAATAAAACAAACACCTTCAAAATGCACCAACAGATCTATGATGTGTGAAATGTGTGCTCCAGCATGGGCATGGTAATCATGGTTCTCACTTTTGCTTTGTAAACACTGTAGAAGAACCACAGGGAAATGATACTCTCAGTTTAGAAGTGTATTTCTCCATAATAATGAATATTGGTTGAGGAATTATTTAAAAAATATGAAATACAGTTCTAAAACACATCAGGTAATAAAAATGAGATTTTTAGCTGGTGGAAATCACTATAGTTCCACTAGAGACAAAGAAACCTATTTATATTAGCTGCAGATTTCGTTATTGTTATCAAATTCAGTGACAACAGAGCTGTAAGGCAAACAGTGAAACAGATGAGAGAAAGGGAAAAGTAAAGAATGAAAAGGCATGCAGAATATATATTCATGCTGGTAAGGCAGATCATCTGTCTCCAGAAATCCCTATGAGCACAGAGAGACCACATGTCCATTGGAAACACCTAACATACCTACTGAGAGCTCACTCAATCTCATTATAGTCCTTCCTGAGGCTTGTCTGCCTCTCTCATTCCTAGTCAGATAATGGAACAATTATCTAAGCATATAACGGCACAGGATCTCAGTCTCGCTTTGGGCCCTGTCAGCTGATGCAGTTCAGACCACAGCAATTAAAGTAATCACAAATTAAAAATTAGGTTGGAGGTAAGCCTTAATTCTCTGAGTTTCTGCTTTATCATGCCTGGAATTTTTATGGAAATTAATCTTCTGAAAAAGCAATATCTGCTAATCCATAGAAAAATGAATGCAGCACTCTTCCTGTTGAAAAAGAAAAAAATTAATATCCCCATGCTTGTAAGAGATTACTTAAAATATTGCAAATACTGATACGAAAGTACCCTGTTCAAAAGCCATTAATATTCTTTACAGTGTGTGTTTCTTTCTGTTTACTGCAATGAGATGCTAGGATAGGACTTAACACACTATGGGAAATTTGGGCATGCCTACCAATGTCAAGGGCAAGTAATCATGTCAGCTCTGCTCACAGCTGGAGCTGGCAGATGAGGCTTATTAGTAGATCCCAGCTGTACATTAATGTTCCTGAATGCAGCTCAGAATGGAATCCATTTTATGACTACTGATATAAAGCAGATATTTTACTCTCTATGCCTGAGCATATCACGTTTTCCAGTGATCATTCCATGTGCTTTTGAGTCCCACATAACCCATTTTAAATGTTCCTACCTTAATTTAACACTCCAAATAGCATCTTTAGTACTACCTACTTGGTTTAGATTGGGAATCCACAGTTGTTGATTGTCACACAGCTGTTATTTCCATGGATGAATATACTTTATTCTTCAAATATTTTTCTTGAAGATTCATAAGTTCATATGTTATAAGAAACTAAAATATTACTTCTTATTTCAAATTACTTCCCTATAGATCTATCCCTAGCAGCCCCATGCATTCAAAATTGATGCAGAGAGAAATTATTAAAAATTATCAAAATCATAAAGCAGAACTAAATAAAACTCTGCAACTAATTTTTTTAATTAATTGTTGAAGACTTTTATCTCTGTTCCCTTACCAATTTTTAAGCTCAAACTTCTGTTTCCTCCAGCTGTGTGGGTGGACCTGCATTTAAAAAAAAAAGAAAAAAAGCTATTTAAATTTTTAGGCCACTATGTCAACAGTTTAAAATCAAAACACCCTGCTCTTGAGTGGACTTGAGTGCATCAAAAGGTTTTGTGGCTTGTCTCACCTGACTTTGCACTATAGGTGTCTAACTAGCTCTCAGATGTGCTGAAATTCAGGATTTACATCATGCTTGGATCAGACTGATGCGAGCTTTACTATGTTGGAGCTCCAGTTCTTGCCCTTGATCCTTGCCTGATCCATAAAAGCCAGTCCAGCACGTCTTTGTGCCCAGCCAGGTGCCTTTTCTTGATTCTTATCTTCTCACTTTGTTTCATCACTTGACCTTGGATCTGCCACATGGCTGAAAACATTTCTGGTCACTCTGGAGCGTGGCTGACCCTGGATATCATCACTGGACCTGCTCTTCTTCCCCTGTCTGTGTGCTGTTGAAAGGCAGCCGTGTTTTGCCTTGTCAGCTCTGCTTGTGGTTTTCCTTCTCTTTCTCATTTTTGGTGCAACTTGGCTGCCAGTATATGACCAAAATTTTAAATATGAGATGGTTTTAGTTACCCATCAGAAAAAAATAAAGCATTACTTTAGGTTCCTTCTGAAAATAAGACAAAAAACCTGAAAAACTCATTCCAATAACATCATGGATTCAGAATCTGTGATCTGCAAAAGATAAATTGTGTTATTTTTGTTCCAGTCAAAAGTGATGGATGGCAACTCACCTTTTGACTGACTGACCATCACTTGTATAATCAATAGTACACATGAATAATGGTTATTTGAGCCCTTCAACTGAAACACACAGAAAAACAGCAAAGTGCCTTTGTATTTCTTAGGAATGTATCTCATAATACTGATTTGTACATTTGAAAAACTCTAGGTTATCCAATAAATTATGCAGATATGAATTACACCACCAAAACTAGTAGCCATTGTTCATGCCCACAGTCTTATTTTACAGACAGAGATAACTAATGGCTGTTAAGAAATACAATTGTTAACAGGGGAAAAAAAAAAAAAAACAAACAAAGAAATTAATTCATATCACCAAAAATTTTCTGGTAATTTTTATTCCCAGTATACTTTTGTCTATGCCAGTGGCACTCACACATTACTCACACAAAAACAAGAAGAAATGGAAATATTTAAAGTGTCTCATCATTTCAAGCTACAACTACTTAGGATTCTTCAATTTCAGACTTCTGTACTGGAGAGGTTGCTAATAAGAATGCAGACTCTCTAAAGAACAGCAGTGCAAGATAATAAAATAAAAAAAATTAAAAGTATGCAATTAAAATTTTCATTCTATAATTTTTTTTAATTAAATTCTCAAAGAACTACAAATGGGATTGATGATCTCAGAAGTTTTTTTAGCCTAAACAATTCTATGAGTCTATGAAACAATAATATATTATGCCTGACAATACCTCTATGTGGGAGGAAAAAAACAATATGATCCTCTGTCAGCAAAGACAGAAATGTTGCACTAAGTTGTTTAATTTACAGCTTTTGCTGTAAATAGGTATTAATCTCCTTTAAAAAAAAAGAAAAAATAAACACTTTTAAAAATAAATTTGAGGAAACTGTTCTCACAAACTCCAGAACTACCATTACAGGTTCAAAGGTTTTTGGGATATTTATATTTATGTTTAAACTTTTCAGTCATGAAGTTTATTTATCTCTAGCAGAGGCAGAAGACTTCTTATATATACTTTCACAAAGTGTGAAAGATTTTACATCAGCAGTGAAGTAAGAATGATACATTTTTGTTCACACTGAATTTAAGAAAGGGTCGAGTGGGAAAAATGCTTCTTTCAAATAACCTATTCTTTAAAAGCTATAGAAGTAAAAACTTCAGTAAAAAACGATGAGAATATTTCACTGTTACATTATTCTAATTTTGTGAATCTACGGACAATAAATTAATTATTTCCTTAAGTCCTCCCAATGAGTGTCTGAGGTAGTTTCTTTTCTAGAGCTCAAATAAATTTTGAAGCTTCATATTAATCTTCTTTTTGTACTTCTATCACTATATTATGTTTTCCACTTAACTAATACCTCTTTTACCATCAGCAATTCAACATAGCTTTGAAACCTGGACTCCTATGGTTCCTTGTAGCATTTTTAAAAGAATAATTTAAGAAAATGGAAAACAAAATAGCTACACAAAAGCAACCAACCAATGAAAAACCCTTTCTTCCTCCCTAAAATTGAGGGGGGAAATGAAAAAAAAAACATATATTTTGAAAGACAATTATGTTGCAATTTCAATGAACTGCATATTGGTTTGAACTAGTCTGTTAAAGCCTTTACTTTGCTCTGAGTGTTCAAGGTGAGTGTAAATATTAATGTGTTGGGATGGCTGTTACAGCTTTTCCTTGATTTTAATAAGTTTTTCAATAGAGTTTTTTGTTGTGACATAAACATTTAAAGAGTATGTAAACTTAAATGTAATGGAGATAATTATGAGAGAAAAAGCATAGGTTAAATCTGCTCTTTGAGAAGAAGACACACACTGGGAATTATATATTTCTTCCCTATGCATTTTTGATAAATTTTGCCAGCTTGCACACTCAAAACATTTAGCTAGAAAGACTCAAAGTTACTTTCTTCTCCTAGATTCAGAACATGTGCCTCAGTTAATACATAAAATCAGTTTAGCATATTAACTCAATTTCTCATTTTATTATAGAATGTCTGTGTTGATATAGGAAGAGCTCTTTTGTCATATTAAAAAGATAGAGATAGATGGAGAGATGGAACGATGGATACATGGATGGATGGATGGATGGATGGATAGATAGATAGATAGATACTTAAATGTAATGTATTTTTCCAGTAACACACAGTCCTTAACTGTGAAAAACAGAACTTCTGGATACTTTATTCTGCCATCTTGAACTTACCTCTTAGTCCATTATATATTATAAAATCTGTGAATGATGTAATGTATTTCTTCAAATTAAAGAACTTTACCCAGTTTAGCCAATAGAACAAATTATGCCTGCCAATTTCTTCATTAAAATTCTACTGATAGGTTTTACTGAAATTATATCAAAATTCAAATTTTCTATAATGATTCCAAAAGTATGGCTATACATAAAAATAGAAATGACTAATAAAAGATAAATTTGAACTGACACAATGATTGAATTCAAGAGATTACTGTAATATTCCAAACAACTTCTTATTCTTTTTGACACTTCAAACCTCAATTTCCAAATGAGTTGCAACATTTGCTCTCACCATGGTCATAATTCTAAGTGCTGCTCCTTTCAGAGAACCCAGAAATTTAAACTACCTACTTAGCATTTAAGAAGTTTTAACCCAAGCATACAGGAACAGATGCTCATTTTATTATGTCCTATTATGCCTGTAAGAAACCATAGTGCTGAAGATATATAAGATGGCTTTCATTTTCCAGATGATTAGGCCTGTCAGGAGCTACCAGACAAAAAAAAAAAAAAAAAAAAAAAAAAAAAAAAAAAAAAGTTTATGATTTTCTTTATTTCTATGAGTTTACTTTATTTTGGAAGGAAGGAGAAGTCATATCATGAACGCTAAAATTTGTCTATAAAAAACATCCCACTGGAATTCTTAGCAAAGTCTTTATGTCAAGGACGTGACATTTTAAGAACAACATTTTGTTCTGAAGCTTGGAAAGTTCAGATTAACTTGATATTAAAAACTAATCTCCATTTCAAAATGGAATTGATCTAATTGAAATGAGAGGCCTATTCCCTTCACACTGTCCTTTAATCGGAATTATTCCCTAGAATTTTGAAGATCATGATACTTGCCACTTTTAGCAGCATGAATAAGAAGAATTACTTGAAACCCAAGTGTGAACTGACCTATTTGACAGATTCAGAAGTCCTTGCAATCTATCACTAAACTGATTATAAGACAAGGTAGAGAACATTTAATAATTTATTAAGATTACATTTATGGATTCAATTACCAATGGATTAAAATACATATATTTTCACTTCTGAGAATTACTAGGAAACAGTATTATGTGGTCATTCAGTTTTTAACTAAAGCTATTAGAGAACATTTTGATAGGACCACCTCTGGAAAAAAAAGGTGTTTTCCTGGGAAGAGGGAGAAGGTTTCATTTTACAAACACTTTTAAAACCTAACCTAGAACAGCTGCCTGAAAGTAAAGGCCTGCAGGCATAGTCATTTAGCTAAGTTGGTTTAATACCAGAGTAGTTTTATCCCAGCTTTTGAAAAAGATATTTGTTAGAAAACCAGTCATCCAAGAGTTCCAGACAATTAAAAGAATGTTAGGATATGTGCTTATCATTTAAGTCAAGAAAATAATTCTTTCAAAATGGAAACGTGAATAGGAGAACAGCTATTACTGATAGTCAAATAGTCAAAGTAGAAGAGATTGCTACCTGAAATAATTCAGAAAAAACAGTAACATACTATAAAAATAAGTAAAGGATAAGAAGGAAGGTTATATACTGAAAACCAAACTACAGAAATATAAAGCAGATGAAATCTGGTCTGAAAATAGAAATCTGGCTGGGAATCTGTGTCAAACTTTCTCATAGTTATTGATATTAGAAAATTATAATCACTTCTAAATCAATGAGGCATGAATGCTAGAGTGCACAAAGCTAAAAGATGAAGACCTATAATAAGCAAGATTAATTTATAAACTAAAAATAAGAGTATCTTACAAGCTTGTGACAATCATTTTAGTACTTAAATTTGAAAATCTGATAAATGCCAGAGTTTATTTGTTATTTCTACCTTTCAATGACTAAAGGTTTAGCTCACCAATCTGTTGGGTGGCATGAACTCGTACCATGGATTAAACAATAGTAAGGTTTACTTTGTCTTTGAAGAGGTGATATTGACAACATAACACTGAAAAATACTACAGTTCTCCAGATTTTAACATTACAAATACAACATAGTTTTTCATGCTTTACTATCAATAAAGTGCAATACAGTGCATTGCATTGTCGAGTTATTTTCCTAATATTGAGAATATTCTTTCTCTTAACAGACTTGCACATGGATGTTTTTCTGGCTCGGGGGTTTGTTATGTATCTACTGCAATGCAAATTAGCAAAATAAAATTTATCTGTCTTTTAACCTTTACTGTACAAAAATTCAGAAACAAAAGCAAATGTAAATTGAAAAAACTAATTAGCTATTTGTGGAATATAATTTCACAATAAAATATCTCATCCTGGACTTCCCATCAAGATCCATCAAGACTTCAGGAGGTATTCACCTTTAGGGAGATTTTTACATAGCAATTAAATTTAAATAAATTTAGCAATAAAGTAATTACCTTTAAGGTCATGCACTTCTGAAAAATAAAAGAGCATACTATCATGCAGCAAATTATAACAATATATTTTGATCTGGATTAAGCTTAAAGCAACTATTTCTGAAAGTGTGAAGTGAGAGTTTCAATTTTACTAGATTTATAAATACTTCAGATGTTGATAGAAATGACGGTTTGACCTGTTCACAAAACATTATACCATGAGAAGAGAGAAGACAGGGGGTGAAAGAAAATGCAGTCCTAACAGTGAGTTTTCACAGAAGGTATTACAACTGAATGAACTATATCAACAAACAACTGTTCTTCACATTTCTACATCCCACACAGCTAAATGTGTCATTCTCCAAATCGATGTCACCTGGGTCATCCTCCTCTATGCCACTTCTGTGTATAATTGTAAAGAAATCTGAACACCTTCTCCAGAAGAGTTGGGTGACATGACTAATGTGGATCATTAATACTTCTCTTTTGTTCTCTTATCTCCCTAGGGAAGTGTGGCTGTCATAAAACATCTCCCAGTTGGATGAGCTGGGTCGGTTTTTTTCTCTTGCATTTTAAGCATGCACACTACCATTTTTATGGATTAACATTTATGTAATGTTGTATATACAACAAAACCGACTCTTCAGGTTTTAAAGCCACACATCCTATCCTAGCCTGCTTAATTTGGCAAAGGAAGCACTAGCGCCACAGACTGTAGTCCTTTGTTAGTACATGGACCTTCTCTGAGCAGTCACTAGCAAAAGTGAAGGTAAATGGTTTGTAAAAGAACAAGTTTTTGTCACTATTTTAGTCTTCACATAAAAAATACAGTCATTATTGGTTACTTAAAATTATATTTGTACTATCTGATTATTTATTCATAAATTCAGAGCTGAACAATGTGCAAATTATTTGCATCAGGACAATCATACCTGCTCTAAAAGACAAAGAGAGACACAGAAATAACCATAAATATCTAAATAAATAAAGGCAAGATCAAAACTTGAACACACAAGTATGAACAAGAGATTTGCAATCCTCATTGTGAGACAAAATATGGAAAAAGATAAAGATAACAAAAGCATTAAATGGATTTTGACACCTATAATTCAGGGCTAGCCAGCATGAAGACAAATATCTGCAGGATTTAAAACTCCCATTCAAAGGAAATGTTCCATGGCTCTAGGAAAATGAATAGTTGAATCAGGCTACATATTACAGCTGAATTACACACATGACCAATACAGAGACATCAGCTACAAAGCTGTTAAGTTTGTCCAACACTTTACCATATTACTACATGGTAAAGTAACCAACGAGATGAGCTCTGAAAAAAAATTGAATTATTAATACATAAGAGATGAATCTTGGGAATTTACACTCCACTATGAGATTTTATGATTTCTTTCTAGATATTCCAGACAACATGAAATAAGAAAAAGACTTTTAAAAATCAAGCACTGCTTTGAACTAGGTAGAAGTTGTACAGATATAATAGAGGTCCAAATAGCTTAAGATTTAAAAAAAAAAACAAACCAACAACCAGAAGTAAGAAAATTCCCCTTGCCATATTATTTTTCCACAACTCTTCCAGCAAGCTATATTTCAAATAATTTTGCTATTTTTTTATTTATATCTACTAACATAGTTCAAGTTATAGAAGCAAGATGTTATATACAGAGTTTTATCCAAAGTATGTAATTTGAAGCAAATTTTGTCTCCCAATTCTGTTTAAAAAAAAGTGCTAAAGAAAAAATTCATCAAAATGGCATTTTCTGGAAGGTGCATAGAGATTATAACAAATGTTAATCCTTGTGTTCTTAGAACCTCACACAGGTTATGCTGGTTTTGACCGAGACTGATTTTCTTCATAGTAACTCTTATGGAGCTCGTTCAGATTTGTGCTGCAAAGAGTGTTGATAACACAGGGATGATTTCATTGCTGTTGAGCAGTGCTTGCTCTGAGCCAAAGTCTTTCCTGGTTCTCATATCACCCCACCAGTGAGTTGACTGGGGGTCCACAAGGAGTTCGGAGTGCACACAGCTGAGATGGATGGCCCAACCTGACCCAATGGATAATCCTTACCCTGTGCCATCATAAAGGTGGGAGAAGAAGAGGGGAGGAGGGGACATTCAAAAGATGGCCTTTGTCTTCCCAAGCCACCATTACACTTGATGGAGCCCTGCTATCCTGTCAATGGCTGAATACCTGCCTGCCCATAGGAACTGATAAATGAATTCCTTGTTTTTCTTTGCTGGCATGAGTGGTTTTTGCTTTACCTGTTTAACCATCTTTGTTCCAGCTCCCAAGTTTTCTCACCTCTGATTCTCTCCCCCATCCCACTGCAGAGTGAAGTTCAACCATGACATCAGTAGAGCAATTTCTTGGATTATCTTTATGAAGGCATCTTTTCCCTTCTGGCAGTTCTCTGAGTAAACAAAGACTCCTATGAGGAAAAGTGACTGCAGATGGGAGGCTCTGGTGGCTGTTGGTAAAAAGCCTTATTTAGCCCTCTGTCAGGGAGGCATTCTGAAGCAGATCCCTACCCAACATCCCTTAGGTTACTCTTCCCTGTTATCTTGACTGTGAGACTCAAAACTGGCAAATCTCCTGGTGTGAACATTATGGTAGCATGCACACGTTACAAAAATAGTCCCTGAATAAAACATCTGTATGATATTTCCTACACTTGCAAATAAAATTCAGTTTTCCACTTATTGAATACATTTATGAAGGAAAAAAGGCTGACAGAAATATTCATAAACAGTAAAAGCATAAAAAACCTTAGAAATGCAAGAAGTAAACTACAGAATATTATGTAGCTTGCTGTAAGCAAAGACAGACCTGATATTTATGCTGAATATTTCCAGGGGAGTAAAAAAATCTGAAACCCCACAGATAAATTATAGAATGTGTCTCTCTCTTCAGTAAGTAAAGAATATATAAATTGTTGAGCACACAGGTAAATACTTTGGGGAAAACTGCTTTCTCCATATTGAATATTGTCTTTAATTGGAAGTGCCTTGGAGGTAGGGTTGTTTTGTTAACAGGTTATTGTAATTTTTGTTTAAAACACCAGTTGCATGTAGTTTATTTTATTAGGAATAAAGTTTTTTTGCTTTCTTTGCAAAGCTCTTTAAAATCTTTTGATGAAAAATACTATAGGAAAGCCAGATATTATTACTATCATTGTACATTTACATGAGAGGACTTCACTATAATATACTAACAGTTAGAAGCAGGGACTTCTACTCCACATCTATAAAGAATAATTAGGGGAGAGGAGAAGGAGAAGGGAAACAAGTAAGCAACCCCTAGTGGTTTTTCCACATTAGTTAAGAAACTAAGAGGTCTCTTAGGGAATTATTCATCTGCATATATGATTAATTGATAAGATAAATTATGTATATTAAGTAAGCATTATGGTTTACAAGTCACTTGTAATTAGTCCATGTGAACACACTTCTGTTGTAGCCATTTCAGATGGGATCTAGAGAAAAAGATCATTACAAATAGCAACTGATTAGGCAAATTCTATTTAAACAAGATGGAATCAGTACAATGCTGTAATTTATAACCAAGAGACTTATTGAAAAAAGCTAACCTGATGCAAGCAGCAACTTCAATGGTTATAATGCTAGCAAAAATATTGAAGGAATAAGTTAGCAATCAACCATAGTGAGAGGCAATGGCAAATATAACGATTTTCCCTATGCAGAAATCTAATGGTTGGAAAAAGAGTATGGCAAATTACTACAGAAGTTCCTAACAGGAAAGATCTGAACAGCAAGTTCAATTTAATAAACTGAAGGCAAGGAAAGTTCATGCTTCCAAGTGTCAGCAACAAGCCTTAGATTAAAAAAAAAATAATTAACCATACCGTACTGCAGAAGTGACCAAGTTTGTCTGGACTTGTTTGATCTCAAATGTGTTTTAGCTTGATTTTATTTGTGTTTCCTAATAATTTAAGAAAATTGTGCTGTTGTGCCAACTTCCTCTATTATGGGTTTTGCCATTATCTAGGTTGTTCTACTTGCTATGGTAAAATGGTCAGACCTATTGCTTGTTCTGTGATTTTGACATTTTAAAGGCATTTTACTATCTACATTCCTACCTTAAGTTTGGTTTATTTCTTTTGCAACTGTATGGTTCTTATCCTAAAATGAAGCATCCTCTATAAAGAAAAAAATAAAAATTATCTTACAAGTTTATATAGTCTTAGTACCTTAATGTAAATAAGCCAAAGATGAATACAGTGTGTAAATTGCTAATAAGTATAGGTTGAGAAGTATAACCATAACCCTGAGCAACTACCCTCAAGACTGAGAAGGACAAAAGTTCCTGTCAATGTAGTTGTCTCTGTGAAAAAAATAGGGGTGCTGACAATATGCCATAACAGCATGTAAGTAGAGTGAGACTTATAACAGATAAAGGAATATAAGCTAGAAAGTCAGTGCAAAACAGTTTTAGTAGGATCAAAAGAAATTGCCTCAAGTTGTGGCAGAGTAGGTTTAGATTAGATATTAGGATAGTTTCTTCATGGAAAGGGTTGTTAAGCTTTGGAACAGGCTGCCCAGAGAAGAGGTGGAGTCACCACCCCTATAAGTATTTAAAAGGTGTGTAGAGGTGTAGCTTAGAGAGATGGTTCAATGGCACACTTGGCAGTGTCATTTTAATGGTTGGATTTGATTATCTTGCAGGTCTTTTCCAAACTAAATTGTTCTATTATTCTATGCTAGATAATGGCCTCTCTATCACAGTAACAGAGAAGATGTTGTTTAAATAGACTGACAGTATTTACCTGAATGATCAAGTAAAGACAGTCCCAAGATAGAATCTAATCCTGATTGATGGCCAGCTTAGCACTTACCTCAGTCATGAAAGTTAGCAACATAAATCACTGGGTTCAGTCTCAGGTAAGTAAATCGAAAATCTATCTTCAAAATAATACAGTTATAAGGAAGATATGAATTAACTACAAAAAATACCAGTCTTCAAAAACTGAAATGTAGCTTTTGTCCTAAGGACTTTATGTTTCATTTCAAGACAAAGACATTTCCCATTCTTCTGTGTAGATTACCTTCCTTAGTCCAGAGTTTCAGATAAGTAATAAATTTGATTTTTTATTTTTTCCATACAAATTACAAGCTGTTGAATTAACTTTCTTCTTGATTTTCTTTTCATCAAATTTATTTATGGTGTCTGTTCATTCTTTAGTAATGACAAAGCTGTGATAAGGCTGCAGACAAAGTCAAATATATAGTTGAATCATAGTCTGAACGATTTCCAGCTGAATGATTTCTTCAGTGTGTGATTCCACTGCACTACAGATCCTGGCATGCTCATCAGTCGGCCCCTGTTTGAAGTTACCATTCCCCTGGAAAAAGGAAAATATCACATGAAATTGTCTGAGTGAGTTATTGTGTCTCTGTGTTCTCACAAACAGTCAATCTGGGAGTTGTAATGTTAGGAATCAGAACACAATGATGTATTAAGACGAAAAAAACCCAACAACAAAACAAACAGTCTGAGATGCAATGAGATTATTTGGTTAAATAAGCAGAAATGTAGTATGCATTTTAAAAGAATATATATATTTTCCTGGCACATTATCTTCCTTATTTAGCATAATTAGATTTTTCACAGTAGCTAGTGATCACAATCACAGATTTAATTTGGGGAAGTAGCTGCAGTAAATGGTTTGTATCATCCATTCTACTATTCACAGTTGTTATGCCTTTATATAAAAGACCATTCTAAAAGTTAAAAAGTCAGACAAAGAAAAATGAATCTTAAAATTAAAATTAATTTTATAGACTTATTTAAAAATTTCAAACACTACATATGATTTATAATACTGTCATATTTTTCTCTACCTTCTGCTTCATTTTGTAGAAAATAAACATTACTTACATGCACCGGATAGTGCAATAATATTTTATATTTTAATTTAAATAATTTTGCTCAAAGTATAGCTTTAGGATGTATTTACTGGACATTATTTCAACACAGTTCTTATCGCAGATTATCAAGTATCTCTCAGGGTGTTCTGACTAATCTAAGCACTGTAGTATCACAACTTTTCAAAACATGGTCGGTAGATGAAGGAGCAGTATCATTTCATTTCATAGCTAGAGACCCAAAATAGAGGAAGATTGCTACATTTTGTGCAGGAGGCAGCTGGAACCTCTTATGACTAAGCAATTTTCATTATGCAGAATTTGATATGTTCAAGTCACATGCCCCTTTGTTTTTAATTGCTGCTGTGAATATGCAGCATCTTCAGCAATTTGTTGTAAAAGATCTCACATTTGACAATTGTTAAAAATGGGTGACCATTTTCAAAGAATTTTTTTAGGTTACTCACTTCATATTTCATGAACTGTCATGCACACCAAATGAGAATTTGTCCCAATTTGCTTTTAAAACACTGTATAAGGAGAGTATCCTTCTATCAGCAGAGGACCTTACTTTAGTCATTGGATACTTCCCAGGTTCTTAGGAACTGTAACAACTGCAACCTTCAACACTACTTTCTTGCTTTATCTACATCTGTCCTATGCAATGAAATAAATGCAAAAATATTATTTCACTTTTAAAAAAACTCTTCATCATTTTATTAACAACTAAAGTACCTTATAATCTCACATTTCTCAAACTTTGATTCTTGCAGTATGTTCTTATGTGGTTTTCAACTTTAGATCTATCTTTTTTAACAATATTTCATAAAGACACCTGCCTATTACAATGAGTGTTGTCAAGTGAACAGGATAATAACAGTAATATGTTATCTACTGCATGAATATTATTGAAGCATTTTGCCATTCTATTTCTCATGTCTGATAAGTAAAATAATTTTATAACAAATGGCATATTTCAAGGTACTTTGTCCTATCCCAATAATTTTTTGCATTTATGTTTATGAAAAATTTTAAATTCAATCGAAATCAAATTCCATATTTTTATTTCACTGGTGAGCAGAAAGATAAAAGCATTACTTTTATTTCTTTTCCCTTCTAAGGGTTTTTGGAATGTGTAGAACAAACCTTAGAAATTCAAAGAGAGAAAAAGTACTGTAATCATATATTTGATGACTCAGCTGAAATATTTGAGTGATTAGCACAGGCTAAGCTAGCATTGCTCATTCCTTATATCAATATGCAGCTCACTCAGGACAAAAAACAACCTTGAAACAGAAAAAGATGATTGCAGAAAAGCCCATAAAAATAATCCCTAAGATTAATTACATAGTCATTTTATGAAATCTGTCGAAAATTCTCATTTTAATCTATAGCCTTAGAAGTTCATTGTGAGCTGTGTCCATTTGTAAAACTAGAAATTTCTGTATCAGAAAAAGAAGTACTACACAAACATAAGAACCAGAAACATATATATCTAGATTATCTCACACAAATATTTTCAAAAGAGTGACTTGACGGAGAGAACTTAATCAAATTTCTACAGAAATCTATCTGCAAGAATTGAGCTGCATGTGGTGTCAGTAACATAAAGTGCTTAATTTCCAAACTGATACTCTTTAAGGCAATCAAATACCCATCAAAACAGTTCTATCTGCTCCGGTAAAACACACATTCTAACTTGTGTGTATTCATTAAATTGAATATTTGTATTACTCACTAAACTGAAATGATTTTTTTTCACTCAGTCTGCATTGTGTGCAACAGAAATATAATGCAATATTAAAAATAAATGATTGACCATTTATAAATAAAGAAAATCAGGAAAAGTTTGATTTCCTTGATTTCCTTGGAATGGCAGATAGTCAAGATGAGACAGTCTTGTATGTTCAAAAGAGATTATATATATATATCACATTAGCAAAGTGAAATGAAGGTCCAGCTGCCCAGTGTTTGGCAGAAGCAGAGAATGAAACCAACTTTTTAACAATAAAATTAAAAAAAATAAGAAAAACAGAAGAAACCCACAAAATAACATACACGCACACACACACACTAGAAAAAAAAAAAAAAAGATATAGGAGAAATATATAAAAAATTTAAATGTATTTGTAGGAGAAATTTTTTTGGTAATGACAAATTTGACTTATTAAATACTTCAGAAAAAATAGGCAAGAATTAGAATATGCCTGAAAGAAGTTAAGAAGGTTGAAAAGTTGATGCAGTTTTATTAAGTTTAGAAAATATAACTTTTTCTACCAAAATATATGAACATTTTTATTGCTTCTTTTGTTCTCTATAACATAGTTTATGCTGGTACCAGCTGTCATAACTTTTAACTATTTTAGAATGTTAGAACACCCTGAGCTAGAATTCTTCTTTTTATTAAAGCTTCATTTGTAAAAAGTATAAAAGGAAGATGTAGAAAGAAAGGAAAGTCCATTATTTAAAATATTTTATGTAGAATTTATGTGGAAAAACTCCAAAATTATAGAAAATAATATACGATATGGAAATTATATTGTAACTTTAATAAAATTTTCTGAAATAACTGGCTATTTGTGTTGCCTTATCCTACTCAGTTGAAGTAGAGTATGTTCCATGAGTAATATAAAATTGCAATTGGAAGGTTTTCTGTAAATTCTAATGTGGTTATGATAGCAAGCATAATTGTGTGTAATACATATTGATATTTTTATGTGAAAATGAAAAACAAACTTACTAATATGACCAGAATTTTATCTGATGTTACTTTTCCCTGTTAACTGTTCTGCTGCTGTTATAAAAATGGTCTCTCAACTCTTGATTACATGATAACTCCCCATTGCTATATGTTTCAAACTGTGAAGACATTTTTAAGGTGAAAATCCCAGTTTGTCCTATATTCCCAGTTTCAGTTCAGCTGGGATCATGCTTCTTCATTGTATCAGCAGAAATAATTCCTGGATTTGGAAGAAAGACTAAAGTAATAATTCAAGTTTCTGTAAACAGCAATTTGGAGTGGGCTTCCCTTAGTAACCAAAAAGCTGGTTGGCATTTTACTCATCACTTCAGCATCTCTAGATTCAGAATAGCCCCCCATTTACTCACAAAACATTATATTGCTCTGCTGTGTTTCACAATGTTTAATTATCTATACTAATGCAGAATAACCTTCACCTTATTTTGTTATTTGTAATGTCTCTTCTTACTCTCAAGTTATTGTTTCTTGTAATTGGTATGAAATTACAAAAAAAAAAAAAAACAAACTAGGTGATGACACTTTATAATTAGAAAAGGGAATTCCATAATTTCTGCTACTCTAGCTGTTGCTAACAGTTCATGACCACTGGTAAATGCTGACTTTCCAATCAGAGCAGGTGTGGTACTTAGGAAGCATGAAAATCAAAGTTCTTGTTCATTTTGGTTACATATCATTAGAAAATTATGGACAATTTATGCCCCATCCAAAATTAATTTCTTCCATGTAGGTCAAATTATGATTTCTGGAACAAGAAATATTAGTACTCTTTTTAATGTCATACTTAGTTGCTAAATGCTAAATGCTAGAAAAATATTATTGGATTTTTTTTAAGGGTGATCTTAGATATCTAACAGCAGTAGTGTATGAACAACAGCTCAGCATGACTTAACAATGTCATGTGGGTCTTTTTGGTTTATATGTTCAGATATTTTGTGCTCAAGACATAGTTATTAGAATCCACAAGAGGACCCTATCTAAACATCAAGGAAGGCTTTTAATGAGCTCTAAACACAAATTTTATTGTAAGATACGGTAGAGGGTCTCTGCAGACATAGTAAACAAGATGTGCATATATAAAGAAAATCTTTTGTCCTTCAGGAGAAATTTCGTTGACAGTGATAAAAGTATATTTTTACTTCTTTTGCTTTTTTCCTTATCTGATCAATTATGAATGGGTAAATGACCAAGAAATTACCTTTGTAACTATTTTTTAAAAATGATTAATGAAGGTAATTCTAAGTTACCGCAATCCTTTGCATATACTTATTTTCCCCTATAGAATTGTTTACCACTGAAGAATATGAGATTTGCAGTTTTGCTGAATGTTGGTATCTGTTTTCCTATTTAGTCACAAATTTTGGATCTTGCAGAAAGGAAAATATAATAATATGTATGAATCCTCAAGCACACAGAATATGATTTCTAGCCATCAGCACTTTTTAAAATAGACCCTTTACTTTTGGAAAAATAGACTCAAAGCCACAGAGAAGAAAGCAAGCTATAGTCATCACTATAATGTCCTTCAAGAGTTGAATCTTCCTAGAGAGGAGGGACATTTATTAGTGTAGCATTTCACTTTGGTTCTAAATGGGAGAATATAAAGACAAATGAATGAATTAATGTATTATAAGTAGTAGCTATCCTAGCAGAGCTCTGGTGTGGTTCATTATGCATGAGTATGAGCATGGAATGGATGGTTCTATACTGATATATTCCTAATAATAGTAGGTTCAAGATTCATGTAAAAATTTTAAACAGATCCTACAGTGTCTGCTGTCAATATCACCACAGCATGTGTCTGGGAAAATAATTGTGAGAAAACAGAGGTAAGTACTCCTAACATTCACAGAAAGATTACATTAGAAGGATGAGCTTCTAAATGAATCAGAGCTATTCTATATCAGAAGGGGTGAAATAGTTTAGCATTTTGAAGCTTCAAATAGATTCAAATTTTAAGGATTTTTTTGAACTATCAATGAACTGACTCCGAACATCAT
The DNA here is from genome assembly GCF_052056855.1 of Sturnus vulgaris. Lineage (NCBI taxonomy): Eukaryota > Metazoa > Chordata > Aves > Passeriformes > Sturnidae > Sturnus > Sturnus vulgaris. The sequence goes on from NC_142245.1 coordinate 73,657,838, forward strand.
ATTTTGTCTTTTTTTTTTCACTGTTTGTATTTTTTTCAAACCTGTTCTAATACAAAATTTGTCTGCATTCCTTTTTATATAGAATAAGTTGTTAGAGTAGCTTTATCAATTTTATGCCAAAATTTATCTAGGTTTTGCTAATGCCTTCAACCGGAGTATTGCATATTACTTTTTCTCTCAGAGCCTTGGTACAAAGGTTCATACTTACAGCTCAGTCTTTTAATCAGCTGTATTTCAGAACTGCACAAGTAAAATAAAATTTTCTACTGTTTTAAAACATCACAAATGCATATGAAGATAATTACTTGCACAGCTATTAGATGGTTTTAGTCTCTTCTCTGCAGAGTGCTTTCTTGTCATAGCATAGTTCTGTCAAAGTTTAATGCTTCAAATTCAAGTATATAATTTTACTCTAATGCACAGAACAGGTAATATTTCAAACATTGTGATATGTGCACTGAGACAGAAATGTGTAGCTTGTTTAACAAGCCATCCAGACTGACTAGGTTCTCTGCAATTATTTGACAATTTAAGTGAAAACTCTTAAATTTGCTTTATGGGGTTTTTTGAGATGTTTGTGTTTGTTTCTTTTTATTTTTTTTTTTTTTTGTCTAATTAAGCAAGATCAACAATACACTTCTTGGCTAAGGAAGATGTATGATTACCCAAACAATAATGAATATTAAGAGAAAAGGTTTTGAGGGATGCTTTTCTCTTCTCTTTGCTTTTTAAAATAGCCATTTTATTAGGTATGAATTTTAGCATTCAACATGATAACCTCTGAATACGATATTGATTTTCTGTAAAAGCTTAGAGTCTGATCACAAAAGAAGTCAGTTGCATGATTCTGATTATGAATATCCAGCTCCAAACATTGCTCTTTTACTAGGGAATTCCCTGCCTTTTCAGACCAGCTGTAATCTGCCTTGACTTTATTCCTTAAATTTAATAGCTACAGAAACAAATCTAGGCTAACAGACATATACGTATGAAAAAAGTATTTAACAACTTAAGTACTTCTACTCATTATAGTGTTAATTTTTTTACCAAGCCCACATCTTAGTAACGGACAGAAAAATTGTAATAGATGTTTTTCTTATACCAGACACAAAATAAGAATTTCAATGGAACTGAAAATTCCCTCCTTGCTAGCTCTTATCTTTCCCCTTTTTACATTGCAACTGATTCTACAGATATAAGGAAAAAATGAAATATGACGACCCCCGTCTCCTCAAGTGGCATCCCTGAGAGCTGTTAGTTTTCTCTTCCTCTGAGATGCAGTCTTTCATATTGACTGACATACAGACAAGCATGTCAAAGCCTAGCACATACGTGGGCTAGATTCATTATGTTTTCCACCTTTTGCTTATTGTCAGTTTGATCTGTACTGGAGGGACCATAGAAGCCACTTATCATTCTTTTTGCCAAAGGGCATCTGTGCAGCTTGTTTACTCAACCTTACAGAGATAAATTCAACTCACTACAATTAAATAAATAGCTGTTTTCTGGATGTAATTTGTAGAAATAAATGTAAGTTACATCACTGTCTGCTCACGGACATGTGTAGTTAGTAATATTGATCTAATACACAAGGCACTTCTCAGACAATTGACATAATTGGTATGTAAAGATTATCTTTTCAGACATATTCCTCTAAATATATTTTGGAATCACTTACAGACAGATGCAAGAGGGAAAGTGGATTTCACATAGGCTTATACCAATTGTTTTTCTTCTCTGATTGAGAATGAAACAAAATATAGCAAAATGCACTACAATAATATTACTGGGCTTATGTTCCATAGAAGCAGCATATGAAATGAATGTATTTTCTTTTTTTAAGAATATGTAGCTGGTCTTATGTTCCTCGTCACATGAAAGGAAAAAAATGGAATGGGAAAAAAGATAACAGCTTATTGCTGTGAACGTGCAAAACTGTGGCTTTTAAGTAAAAAAATTACATCATAGAGGCTATACTGTACATGGTGGCACAAATCCAGCACTAGATTTTTGTGGGTGGTGTTCTTTAACTAAGTAGGTAGATGTTTCTTGTAAATTTTGACTTGAGTACGTTATGGGATATAAAAATCTGGAAAACATCTCTTCAGTATTTTAAGTATTGCCTCAATTGAAATATTTATTATTTTACATTTCATATTGTATAAGTAATTTTGAAGGGAAATAAAACATATTTCATTCAGAAAACATTGAAACAGAATAGCGTAATACCATGTATAATTTCTCATCTGAAATATTTTTTTTATAAAATCTCCATAGTATCAAAGGTACATTTTCTTTGCACCAATCTCTAAAAACGTCTGTACAACAAGGGCTGTACACAAAGGAAGTTACAACACATTTTGACAGAATCATTAGTGCCTCAAAATAAAAATGCTACTAAAATATAACACTAACTTTAGTACATCTTGATTTTACCATCACCTTAAAAACACACTACAGCAATGTTGATCTTTTAATTTTCACACAGGTAACTCAACAAGAAAGTTTCCACATCAACTGGAATTTAGAACTGACATTTTCCAGTTAAGGAACAACATGAACCAGGGGACTTCTCTTGACAGTGTAAAAAAGCAGAATCATAGAATCATTTAATTTGGAAAGAAAGGTTATAGTCCTCAAATCCAACAACTAAACTAACACAGTCAAGCTCAACACTAAACTATTTCTTTAAGTAACACATCTACATGTTTTTTAAAATCCTACAGGGATGGTGACTCTTCCACTACCCTAAGTAGCCCATTCCAATGCTTGACAACCCTTTCACTGAAAGACATTTTTATTCTAATATCTACTCTACACCTAACCTGGAGAACTTGAGATTTTTTTCTCTTATCCGATCATTTTTACTTGGCAGAAGAGAGCAACCCCCACCTCGCTACAACCTCCTTTCAGGCAGTTGTAGAGAGTGGTAAGATCTCCCCTGAACTTCCTTTTTTGTTTTCCAAGCTAAAGAATTCCAGCTCCCTCAGCTGCTCCTCATAACGCTTGTGCTCCAGACCCTTCACCAGCTTTGTTGCCATTCTCTGTGCACTCTCCAGAACCTCGGTGTCTTTCTAGTAATGCAGGGCACAGCACTGAACACAAGATTCGAGGTGCAGTCTCACAATTCTGGGAACAATCACAGTCCTGGTCCTTCTGGCCAAACTATTTCAGACATAAGCCAGGAAGCCATTGGCCTTCTTGGCCACCTGGTCACATGCTGACTCAGGTTCAGCTGACTGTCAGCCAACACCTGCAAGTCCTTTTCCACCAGGCAGCTTTCCAACCACTCTACTCCAAGCCTGTGGCCCAAGTACAGGACCTGGCCCATTGATTAAATCACCGATTATGAAATCCTGTTCCTTCAAAACAAGAACTTGCTGCAACTGAAACATTCGACTCAGCTGGAACTGGAACTGGGATTTGTAAATGTAATAGAAGGTCTAGTGAAGAGAGGAATCCAATATTTTTCTTACAAAAATTTGCAAGTTCAACTATTTTAACTTATCAGGATTTATATACATACTTCTAAAAACATAACTGAATTTTTGACCAAAAAGATTTTTTAAATTCTTTTTATGACTTTGTCACTTAATCCATTAACGTTATTTAAATGCAAATTGTATATGTGCAGAAAGATTACTGAAGCTTGGTTTTCTTCCAAGTTATTCCACTGGGCCATAATGTATGCTTTAAGACCAGTCTATTTAGACGGCTTTAGGATATATGTAATTACACTGAATAATTCCAATTCCATTTGTTTCCTTTGAGGTTTCTCAAATACTTTGATGCATTCTATGCTCTGTCTTTCCCTTCAAAGTCCCAATGAATTCCCATTAGAAGCATTGTAAAAATATATCCTCAGGGTTATGATTTATTCCTAGGCAGATTGACTAAAACTTAGTTTTCTTCTTCTCCTATCTCACTATTATGCAATGGGGATTTCAAAATACTAAGTCTCATTGGCTTATATTCAAAGGGTATTTAGAAACTAACACATCTAAATACCCAATTTTTAAGCACTGGTCCCAAGGATGGAATCATAAAGATCCTTACATGGTTCATTAGAAAAGTTAGACATCTTGAGATATTCTCCATAAAAACATGTATGCTAAATAGGGATCAATACCCACATTTAGTTCCTTCTTTTCTTTTTGAGAAAATACAGTCTATGACTCTCACTTGTCCTGTCCCATCAAAACTGTTATATCTTGTTTGTTCTGGATGCCAGGATGAACATATTAGATATGTATTGAAAATGGTTTTGCTTTACATGTAATAACATGTATCAGTCACACAGAAAGAACAGGCTTCTAGGTTTTAATCCTGTGATAAGTGTCTTTAAAGAAGGTGTGAGAAAGACTAAGAGCTATATTTTCAAAAGTTTACCTCAGCATTTTCATTCACTGACTTTCATTTGGCTCACAGATGCTTTGGTCATGTTTATGGTGGTGAACAGAATGGTCTAGGACTAACGTGCACGACTAAATTTTCATTCTTCCCTCATACACTCCTCATCCACACTGTTTGGCAGGAACATCAGGAATACTCTTAGCTCTCTTCAAAAACTTTTCTCCAGACTACTTGGCACAACCTAGGAAGGCATTAGCTATCATGAACCTAAACTATCAGAGATTATTTTAAAGGTTAAAGAATTGTCATGTACCCACCTACATGCCCTGAACACTAAGTTTACTAGTCTGACCTTTATGATCTAGGATGAAAATGCAAGACCTCAGGGGATTCTCAGGGAAAGGCATTACCCGCCTAGGAAGAAGAGTTGCCTCGTATTTTCACCACAGCCTGGTGAGTTTACTCCTCTAGAATAAAAGACAGGTTGTGGAAAAGGGTCACACCACTTACTTTTACCTATGAAATAGATGTGAAGCTGATTTCCTGTAGAGAAGAGGAAAAAAAAAACCGAATCAAGCAAGCAGCCAAAGCAACCTGGATTTCTCACATTTTAGATGAACAATGGAATGCAAAAGACAAATTTCAAAGCAGGTTTGAGTAAAAGCCTTGACGAGAAATAGTCTGAGAAGTACTGATTTTATGAATCTTCATGAGGCATGGGCAAGATAATGAAATCAAGTTATCCAGTTAAAACTGATGAATTTTTTGGCCTTATGCAAAGGAGGAAGGTCAGTGCAGCAGATGAGGCTTGCAGCATCATAGCTCTGTGCAAATACCTCTTTTTCATGATCATAATTTTGTCCATAACTTCCGGTTATTATAAGCAAGGTCCACCTTCCCTATTTCGGACTAATCTTCACTTTAAGCAGGCCAGATGAACCCTTCTGATATACGAACACACTCAAGTAGGAGAAGGATAAATGTGCATACTACCTGTGCTCTAATGCCATGATAGCTCACGAAGAACTATCAGTGCAGGAAGTTCAGGCGTCCAGGAAGAGTGAGTCACGTATAAATAATACATATATAAATAATGAGTCACAAGCTGAACTGTCTCTGGTTTTCTTATAACCTGAATAACTCTGGTCTGGAAGGCAGCTGTTCTTTTGAGGCACAGACAGGGCAAAGAAAACATGAGATACCGTGGAAAAAGTTATATAGATAGTGCTCTAAACAGCTGCACAGTGCATGTTCCATTTCAGGAAGATACACACAGAACTTATATGAGAAAAAAAAATAGGAAACATAAAACAACGTTTACTGGACAAAATGTGAAATACTATGTGCATTGCAAAACCTCTGACTTAACATCTACAAAAAGCCCATTGTGATTACAGTTTAATGCTAAGGGGAAACAAGCATGCAATACGTATTTATGACCTTAGTGATAACCGGCTCTATTAACTTGAGTACAGATGGCCTGACATTTCTGAGGGAAATATTTTCACTGAAAAGCATTTCACTGAGTCTGATTGCTTTGATTGACTCATTTCAGGTTTGACTACATTTTGCTAAATCAAAGGCAAATCCTCTAGTCTTGCCAGGCTGCTTCAGAGCAATCAATTTACTGCTGCCAAGCTTGGCAGGTCTGGGACCGATCAACAAGAATACTTCCAGAGCAGGGAATCTGAAAGTTTTGATTGTCAAAAGCTGGGACAGGTTCACATAGCTTATTTGTTCTGGGTCACTCTACATGATTAATCTGCCGTGGAAGTAGTTGGCTGGTGTTCCCAGCTCTGGCATGAATTTTCTGGTAACTGAGCAATTACCAAGATCCCCTAGCTTGCTTGATAATGCACACACACAGTGGGGCTGATGATCTTACTAAAACCTCCAGTCTGAGAGTCTGAGACACACAGTGCCAGTAAGCTCTGAAGGGCTCAGGCAACCTCTTAGACATTGCAAGCTCTGTCTAAAAAAGCCAGGACCTAAAAGCCCTTATGGGCTTCTTCATTCTGCATTTCAAACTTACCTGCAGGGTGACGCTTCCTGAAGACTTCCAGAGATGCTTAACAATGTTACTTGTCAATTCCTCTAGTCAATATTATCCAGTTTCTTATGCTCAAGTGCAGCACTTTTGGAAATTCTTCTTTTATAGATAGCTATATGTATAATGCCTATATATAATAAAGATGTGTGTGTGTGTGTGTGTGTGTGTGTGTGTGTGTGTGTGTGTGTGTTTGAATTTAATTCCAGGAAACAAGTCAGTCCAAAGGATCCAGTGACCAAGAAACCATAAAAAAGAATAATCTCCACAAATGCCACCCTTGTGGTAACACCTAATGAATGCAGTAATACACACCAAATAGTCTGTTCTATATAGCAATAGAGACATGCCAACACAAAGAATTTCTTTATTTGTAAGAAAGGTAAAGATACAAAAGTAAAGAAAGTAACCCAGAATAAGAACCATGATTTCATTGTTTTTCTCAGCTATATAAGTTTGAAAGGCCCATTCTCTATTTTTAAAATATTTTTTTTTTTATTTTCACCTAAGATTGTTTTATTCTTGCAGTCAGATTTTAAATCAAATTTTAAAGGAACAATTCTCTGGCTTTTTGGTCACTTTATCTCTGTTCACCGTCTTGCCAGAGTAGTCAATTTCTTAATTTAGCTTAATGAGCATGAATCCAGCTGTGAACTGTAAAACAATTAAGGAAAGCCATCCAAAATTCATTTCCATGTCTTTCCATCCCTTGTATAAATCTGCATTTTTGAAGTGTTTTCAGGCTTTTTACATCAAGCCTTCTGTTTCATTTATGGAAAAATACAGATCTAGTTATTAACACAATTGTGCTGATGGATATTAGAAAACAAGATTAATAAATTAATGAATATCAGATGACTCAGCAGGCTGGTGCAAAGCCAAAGAAACTGAAAACCCTTTCTTTGATTTAGGTATGAGATCATTCTTTGGAAAATGCCAAAGGTACAGCATCCTTTGTATTTCAAGGTTTGGTCTCAAGAAAATGTGTAATGTAAATGCAGAAGGCAAAGTATTGCAAGGAAAACAACACTGAAAAATAAAGTAGAGATGGCATCATTCTTGGCTTGTGGGATAGGGAAGAAAAGATATAAAAGTTCACCAAGAAATTATAAAAATTCATTGGTGGGATATATGTGAGATGGTGGGAAAACTTCTTGGAAATAAAAAAAGCTAGGGATGAAAAAAATCTTAACTGTTGTGGGATTTTTTGCTTTAGATGGAGAGGACATAAAAAAGATGTATTTCCCATTTAAAACAATGGTAGAAGAATGAGTTGAGAGAAATGGAGAGTCCTCCGAAAAGTTTAGCAAGGATAATTTAGTTTTGCATTGTAATATTTTGCTTTCTCTAAAGTGAGTGTGATAAATGAACATTTTAAAAATGTGAAAAGTTACTTAACAATCCTAAACTGGTACTAACTATGTGGAAAGTATCCACATTACTGAAAGTGCTTCAGACCTAAGAGAGAAAATAATCTGTAGACTAATACGTGTGCTCATGTATTCTATTACTATCCTATCTGTATGTCACAGTGTCACATGCACCAAAATAGGACCATGAAAATACACTAATTTCCTAGCTGATCTTATCTGGACTTGTGAAAGAAAAGTTCATACAGGCCTGACTTGAGGTAACAGACTGCAAAATTTAAAAGAGACTGAGCCTACATATCAACAGCTACATGTAACTTTATCTTCACATCTGAAATTGGAGCCAATAGATCTAAATGAAAAAAAGTATCAGAAAGTTAATAGTTTGTACACTAAAGGTTTTTTTCATTACTTCTTGCCTCAGTGGTGAAAATAATAGCTGGATTAGATCTCATGTCGATTCAGGAGACAGGTGCCAGCCAAATGACAGAGTGTTCCCCTATTTTCATTTTAGGAAAACTGAAGGAAGATCAGATGCTGTGAAGGAGAGCATGAAGATTGTTTGATAAGATTCCATTAAAGTGAGCAGACAGCAAGGTTAAGGTGAACTGGGAAAACTTCACCTCGCTGATATGTGGGAAAGAAACAATCAGTTTGACATTTCACATTATCAAAATGAAAGTCAAGTGTTCCTTTTTAAAGGCATTACAGCCAATACTGGGATCACTCTAACTCGTTATGGACAGAAGAAATAATTTTCTTCCTATGGTGAACATGACAGATGAAGAGTTCTAAAATTACACTAAATATTGTAAGAAGTATTGCTGCAAGTGTGCTGCATCCTGCCTTGCTGTGTGATGATATTCAAAGAATGATCTAAGTGTTAAGCTAACTCCATTTCTGATTGTGCTTTTTTTTTTTTTAATTTTAAATATTCTGTCACAGTCTTATTAGCATCTCATTACTAAGCAGTTAGCTAAGGAAAAGGACAAAGACGGAAAATTAGATGCAACATTATAGGACATATTTTCACCTTGATGAGCAAGTGAAACTCATTAGGGGTTGCTGAAAGTCATACACGTGCTTCAGAGGAATAATGCCCTCAAGGTATTTTGTAATTATTAAAATGTTAAAGCAACAATATTGATTTTTATATAAAAGAGAAAATTAGAAAATTTTCAGTAACAAGTAGGAATATATGCAAGGCAAAATCTATACAGATAAGAGAAATATAATTATGCAGTTAAGGAATTTCTTTTTTTTTTAATTATGGAGAGAGAAAGGAATTGTAAGAATAAGATAAGAGTGTAATTTGAAAGCTAAAATTGTTAAATGCATACATAAATTATTAACAGTTTTTTTTTTTTCCCTGCAATGCAGGGACTTCTGAATATTGTCCTGTATTCTTTTTTGGAGGGGAAGGAGGGCATGGATTTTGAGGCAAATAGTTGAGATCTGACTGAACACTGAACAAAATGCAAATGTGATCTGACCAGGTACAAACTGAACTGTGGGGAAACGAAAGAGTAACACATTAGGGTTTCAGTCAGGAAAGGCACATCCCCATCAGCCATGTGTGTGCTTCAGTGCTCTTCTGGAAGGCACAGAATGTGCAGTGTATGGCAGGATCAGCCTCAACTCCCATCACTCATATACAGCTACACACTCTTACATGGGAAAGTTATTTCCTCGACATTAGTGTTTCATTGACTTCGTTTTAGATTATGAAGTTGCTTCTGGTTTGCCATTGACACCTTGACTCAAACACTAAAAATATCACAAGACCAGAAAAGTACTGTCATTAAAATTGCTTCTTTATCAGAATGCAAAGAAACTTTGTTTCTTACTCACTATCTCTAGACTAGCCTTGTAGAGGAACTAAAATCACCCTCATCAGCCTAAAACTCATGAAACGGGTAAGTTCCAAATAGCATTCAGAATCATACATCAGGACTCTGGTTAACTGTATTTTTTTTCACACATACTTCTGCAATCAGAACTGTTTGCACAAAGGTTTTCTTAGCTCTAATTTACCAGTGCAAAAAATTTTAGTACTCATATTCAACGAGAAAGTAGCATAACCTGTTCTGACCTCTCAGGAAACATTTTTGAAAGAACCTGTACTTATGGGTCAATTACCACCAGGTACACTGTACTTTGAAAATGTCTTCCAAATATACATTTCTTTCCTGGGAAATTTTTTGAGTTTTCTTCTGTTTGTTTTACTACTACATCATCTTAAAATGCATTTGTAGCAAATGCTGTCTTTTTCTTCAAATTCCACTTGAAGACTTAAATCTTCAAGACTGCAACTGGAAGAGCTCCTCAGCAGCAGCAGTGTGTGATTTAGAGACCAAATTATGTTCTATTCCTCTTGTGAAAATGTTAACGATCATCACACAGAAGCATGTCATGCTATCAAAAGCAAAGGCTGCTGAGAAAAGTTTTGGGGTATTAAAAGTAACAAACTGACAGCACTGGATTCCCTCTGTAATCCAAAGGGTAGGAGAATCTCTAGCTGCATTTGAAATAGTAAGAGTTTTATGTTCAGTCACATATTTGGATGTTTCTTTTGCCAAAGCTGTGCAGTTGGTGCAGGTGTCCTTCCACAGAGAAATCTCTTGGAATGTTAAAGAATCAGTGTACAGGAACACAAAGATAAAAAGAAGACAATTTTTTAAATCATGAAATATTAATGATACAAAAGTATCTACAATAACTATATACCAATTAGAGTGAACTCAGAAAAATACGAAAGCCAAATGTAATCACCAGCATAAAGTGTTATATTTTATAACTTTTTTATAAGTTTAGTTAATGGGAAATGCATGCTTGTTCAATCACTTTGATTTAGATTTTGATACCGACATGAATCAACAAAATTATTCTTGGCATAGGTAAATAATTTTCTTCACTAACGTGACTAAAGAAGCCACTAATGCTATCTACAGGAATAATGCAATTGACCGTGTAAAATAACAATAGTGACAGTAGTGAAGTCTAGAAATAACTGGCTTTATATGAGCTGATTTGGGTGCCAGCTGCAGATTAGCAGAGTTTTATGCTTGCTCTTTGATGTGAGAAGCTGTGTGATGCCAAACCTGCACGGTTACCAGCACACTGCACGTGGGTAGTCTCTGTTTTTCTCCGATGCTTCAGCAGCCACTTTGAATTGCAATCACATTGCACAGAAGGCAGGCTGAGTGCAAAGAAAGGGCTTATGAGGACCCAGTACTTAAGTATGGACTTCCTCAGAGTTCTGTAGATTTGTGGAGAGTGTCTGAATCCAGGATGGGTAATGTCATTAAATAATTTATTTGTACCCATCAATAGCTACTTCAGTGTGCACATTCATATAGAGCACGCAAAAAAATTCTGCAAGCAGCCTGCTCCCAAGAAAGTGCATGGCCTTAGAGTCCTGCCTGTCCTCTTTCCTACTTCAATGAGTTTGAAATCTACTCTTTGTGTACAGATCATTTACTGATCATTTTCTACCTCCTTCCCTGGGTGAATAGACTAGGATCCAATGCAAAAATATCTGTCTTTCATGGATTTCTTGTTTTATACAAAATTTGTATTCATTATTAATGACGACTTAGAGAATATTTATAAATTATCTATTTTAGAAGGATATCATTAGTGTCCATATTTTTCCATGTCTATAGGCATGTGTAAAAAAGAAAGCCAAAATCAGGAAGCATTTTTTATTATTATTTTATTGGGAAATCTATAGGAAAATACCATTATATATAAATCATGCAGTTACTATTTTTATGCCAAGCATAAGGTGATAAATGTCAAGTCCTTAGTTTGAAAAGTTTAGAGTCAGCTCAATGCTAGTTCTTGGCCTCGGTGTCTTTTCTTTTTCTATTTTTATTCTATGAGATAGCAACAATTTGTGTTGTGCACACAGTAAGTAAAGGAGAACATAAAAAGAGCTGTCATTTGCAAAATATCTTGTTTCGAGAAGAGGAGATTCAGTAATGTTTTTTTGGAAATGGAAAGGTGAACAGAATTTAAAGCCTTCAAAAAGGCCCAGTCTAAAATTACAATGGTTAGTACTAGGGAGTAAGTTTGAATATTACTTCTATTATGCCAGTTGGCATGAAAGGCTCCACTTAGCAGTAAAGAATGTTGCTAATGTGCCTCGAGTGTTTCTAAATTCAAATTAAATACTTCCTCATTCTGTGTGTATGCTGGGACCATCCTTTCATGGCTTGAATAGACTAAACTATGTTACCCTGGCTGCTGTGCCCAGCTTGATGTAAGGACAAGAATAACTAGGATAATTTTAGAGGTTGTTTTTGAGCTTGATAGTTTTACTTTAAGAAAGAACTTACCAGCTGGAAACATGTATGTATTAACGGCAATAGGAACCACATTTTCAGGATAAGTTGACAACTCTTCATGTCTAGGAAGTCCCCCACTAACCGGTGTGGGGTACATTAGAAATAGAATAAAGCCTTTATCAGTTTAGTAATCACTTGTGATCCTTATTTTTTTCATTACGAATCCCTTTTTTCCTTGCATATTCGTATCTCAGTTTTCTTTAAACTGAAAATACTAATTTTCTCTATTTTGGGCTGGTTTAAAAGCTATGATATTCAGAACATACTGAGAACTTCCCACTCAGTGCTACTCCATTTTAAGTACAGGAAAAGATAGACATCCAGAATGACTGCTTATCTCTGAAAACCTGGAAATAAATATCTAATATTTCCCTGAATGTTTTCTGAGCATTTGCTTTTGAAATAGTTCATAGTCATGAACTAAAATTCAAATAATATTAATTCAATAGAAAAATTTAATCCTGCATCCAGCATATAAACTGGACTGCTGCAGCCTGTCTGTGAGAAAATGTTAGCTCAGAAAAGGCTAGAAACCCTGATTGTGCCATTTTGTGGTTGAGTCATGCAGAGAAGCTGCTTTTTTAGTCTTCTGTTCTCTTCTTTGAGTGCACGTAAAGTGCTATGGCAGATTGGCAGTAAGAAAATAATTTCCCTTTCTGTTTGCATAGTATATAACATTTTGGTTTGTCATAAATTTGCATAAAGCATCATCTTTAAAAGCATCTCTGTTCACCTCTATCACTGCTAAGACTTTTCAGCAGAGGGAGACACTGTGAAAAACTGATCCTGCTTTATTTGCAGTATGGCTTGAAGGTCAATGAAGATATTTTGTCTCATTTGACTAATTGAAATTCCTTTGAACATCCCAAGTGCAAAAGTTTAACTCATAATTAAATGCTGAGATCACATTTCTTGTGTAAGACACGGTGGGTGGAGAGAAATATGAACAAGAAAAAAACCAAAAACCAACCAGCTAAAAATACTTTAGAAGAGAAAGAATATATTTTAGGACCATCCATGCTTAACATTATGCAATTTTTAAAAATTAATTTTTATTATTTATTTCCCTAACTGATACAATTTTATGATTTTTAACAGGTCAGTATGAAATTTTGTAAGCTGATTGGCTGTTTGATACAGAAATTTTTGGAAAGCAAAAAATGAAGGATATAAGAAACTATTTTTCACTGTTTTCTCAGTCTTTACTGATCATGTGTTTATTCAGAGGTGAAGCAGTTCATGAGTAGTACCAAGCACTGTAAGTAAAATCTGGTATCATCATCACTCTGCAGACAAGTTCTCAAAAGGCACAAGAACACACAGGGAATCAGCACAGTGTCATCAGAAAGTCTTTTGAAAATCTCTCAAAACAGGAAATAGGACATAGTAAAGTAAAAAGTCTGGGAATAAACAAATGACAATACGGAGAGACATAAGATAAAAGAGGCAGACCAATAAACAAGGATAGAAATGTCATCCATATGTACCTCCATACGTATTTGTGCTGTGTGTATAATGTGCCAAGGGACAGAGAAAGCATATGAAATATGACTATTTGAGCACATCCTGCTCACAGGACAAAAGTAAAAGCTTGAGTCCTCACTATCATCTTAAAAAAAATTGTGAAACCAATGAAGTGGCTCTTTGCAAGCCTCAACAGAAGAAATCATCTTCCTGTGCCATTTTCTACTTAATCTTGTTCCACGGAGTTTAATAATCTATTAATATCATCATTTGTTCACTCAAGCTCAAGGGGTGAAGTTATCTACTGTCTCTAAATGTCAGCATCATGTATCTGCATTTTCTACTGACTTCTATGGCATTAACATTTTCTTTTTACTTCGTCAAACCCCTAGGAAATCACACTTTTAGCATATCATCATTATTGAAGATAAAAAGTCAAATTCCGAGGAGAAATTGCAAGATTAGACTTGCATATGTAACTCCTATTTTCTACAGTTATATATGGAATTTGAATAACTAAATATGTGATCACATGATTTTATGAACTGCATGAATATAAGATTTTTTTTTTTCTGGTGAAAAAAACCCCAAAAAACCAAAAAAACCCAACACTTCAAAACTCACAAGATAAATCTCAGTATCATAGATACCTGAAAACATCCTGCAAAGAAACTAACCTTCCTCACATATGCACCAGCAAACATAATATATAGCATAAGATTATATTCTAGGAAACTTCAGTGATTTTTTTAATAGAATCAATAGATTTTTGTGATTTATTAGATGTAGCACCTACTGACATAATGAAAAAGAAGTTTCTCTACTAATCCGGTGTTTGCTCATGCCCAGCTATCAGAAACACTCTCCATAAAAAACACAATCATTTATATAGTGATGATTTTGTGTATTTTAACTTTTTTATTTTTGTCTGCAGTAATCAGCCATTTAAACATGAAATAAGTAGGAAAATATTTTTTTTATCATTGTTACCTTAAAAATAAATCACTTTCATAGCCATTTATTTTCAATGGGTTCTGTAGTCAAAAGAATTGAAGTTCATTTGAAAGATAAATCTTTACAAAATAACCTTCACTGAAGAGCTGTGTCTTTTACTGTCCTACAGGAAATCTGTTTTGATTTGACAGAATGATAAGCCTTTGAAAACTGTGGACTGAAAATACACAGTAGACTTTTTGCTAAGCTCATAAAGTGCCCAACTAGGAAAGGATTCATTGCACATGAATAAGAGCTAAATTAGCTGTGTATTGAAAATTCTCATTATATGCAAGGCTGGAAGTCCTTGCAGAACTTGGGTCCTAGTGAGCTGTTTCTGCACACTTTGTCACATACTCTGTAGAGATCACTATTCTGAGGTGGTAAAAGGTCTCTTCAATATTTTTTGTCTAATCTGAGCTTTACACAATATTTTATAGCAAATTAAAAAATAGGGGGTTTGGGGGGTTTTTTTGAAGGGGACACTAATTTACTTGTTTTTCCTTCCTGATACCTTTTTTTTAAAGAGGAACTTTGTTACACAGGAAGGAAGGATTTAGGAGCAGCTGTACCCAATTCTTTATTGGGTACAGCATTGTGCTGTGACTTTTGAACATATGACAGTCATGCACAAGTTTGAATAAGAACAGATATGTTTTAATTCTATTTGTGTGGGAAAGGATAGCTGCTTTTCCTATATAAAAAGCAAGATTCAAAAGCTGAATGAAGTAATTAAGCAGTCAGCTAACAGTGGACTCTAAAAATCTCACAAAAATAGCACTCTGTGTGTAGTTTCATACATGTATGTTGCTTCTGTGACAGAATAATGAACACTGCAAATCTTTTAAATTTTGATAGAATTTTATGGGAAGATTTCGAAGGAAATACACATACACTCTGAAATGTCTCTTGCAATATATGTTCCCTGTCATTGTTGTCATAAAAATTATGATGCATAATTATATACAATATATTTTATATTGCACAATGCATAATTATAGCCTTTAAAATATAGAATCACAAGAATAAATCTCAGACTGATATAATTATTACTACAGAATTAATATTCACTGAAGTGATAAAATCCTGTGGTACAATTATTATTATTATTGAGTCATAAAAATGCAAAAATTTAAAGAATCTCCTTTCCCTGAGTGACCTGTAATCTGCTCATTGCCAATTGTTACTCTGTCCTCCAGATCCGTGTACAACTTTCATACCTCTGCTGCTAGTATTGAAAAACAATGTTCTAAATTTTTCATATTCTGGAAATAGATTTTTCTTCCAGAAAAAGTTCCAGACTAAATTCTTGGCAAGTTGAAAAACATGTTTCCTCTGTCAACTTTACTTTAAAAATTTAACATTTTTTTTCCTTCATGTGTTTAATATCGAGATGCATTTAAAAACAAAACAAAACAAAACAAAACACTTTTGTTCTCTTTTGTTTTTATTGTTCCTAGCTATACTGCATAAGCTTTTCTACAGTTTGAGAGTTTGAAGTTAGTTTTGCAACAGTTAGTTCAAGTGCTGTTAGCAGCCTAACAGTAGCTGCACTGAGATGATAGTTGCCTCATTTGCTCTGCTGCTAAAAATGAAATCTATATTTACAGTGATTTTTCTCTGTAGATGTCAGAGGAGAGGAATCTGTGAGGAATATGTGAAAGTGGTGGCTTTCTCTCCTGAAAAGACTATGTTGTTTGCACTAGGCTGAGAAGGTCTATGAAGAAACTTCAGCTTTAGTCATTCGTTGGGATCTCTTTAAAGCATTAACTTAACATTTCATACTATAAGGAGTAGAACCTCCTTTATACAAAGATGACTGTATATCTGGCTATATGTCTATAAAACTGGGAAATTATTTCCAAAAGTTAGGAATAGACCTATTAGACAAGGTTTTATCTCTTTAGGAATAATGGACATTATTCTGGAGACAAAAAACTGGAGTGCCCTTCTCTCTTAATTTGAGCTGATCAAGTAATTTTCAGATTAAAAAAATTAGTCATTGTTTCTCCAGGCTAACATACTGATTTTGATGAGAAAAATTCTTACTTAATTTTCAATTACATATGAAACACAAACATATTTTCGAATATATTATTTGACAAAATTTCATGACAACAAACGCAATAAAAACTATCACTTTCATCAGAAGAACCAAGTCAAGACAGTGTTTATGGTATATGCTTTTTAATGGTAGCAAGTTTGACACATGCTGTATTTTTGCACACGTGCATGCCTTTGAGCATATTCACTGCATGTGAAGTTCCAATGAGTACAGTACCTTCATAAGGAGAGTAGCTTAGTTTCCAATATTTGGCTGCCACAAACAAGTAAATATATCTATAGCAATCCCCAGAGTGAAATCCACACTGAACTGGTACAGTTAGTCAGGCTTAGAAAAATTTGTATGTATAAGATTTTTTCTTTCCTCTGGGCAGCTAACAATTTACTCAATTTTAAGCTGCAACTAATAGGATTAGTTTTCTATCGCATTATCAGCTTCATTTTCTGTTGTTCATGGGGAACTGCAATTTACACTAAATTATATTTTAAATAATGCCATACCAGTTTTACTTGAGCTAGGTGGCACTGGCTTGAGAGGAGCTTTTTTATCCGCTAGAGCCATGTGCTTGGAACAAAAGTAATGTGGCAGATCTACTGAAACTTATGAATGTATTATTGCTGGAACATTCAATACTTGACTTTTGTACTTTAATATCAATCTTTTGGCAGCATAGCTACTGTAGATGAAAAAAAATGTGCATATCAGCTTTTATTCTTATTCATGTGTTGACCTTAAATTGCTGCCTTTCCCAGATGGCCAGTCATCTCTACGTTCTGAAATGCTAACTGGCACCACTATGCTTGCCATACTATTGCAAACCTGTTCTCCCCGAATTCTGTACCATATGAAGTGTTTTGTGACTATGTGCCAAAAAAAAAAAAAAATTAAAGAACTGAGATATTATTATTATGACAAAAACAGGAAAAAGAATATTAGATAATATTAACGTAAAGATTTTCAGATATTGTTCTCTCGCTGTTTGTTTCATTTTGATTTACACAAATGCAATAAACTCTACTGTCATAGTGGAACTAGGCTATGATTTGCATTCTTCTGAGTACAATTCATCAATCATTTTATCAAAATTGAGGTTGACAGAAAAAAACTGACTTGCCTCAAAAAATTCTAGGGCCATCTATCTTGGTGTCCTGGTTTAATATAAATGCTCTAAAATGCTTTAGAGAGGAAATAGGATAGTAGAACAATTTAGAAAATGGCATGGTGAACACATTATGCAGAAGGCCTTGACAACAGGAGAAAGTGTTTGCTTTCAGCAATATCACTATATTCTTCTCTGGGAAAGCACCCTAATCCACAGTTTATCCAAGGAGCCTTTTCCACTCACAGAGAGGTAGCAAAATGGACAAAAGTGGAAAGGACTTGTGTCATGACCCACTGAGGAGGGGGGGAGATGTTCATGGTAAGTTCTCATCAGTCTGAACAGACATCAGACTATGAGTCAGGGAACTCCTCTGCTGTTATCATACAGGCACCTTAACTCAGGCAACCAGCCCAATATTTAGACTCAAAAGGGGTTGACTAATAAGCCTTGAAATTTTACAATACATTTCCACAAGTGGTGGCTAGAAAGACTTAAATTTTACTGGGTTGAATATGATAGCAGTGCTTTACCCACGCATAGCAAGTGAGGAGACAAATGAAGACAGAATAGAGAGAAAGAAAAAGAAATCTCATGTCTTTAGATCCCATGTTGATCCTGCCATGTGGATATGGTCAGGAGCTGGGATAAAGAATGAGAATGAAAGAGAAGGAGAAAAAGGAGAAGGAGAATAAAGAGACGAAAGAAGAAAGGTGTGTGAGCAGGCAAACGACTTCATTATATAATTATATATATAACTATATTTTACATAGAGGTGAATGCCTCTTATGCAAACTAGACTTTTTGCACCATTTCATTCATACATGCACAGCCAGGCTTTCTGAATGAGCCCTCCCTCCCCCAGGAAGTGAGTTAGAGGGATGGGACAGGATGGAACATCATTCATTGGTAGACTTGGAAGTGTTGGGTTAACAGTTAGATTTGATGATCTTAAAGATCTTGTCCAACCTAAATTATTCTATGACCTATGCTTTATACTCAGATTACTTCACTGTTTACTCCTTTAGAAGAAAAGTTTAGTTGTCTGAACATTTTTCCTCACCCAGTTCATCTTTCCCTCATGTTTGCCATTGGTTAATCAGATTCATTCTTTTTGATCTCATTCAATATACCAAGGAGTTTCTTTCTCTTATTTTCGAAATCAGCATTCTCATCCTAAAAATATTAATTGCCCCAAAGTGCTTGCCAGTCCACTTATACAGTAAGTTCCCTGTGTTCTGTTCAGGTTTTGGTTCTTTTTAATAATATATATATTTTTTCTTTGCATTTTCTTTATCAATAAATATTTTTATCTCAATCGCCCTACCTCAATCAAAATAATTATTCTCATTCTTAACCTATGCAGATATTGATGTCTGCCCTTTGTTTTTATCATAATTTCTTGGTTCCCATTCCATCAAATGAAATATTAGACATTATTTCCTTTTGCAATATGTATGATACACAGCTGTACTGATTTTTTTAAAAATTAAAGTGCTTTTTTTTTTTTTTACTTAAATATTCTTTTTATACTTTTAAATGTTGTTGACTGCTCAGAAGAATAAGACAAATTTGCTGTCTTTGCAAGCATCTTTCCAGGCAGACTGATCCCAGCAAGGCTTCAGAGCAGAGATTTCTATCAAAAAATCTTCACATCAGAATCTACCATATCACAACTTTTTTCCCTTATTCAATTTGATCAGGACATTTTCTTTGCTTGTTATACTCCGTTCTTTTCTGATAAGATTCCCAAAGGAAATTAAAGCAGAAACAATGGATAAAGTAAAACCAAGACCTCGAGTTATGAGAGTTGTCTACCAAACAATGCAATTGAATCCCTGTTAAAAAAGTATTGAATATAAGCATCTCAGTAACCTGATTCATGACAGAGTATAAAGATGACATTTTCCACAAGCTTGAGTGTGCAGGAACTCCTATCAATTTATGTGCCTCAGTCTGACTGATTAGGACTCACAATGAATATCTTGTAGGCATTTGCATCTCAGCTATTTATCATTTATAAAGATATAAGAAGGAATTAAGCAACCCTAGACCAAGTTTTAGATTTCTAGTTTAGGAAGAGATATGTATATCTTCATTCTTTTTATCACTGGCGTTAAGATTGAAGGAAGCGTTTTTTCATAAAAATAATAATATTATTTCTGTTTAATATTGAAGTACTCTAAAATTATAAAAGTATAATCCTTTTTAAACTACCCAAAAGCAACAAATACTTACAGAGCTTAACTAAGAAAAAATACCTACTTTGAAACCCAGAAAAATACAGTCTGTAGCATATATGAGGGAAAATGCAAATACTAAAAACCCACAAAGAGATGCTTTTAATCAAGTCCAGTTTCTTTTCAATCAGATACACTCTCTAGTGTGCTGTACTGTTTCCTAGGAGAAAAAAAAATAAAAATAAAGCAATGAAACCACCAAACTCATTATTCTACAAAAAACTGAGTATTCACTTAACCTCATGCTCTCTGATAGCTCATCTAAATTTACCAGGATTGCTCATAAGGCATGAAGTTAAGGTCTGGTACAAATCTTCACAGTATCAAGGTAAACATCTGCAACCATGGACAGTCACATTCTCTTAAACTGATTCTGTGTCCTTTGCTTCCCTCCTTCCTGTCCATGGATGTGTACTACAGTCACACTGGCCTTTGCTGTAAACAGAAAAAGACACTTGAAAACAAAATGTTCTTTGGTATTCCCGAGGGTGCAAAGACACTAAATTACACATTCATTCAGTTTCTCTTTACATAATCAATGAAAACACCTACCATAAATCATGTGAATAATATTGGATGCAATTGACTTTAAAATTAATTTCTTTTCACAGTTACACTGGAGTCAAAAGGGAAGTAATACCATTCAAAATATATTAAGGGTATTCTTCCATCTAATGTAGTTCTGATTCCTAAGATGCATATTTTATCATAGTCTGATAACTTTCTTTTTTCTCTTTAAAAACATGGTCAACAATTTAAACCTCAGCAATTTTTATGAACTTTGTTTCTATGCATCCTCCCTTTAAAAAAAGACAGTGTGGTACATATAAGGCTTTTGTTTCAGTCTAATAACAGACATATTGATCAATATGTGTAGTTGGATGACAAATTGCTATTTTGGAAATTATTTATTAAATAGATAATGTTAACAAAGTACTAATTATTATTATTCGATGCTTTCAGATCTCAAACACACTTAGAATAATTTTACTTATACATAAGTGCTTCCCAGACTCATTCCTGAGGCCTTGCACCACAGAACTACAGGACACAAAGTGATGCAACAGACCCAGAGTTTGCTGCAAGAGTCGGTGTCAAATTGCCCCAAACCCCCCGGGGGGAGATACCTCGACATTGCCTCCTGGCCTAAACATCCTTTAACCCATCTATTAACCCATATTAAACCATGCTTTTCAGGGACCCTCACCACCAAGACCAGCTGGAGAGGATCATCAGGATGACAGTGGGACCCACAGAGTGGTGATTTTTTTCTTTAGTCTATTTCTGTCACTCTCTTTTTGTTCCCCCACCTCTTTTCTATTTCTTTTTTCTTCCCTTTTTCTCTCTCTGCCATATTTAGTATTAAATAAAATCCATACCATTGACTTTGGCATGTGATCCTGTTTGCACCTTAATTTAGGCAGAGGCAGTTTTAATCTTTTTGAAAACCTGATCATAACACCCTGATAAAAAATTTCCTCTTTTTTTCAAACCCCATTGTACTTGGTTTTAGCTTAAAATCTTTATCCCATGACCTGTGACCACAAAAATGTCTTTTAAAAAGTCTACCCGACATTTTTATGAAAATTTGAAGCTGTTTCAGCTGAAAAAGTCTTGTACAAACATTTGAAATATCAACTCACAGTATTTGGGCAGTAATAATCTCCCTACTGCAGAACAGATTTGGTCACAACAACAAATATATATTAAAAAAAAAAAACTTTGAAAATATTTTCATTCTGGAAGTTCATTGAAACTGTGATATTTTTAATTGGTTTACTTCTGCAGGCCTTTTGAGATATGACTGAAAGCTACTAATATATTTTTCCAGGAATGTGGCAGAATAAAATATTCATGTAACATTTTTTTCTCCATTTTCCTTGTGCAAACTGGATCCTGGGTGTCGCTCTTTCCCATTGACTCATAATATTCAATGAACTTGGGGAGTACAGATTGCCATTTCAAAGTCAATTAATTAAACTACCATCACCATTTAACTTTTGCCATCTCCTCCAAATTCCACTTTCTTCTACTTTTTTCATGTGAAAAGAATGATAAACAATATCAAGGATTAAAGATGAAATTATAAAACACTGACAGAGTTTTCCTTGTTTGTTTGTTTGCTTGCTTTTCTTTCTTTTTAATTTGCAAGATTTTGCTCCTGTCTTTTGTCACCACTCTGTTCTCCACCTGGAATTGCAGCCAGTCTTTTCTTTCTGAAGCAGAGCTCCCTTTCTTCAAACTCGTATCATCACAGGAGAATAACCTCCCTTCAGGAGCAGAGGTTAGCAGAGACTTTAACAATCCCCCCCGAATTTAGTTCTGAATAACCTCCTTTTCTTTTCTTATGCATTTTTTTCCAAAACTGAGACAGTTCTTCACTCTGAACTTGCAACTTCCTGTGCATATCTATTCTTATTCACTCAGATTAGGAGACACAATGTAAATCCACATAATCAGCCAGTCCTCTCCAAATTCAAGCACATTGAGAATAAAAATCATTTCAACAGTTGATCCTTTCTATAGTCCTTTTAAGAGGTAAGGAGAAGCTTGAGGAACTGGGACCCAAAGAGTGTGTTTGTGTGGTGTAAAGAGGTCATTTTTTAAAGTTAGGGTTTTTTTCCAGGAAATGAGGACAAGGAGCTACTGTATATCAAAGTCTGTTTAGTTCATTGCTGCTTATCTGCAAATTGTTTCCTCTATAAATGAATGAATCATTGCCACTGAAAAAATCACTTTATTATATTGCCATTATTGAGAAAAATTGTCTGCAAAAAAACATTGCAGAAGTTGTTTCATAATGGTCCTTTGGACAATACCTAGTAACTGGCTGAAACTAAAGATCCATTTATTCTCATACATCTGTTTTCTTCCTGTGATTTAAATAGTCTATGGACTAATACAATGCTTCATTTTCAAAAACTGAGTTAGTCGGTGTAAAATCATCTATCACAGCTTTTCTCACTTCAAGGAATAGTGCAGTTACTTTTATTTTCTATAATGATTTCAGAGATATTTGATAGATTGTTAGGGTCAAGCTCAGGAAATAGCATGAACTTTACTTAATCTGTGGAGCAGATGTGCATCCATAAACTATGTCTAAGTGTTGAGTATTGACACCAGATTTTTTTACTGAGACCCTGAGAAAGAAATTTTTGAAGGGGATCTGCCAGCACCTTTCATTAATTATGCACACTGAAATCTCAAATATTTTTAAATCTCAAAGATCAGGTATTAATAAAATACAGTCAAGAATGAACCTTTTAGAAAAGAAGAAAAAAAACAAGCAAACCAAAAAACCCCACAATCAATCAAATAAACAAACCAACCAAAAAACCAAAACCACCAGGCTCTAAAAGAGATAGAGCAATCTTAGAAAACAATATCTAGCATTAGAGAACAAGAATATCACCTCTCTTGTTGTGTCTTTGCTGTGTAATGTTCTCTTTCCAAGCTTCCTCTCATCTACCACATATGAGATTGGCTGGTTTGCAACAAATTCTATAAACTCCTTATTGAGCCTTGGGAAAAGTTTCTTTCTATAGATTTCAAGTCCTGCTGTGTCTGCTAGAAGTCTATTTTAGCAAAGCCCCTCCAACTCCATTCTAAGTCTTCATTATTCTGACAACCCATTTTCTTAGACTGGAGCCTGTCCCACTGGACTCTGCAAAATTCCCCTGACTATGGGTGTTCATTCCTCATTTGCAGTCTCGTCTCCTACACAGCTCTGCCTAACCTGTTGTGCAACAACAGGAAAGTAAATAGAGATTCCTCATTGATGCTATTTAACCTCACCCTAGGAGGAACATAAATTAATAACACACGGAAAACATCTATTTCAAGCACCAAAACCAACATTATGTTATCTGTACATAATTGGCTGGAAAAAAAATGTTTAGAACTAATGGTTTAAAGCTGCAAAACTTTTCCTTACTACTACACCTTGGTGCTGTATATCAATAAATCAGCTTAGGGACAAGGACCAGGCTACGTTAATTAACATCCAGTTTTATTAAGACTTGCTAGAATTGTCTTTACAGCACATAAATGTATGGAACATTGATGTACTGTAAATCATATTTGGTATTATTAACTCCTCCCTAATGCTTGTTAGTACTGCCAGAGTAGAGAGAAATGTGTGCTTAAACCAAAATTTAAATAAGAATTTTTTTAAAAAGTAGACATAGAGCTTGCATAAGATTAGATGAATTTGCTTCTCTTGCTCTACTTACTACTTGTAATTATAATTTCACGCTGTTTGTGTGCAGAAGCAATGCCAGTTGGATCATTTTAACTTGCATGTAGAAGTGTGAGCAATCAAATCCTATTAATTTCAAAGAGAATTCTTAAAGGGGAATCTTTAGTTGATGCAAATTAATTAAACCTTAATTAACAACACTAGGAAAAGTAAATGGTATTAAGACCAAAATTTGTAAGCATAAGGAAACAGAAAGGAACAGAGCTGGTAGCAATGGTCTGTTACAGTCTCAGGGCCTTTGCCTTCATCAGATGTTGTCAGCTGCAAATTCAATTGAAGAAGGGGCTAGTCCTCTATCCCAAATTGCAGGAACAACAAAGTATAGTTCCACTGGAGAGCAGGAGGAAACTATCAGGTAGCCAAAATAGCAGGCAACACAGTTCACCACAGGACCTTATACATCCATGTTGCAGATCCAAGTGTTCCTGCAACACCTGTTTTGTCATTAATTCAATTTCTACTAGAGATATAAGTCTGTGAACATCAGCATAAAGAAATAAAACCCTTGCATTATATTGACAGAGCTGAAGCAAATCATGTTTTGATGATTCTGACTCACTAAATATAATCATTTTGGTGGGGATAGAGTAAGTTTTTTTTGCAGTTTGTGTGGTGTTATGTTGTGGTTTTGTGACCAAAACTGTTGATAACACATTAAGTTTTTAGCTACTGCTGAACAGGGCTAGCACAGCATCAAAGTCTTTTCTGCTTCTCACACTGCCCTGACACTGAGTTGGCTGAAGGTGCACAAGAATTTGAGGAGTACACAACTGGGAGAGCTGACCTAACCTGACCAAAGGGATACTCCACAACTTATATAATATTCAGCAATAAAACTGCAGGGAAGATGGAGGAAGAGGGGATGTTCACAATTACTATGGGATCATGCTGAGAAAGCTATTTAACTTTTTGGTGTCAAAAGCTCATGACAAGTTTGTGTTTACACTGTTGTACTCAGTTGTAACAATCAGTTACGTACTATAAAAATAACTTGTATTTGATGAGCATGAGCATTAAAATATGCATGAAAATGTATAGCTAAAGTTACTGGAATGGCAAGAATTTCTATTTTTAAAACATTACAATAATATTAAAAAAAAAAAGGAAAAAAAAAAAGAGAGGTAAGCAATACCCAGAGATTATTTCACCAGTGCCAGAGGTCACTATCAGATCATATTATAATGGACTTCAAATACAAAAGAACTTTGTTCTTTGTCCAAACAGTATATCAAATAATTATTTTCCCTACTGAAATTTTGTACAGGAGGATAATATACGGTTCATTGGTTGTTTATTACAGGAAATAATAATAAGGAACACAGACCATTACTTATCAATAACTGGTAGCGCCAATATTCAAAATTGTTGTCCGAATATTTTCCTGAGAATACTCTTACTTGAAAAGATAGGTGAGCTACATTTTCACTTGAAAGTTCAAATGTCAGTTATCTAGTCTTTCTATCGGCATTTTCACAAATTGGACCAGGCAGCTTGAATGATTTGGCTCCTAATGGACTGCAGTATCAGCACAGATGAAGCAGAAGAGTAGCAGAGTTTTCACGGCCATAATTTTTCTTGAAATTTGTTTCACTCCACTGGCCAGAGTTTTAAAAAGCTTAACTTCTAGATATACACAACTCCCTCATTAAAATTTAGTCATCAAGAATATCCTGTAGCAACTGGGAATTGTTTCAAAGATTATTTATCACCCCTGCTAGTACATATTATCAGTAGCCCTATATGGTTAAGTTTAATTTCCAGCCTTTGAAACGGTTATATTTCTTTATTTTATGCACAAGCAAGACTTCTTTTTCTTCACAGACAGAAACAAAATCATTCCCTAATCTTTGTACTACCTATCTGCTTGAGAATTAGTTTTCAAACACAAGGTGTTGTGATTGAATTTTCTCACTTGCTTACTAAGCTATTGTGGTGACAGATTTGAGTCCAACAGCCATCTCTATCTCCACTGGCACAGCATCTCACCAGGAGCATTTCCTGAGAATTATCTCTGTGACCAGGGAGTCACTGCTGAGTTCCCTAGTTGCATCAGGATCACTTCTTTCAGACCTGTTCAAAATAAAAGTGAATTAGACTAGAAAAGTTGTGTTGCAAAAGCAAAGCTAAGCTTTACCTTGGATTAATTTCTATAAATTAAATGATTTGTCCATAACTCAACAGCATAACACTTTAAGAAAATTCTTTTCCTCGTTTTTCTTATTACATTGGACTCGGTTTTTTGTGAAGAAATGAAAAATCTTCCCAGGATATTTCCTGTGTTCTGCATTTTCTTAAGGTTTTTGCATTGTTCTGGTATGGGTTTTAGTTGGAGTTTTTTGTTTAGTTTGTTTTTCTGAGGAAAAATTCTGATCTCTAATTTTGTGTTTTAACTTGTTAAATAATTTTAATTTTTAAATGCTAATAGATATCACAGCTGCAAATCCAGCTCTGAGGAAAATTTCTGGGAAAATTCTTCAACACTGGCAAAATCATAATCTTCTTCACTTTCAAAATAGCTATTCAGTAATTTATGATTTTTTTTAAATGACTACTTCATCCAGGGAAAGGCAGTTTATTATTCTTTTGTTAAGTAAATTATATTTAAGACAAAGATACAGTAGAAACAGCACTGTTAAAGTTATGATCAGCTTCAATTTACTCAGATTCCTACAGCCATGCAGGTACTTAATTAATGTCATCGTGTCCTTCTGTTTATGACCTATTCAGTAGTCAAACTGAGTTTTGACATAGTATCTCTTAAGGCACATTTTCCAATACTTAATCACTTTCACTGCTCTTCTCTGAAACGTTTTAAAATGTTTCAATAACCTTCATTCAGTGTCATCATCTGAATTACAGGATTCAAATAAATTAGATAATACACTAGCATTATAACTTGCTCCTATTAGATTTTCCCACTTATTTGCAAAACGAGAAAAAAATAATAGAACAAATAAATTACCTTTTCCTGCCATAGCACTGCCCTAGATGTTCATATTAAGATTATCTGTCACCACTTTTTCAAAATTTAATTCTGAAGTTAGACTGCCTTATGCCCATGCAGATCCCCTACTCCATTCATAATTCTGTGACATTTCTTCCTGTTTTACAATGGAAAACATACTGTTAGCTCACACATTGCCAGATGATAGATAGTAGTTTTTGAGGTGATATAATCAATAAAATATGATTGGGAGGGTGGGGAGTCGTAGCATGTATGGTGATTGCAATTTGAACTCTTCTAATTTCTTTGCAAAATCTCTAGAACCGAGACACCATAAATTTATAACACAAACGTTAAACTTTTTTCCTGATTTTAGGATTATGTTGCTTTCTGAATCTACTTAAGTTTTCTTCTGCAGAGGTAGCTTCCACTTCAAGATTTTATTTAAATAGAACTGACATAAAGCTGTAAAATTTGTCTGTCTTTACCATAGCAGAAGATGTCAAAGACTCCCTTTTTTATTTGTGATTTTCAGTATTTGCTGCATATAGCAAATCAGTATCGGTTTCTGTCAAAAGAATATCACTCATAACTAATTCCACATTGAAACAAACTAAAAATTAGACTTCAATGTTGGAACACTGGTGCAGTGACAGATTTGTTTAGGATGATTTCACAACCATAAAATTATTTCTAAAATTTCATATACAAATATGTAATAATGGGATTTGTCTGTCTATCTATTATATATTTAAAATAAAATTTCTTTCAACCCCTAAGGATCAGTACTGAAACTCAACATATTCAGCACTCATACAATATATTAGGGATTTTTCCAGAGATTCCTATGACAGAAAATAGTGATTTATAGACTCTTTCTGTCCACCTGCATGTTGAAATATTACATTGTAGACTAAACAAGTGAGTTGGAAAAAAAAAAGGCAATGAGAAGACTCTATGCCATTTCCATAAAATGAGCAACCTCTTTTCAATAGATTAGGTAGTGAAAACTGGTTTAGATTTGAAAATTCTAAGTCAAACTTGCCTGCCCAAAGATGAATTTCTACATGTCTAGTACTAAGCAAGAAAGCCTATGTTTTTATCACCATGGGAGAGAATGTGCCAGTTTCAGGCTGTGATTAAAGCTATCCTAGAGTAAATATCTAAAAATCTACAGATGACCTTACAAATTTTTCTCCACTGGCATGGGAGACAAATTTTTTTAAACTAATATAAAATTAAGCCCCCTACACTCCACTAGAATAATTTGTATTATAATTTAATAACTTTTAAAATAATTTTTAAGTAAGACATCCTATATAGGACATGGTTTTGCAGATTCACCTTACAAAATGAAAAATTAATTCAGAATCTCAGTGGGAAGAAAAATGAAACTGCATCTTTTGCTGAAGTCAAATATTAATTTCTGGAAGATGATGCCATTTAGCAAAGGGACATGCCTTTAAAAATTTGTTTTATACTTGAGTGTTCTGATCATCACATACCTAAATTATCAAAGTACCACATAAAGCTGAGCAATTAGAGGAGATCTAGTAGACCTTTCTTTATTTCCTGGATAAGGAACAGAATCCAGTTCCTTCTGCTCCCGGGACTCTAAATCGAAGATATTCTGTAGATGATGTTTTTAATACAATAATTCTTAGTTTGTCTTAAGGCAAACAATTGTGAAACTGTTTTACAAAAAGAAAAAAAAAAAACACTTCAGAAGAAAGGACTAAGAAAAACATGCTAAAAATATCTGCTTGCTCTTGCAAAAGTTTTGGAAGTACCACATCAGATCTTGGGAAGTCAAATATAAAAGTCTTTATGCCAGCCTTCTGATTTTGGCTGTACTCATATTTTAGATGACCATGTACATATGGGGATAAGATATGGAAATCAGGAGGTGAACATCAATAATGTATCCTTTGCTTTTTGCAATGGACACCAAAGTCTACAGAAAGCTACTACTTAGTTTGGCATTTTTTATTCTATTTTACAAAAGAAAAAACTCACAAAATGCTCTGCACATTCACAGAATCACAATATCACTGAGATTGCATAGGACTGCTGGAAATCATCTAAGTCCAATGGCCTGCTCAAGAAAAGCCAAGTACAAAGTTTACTTAGGACATCATCCAATTTTGAAAGTGTCCAAGGATGGAGACTCCACAACCTCTTTGGATGAACAATTTCAGTATTTGGCCATTCTAACAGAGGAAAATAATTCTCTTTCATTTAAGCAGAATTTCTTGTATTTCAGCTTGTGGCCAATGATGCTTGTTCATGTGCTGAACATCACTTAAAAACATCCTGGCTCCATCTTCTTTACTTTCCCTGAGGAAGTACTTACAGAAATTGCTAATTTGTGCCTTAGCCTTCTGTTCTTCAGGCTGAACAACCCCAGCTCTCTCAACCTTTTGCTGTGTGACAGATACTCAAAGTTTTCATCTGGCCTTTTGATGGACTTTCTGCAGTATGTCCTTTTCTCACTTACACTCAGGAGTCCAGAACCACCATAGTGATCCAGATGTGGTCTTGGTTAAAACATTTCATTAATGAAATGCTTAGTTACATTTATATATCAGATGTCAATACTGTCACCGAGCCAAGAAGCAATAACTGACATCATGGCTTAAAGGAAATACTGTAACCACTAAGTAATTAGGAGAAGTTAATATCCTATGATGAATAACTGAGACTGAAAAGCAGTGATCAGTCATACCCCAGCAGCCCTGCCTTGTAAAGTCTTATAAAAGCCAATAAAGCCAACACTCAAGATTCACCTTTGACCTTTTATATCAATATGCAAGCAACCCTATGATTTTGAGCTTGACAGCTGACAAAATATATTCTATCCTAAGGACTTTCTTCACATAAATGGTGCATAAATGGTTCTGCCTTCAAGAACGGCCATTAGCACATCACATGGCAGACTTTCATGGTCTTGAGTAACATACACTTATGAGGTGTAAAGATGCCCTTTATTTCAAAAAGGCCAATGATAAACTTTAGATGTCTGAAAAACTGCTAAATTTGAAGATCTATCCGGGAGTTAGCATTAGATGCAAATTAAGAGAAGGAAAATGTGCCATTTACAAAAAATAAGAGTGATAATGTTTAGTTGATACGGTTTCAATCTACAACTATTGGGGAAAAAAAGGAGGCTTATCATTGCAACACTAAGCTACAGATTTTATAAAAAGGACAATTTTTAAAGATATCATTATTTATTAATTTTGTCTTAAATGCTGTAGTTTTCTGCACTTCCAATTTAACACACCAGTATTCATTTATCACTGTAGGGCATCACTGACAGCTGCAAAGTGAAGATTCAACTAGATGTTGGCAGACATGCACAGAAATGTAATAGCACCCTGGGTTACAGCTATAGTCTAATTTTTACTGATGAGTAAACACATGTGAGTTTGGTTGTTTGCTCTTTGATCATTATTGGTTGATCTTATTTAAAATAATATTGATATGAATCCTTTCATTATCATTTACCTTCTACGTTTTTGTTTTACTTTTCATCCTACAGTAATTATTTTTGTCTTGCTAGGAAACCATTATGTATACCTCACCTTTTACATTTATCGAGGGCCAGTTACTATTTTTTCCCAGAAAGACAATCTCTAGGTCTCACAGTGTCCATCACATTGCCTTGATCTTTTCTGCGAGCACAAGCCAGAGACTTTCAAAAGTCCTTCTTTTTTGCTTTGCCACACTAGTAGTTTATGAGCTGTGTCTGTAGTATTTTATTTGTGTATGAGATCTACAGATCATGAGCAACAGCAGGACTAGAAAAAGAGATTCAGTGGAGAATCTCTTTGCACAGCAAAAAATATCCTAAAAATATTAACGATTTTACAGCTTCAAGTTTTATTTCTTATTGACCTAAAAGAAAAATTATAACATAAATGATACTCAGTGACTGTATGTGTCTACCAAAGATAAATAATATGCTGATTCTGTTTAATACAGATGAATTTTGTCCTCTTAGTCATGATAGAACTTTATTACATGAGAAGACATATGATTCACATCATGATCATTCACAATTTACAAGAATTATTCAAAACTTCCTCTGAGGCCTGAGTTCAACAGGTAAGACACTAATTCTGTGGCTGTTAAGAGACCAAATTTCTAGTTTGAACTTACTGCCTTTATTAAGGAAATCAAAATAGTTCTACTTAGTTTTGGGGAAAAAAGTTATGAAAAAGATACTTACAATCATAACAGATTAAAAAAGAAAAAAAAAAAAAGAAAAAAACCCACCAGAGTTTGTTTAGGTAAACAAAAAGATCCTAGTTTCCCTATGCATCTTCACAGAATTTTTGTCTGGAGATCAACTGATTCATTTTAGAGTTATTTCATTGGCAGTTACGCTTTTCCTCACTATTGATCAAAAGTTAGTTGAAACACATCATCTTCCTGCCTTGTGTTAAAACAATTATTTAGTCCTTGAAAGAAAATAATATTTTCTTTCATCTTTTTGACTATTCCGGATAAAAAGAACATTATGAAGAAAGTGGTGTGCCATTTTGTAAAAGACAGAAAGTATATACCTACTTTTCTGAGTACTGGAGATTTTGAAGAAAACCTAGAATGTATATTCACATAAATTTTTCTCTGAGTTTTTATGGCAATGTTCTATTCAGCAATAAAATGGATGGCAGTCTCTGTTGTAAGCTGCAGCATAAATGCTTTCCAGGGAAATTTCAATTTATTCATGAAAGCACATGACATTTTTTTGATGTCTTAGAGTAAATTATAGCCTAAGAGACACGAGAACAGTGACAAACATATGGTCCATCCTACCTAATATAATATTTTAGGCAAATGCCTGTCCTAGACGTCTCCGATTTTCATAGGCATTACCAAAGAAGTGTCTGGACTTTTATGTTTCCAATATAAATTAAATTTCTGCCTCATCCCTTCCCTTCCCTTCCCTTCCCTTCCCTTCCCTTCCCTTCCCTTCCCTTCCCTTCCCTTCCCTTCCCTTCCCTTCCCTTCCCTTCCCTTCCCTTCCCTTCCCTTCCCTTCCCTCATACAGAACAGAAACAATTCAGCTGCAATGCTTTGTCAAGAATTTAACTTCTAAAATATATCAAATCTTACCCTGTTCAAATGTAATCTGCCAGACTGAAGAACAAGTGAAAGAAGTTACAGGAAAGGAAGAAGGATAGGTTTAGGAAAATTGCAGAAAAAACTAAAACAAATTTTAAAGTATTCAAAATCATCTAAGCTGATAAATTTAAATTGTTCATTAAAACAATTTGGAAATCTGTGTAGAGCAACTGCCTGTTCAAAAGTATAAATGACTTTCTAATTCATCCATCTGCATGTCATGCTGCACTGATTTTCAGCTGATTTATCATTGCAGCTTAATTTTGAATCATCTGAGGAATAGATTTAGACTATAATCCATTAGGTGACTTATGCCTTGACAGTAGATGAGATTAAAAGGTCAAGGCAAACCTGCAGTACGTAGGACTGAAGCATGTTTCTGACCCTCTGTCCTTAGATTTATTCTAATAAATTCAATATAACGAGGCCTGCTTTTTAATATAAAGGGCAACTGGAATGGAATGCCACGGACCTGCCAATATATTAAGCTCTCTAACCTCTTAGACAGGATGTCTGCATTGTTATGGGACAATAGTTTCAACCAAAAAAAGGGAATTTGACAATATAGAAAACTGGAGTCCGATGCTTGAAAAATAGGTGAGGAAAGATTTATTGTTATTTTCAATTAATCTCACTTGGTACATATCTGATACGTGCTTCTAATGCAACACTTTGAAATACAGATTTTTCCTCTGCTATGTGTTCCATCCACCACATCCACCACTGTCTAGTCATTATGCACCCCTTCGGGAGAAGCCTTATTAGCAAAATTTAAACAAACAAAAGAAATTTGTACTCCATTGAGATGTGCCTATGTATTTAACCCTACTGGGAGTGGAAAAATAATTTTGAAATTTGTCCTTTGAACCACTCTCTATAAAATCCAAGTTATAAAGTTGTTCATCCCCATGGACATCATATGAACAAATTCCCTACATGATATTTTACAATTAATTTTCTTTTTCTTGAACTAAACATAAACAATCTGACAACTGTTTTATGCAAATTTGTTCTGAACTTCTTTGAAGTAGCTATTTTTAAAGGCAGATATCATCTCTGCTTGGGGCTGAGCACTGGAATGATTTATATTTGTTTCAATAATGGAAAAAATGCTAGAAGTTATTTTCTACATGGTTTGCTGCATTAGATACATTTATTCTGACAGGAAGTGCTGAAATGCTAGCAATAAAGTGCTGGAATTACAGATTTAAGTTTAGGATCAAAATTCAGCAGAAAATTCCATGGGAGATAAGGTTTGTGTCTTTGAACTAAACTGGGAGACATGTATTATTTAAACAGCCGTATATTTAAACACAGCTTGTCCGAGTCAAAAGCCGTTCTTTAAAGGGTCACAGGGAGAAGAAGATTGCAAAGAAACGTAGCTGGGACTATATGAATAAAAGCTGTAACCTTGGTTTAAGGAAGTAAAATAAATGAAATTTGAAAAGGTCATAAAAAAGTTTTAACAGGGAGACCTCAGAGTGAATTTAGCGTGGAACTAATTTCTGTGAAAACACATGGGTTTAAATATTATTACTCTATTTGTAGAATAGTTGGAAACAAATAACAAGCTTCAGAACATGCAAGTCCCTCTTCTGATTTCATAGCTTGTCTTGATGTTTGCAATTGATTTAATACTGTTCTTTAGGCGGCAAAAAAGTCCTGTAATTGAACAAAGGGAAGTGTAAACTCCTACACATGGTTCTCAAGTGCAAGACAGGTATGGGCATAGCACAGAGACTCCAGCAAACAGCCATGAACATGACTAAGGGGCTGGAAATTCTCTCCTATCAGGAAAGACTGAGAGAGCTGGGGCTGTTCAGCCTGGAGAAAGGAAGTCTCAGGGGATTTTATCAATATATATAAATACCTGAGGGAATGGTGAAAAAACGATGGAATCAGGTTTATTCCAGTAGAACATATGCCTAAATGACATTATTATACATTTTCTAAGATCAAATTATCATTTGCTAGTATGTGATTTTGATTTCAGAATTATCACTTTTTTTTTTTTTTTTTTTTTTTTTTTTTTTTTTTTTAATTTTTGTTTGTTTGTTTGGGGTTTTTTGATTATTGTGGCTGCTGTTTTACCATTTAACTCTCATTTTTTAGCATTTGGTGACAACCACAGTAGTGTTTGAACAACAGAGGCACTCACAAGCTGAAATGAGTAAAAAAAAGTATTTATTTCTTTTCTTGTTTTAAAATGGAATAGCTACATAGCATTTCAGCTTGTTCATTGACTTCACAGATGAAGAGTCTCTTCTTTGATTGTTTTGAATTTGTTTTGGACCTGAAAGAACAAAGCTTTAAAAATCTAAAAAATTAAGATGGGGAAGAAAAACAATTTTCTTTCCAGGTGAACTCGGCCACACAAAATTAAGCATCAGTCAGTACTTTCTTAAAATAAAGGCTGGGGAAATACCTGTGAGTAGATTTAGTCAGAGTGTTTTCCACAATGTAGTTCTCAACACAATTAGCTTACTCTCCAAAATTTAAATAGCTTTCAAAATATAAATAAACTTGATTAGTTTCCTGCCACACTGTCAACACAGTTCCTCAGCAACCAGACTGATCAGACCACTGAGAATATTTGTAATCTGTATTTACTTTGAAGAAGTTTTTCTTTACAGAATTTTGACGGTCTACCACACTAAAGCTATTTCTTTTTTACTGGATTATAATCTCTGAAATATTCCACCTGCCTGCTACCTCCTTCTACAATTGCTCAGGGGTGTAGATCTGTTTTGTCTCATTTTTACCTTATACATTTTTTTGTACTGCCAGCTATTTCTTCATGCAATGGTGCCACTGAGCAATGCAGCATGTTGTCTTTAAAATGACAAGAGGTAAAGAATGCAGGAAATCTTACTTGAAAGGTTTTTTTTTTTCCTCATGTTAGTCTAAACACACACATCTATAAACCTCAAACTGAAACGACTAAGTTTTCTCAGGCTTTATACGAACAAACAAAATAAAATGTCATGTTTTCCAAACAGAAATGCCATGTATATTTATGTAAATCTACTTGTTTTACATCAGACAACAAAGAAATTGCAAATTCTAGTTGTCCATGAGAAAGGCATAGCAAATACTGGAGTTAGTGTTAGCACTAGGGGATATCTACAGTACTAAATTACTATTTTCAGTGCTAAAGAAGCAAACAAGCAAGCAAACAAAAAAGCAGAGAGCATACCTTAAAAACACACAAATAAAGACTCATAGAAATTTAATAGTCATAGTCTGAAATTCAGAAGTTTCAAATAAAACTTTGATACTCTCTTGTATCTTCAGATATCTTGTAATTGTTCTTGTTTCTGTGGATTGTTCTTTGTCCTGAACTGTTATACCATGACATAATCGGTCCTTGAAGGAATAGCCAAACTCACATGCAGCTAATTTATCATGATTATCACTCTGGCTGTACTAGTTCTGAAACTTGCTCCTTTGGAGTGATCTCAGCATGTCTGTGTGATTCTCCCATTGAGCTATTCAGCTGTACTGTAAGAATTTTTGTTCAGCTTACTGTGCACCATCTGGAAAAATTATCTAAAATCGTAAATCTAATGACAGCCACCATCCTTCCCTCTTGCTGAGAGGTGATGGAGTCAGTTGCAGGCATGGCTTGAAGATGAACCAAGAATAACAGACTGATGAATATAGAGAGCTTCACTATACATGTCTTCTTGCTCGTATTTGACATATATCTTGTCTATCTCTGTGCAGTCACAACATATGTTTCAGCTAGCTGTAGTCATGATGATATCATTTTCCCTAATTCTCAAAGTAGTCTCTATAGAGGGTGGAACCAGCAAGCTTGAAAGAAAACAAACATATTTTTTTTCATAGTTATACTTTTTTTTTATGAACTAGTTATGGGGAAAGAATTGATGGTTACATAGCACAGATCACACATAAGATAACACAGTTAAACATATTTTACGTTAAAAAAAAAATCAAATCTCTATAATGATACACAGAAAATATTATATTCAAATCAATTTTATCCAGGCCCACATGAACAGAAACAGAGGTCCATTAAGGAGTGACAAGAAGAATGTTAATGTCCTTTCCTAACCCTACAAGCCTCTGTTTTTATCAGATGATAGAGATGACAGAATTCAATATGACAATTGAGTTTTTTCTTTTTCTTAATGTCTTTTTCAGATCATAGCCAATTTTAAAAAGATTTGACCAAAATCTTCTGAGTCTGTAACAGAATAAGAAATAGATCTAAACGCCTTTGTTTCCCTTTTTAAAAATTTTATTTCTAATAATTTATACATCATTTGTACTCCTTATAGGAGCCTTAGAGTATACTTCAGAACTATCTAGTATTATTAATGATGATGATATTGGTCATTGTAACATGGTTTGTTCAGTTCTTGTTTTCTTTTCTTTGTGTGTAGGCAATCGTGATTCGTAACAGTGAAGGCTATATGCTGCACTATAAAGAGACCTAAAAACAAATTGCATGAGATGGAAATGTCACAGGGCAGACAAAAACTTCACTCTGTGTTGCACAATGTCTGTTATATGGCATATACTGTAGTGATATGAGAATTACTTACAGCATGTCAGAACTGTGAATAAGTCTCGCCTCTTCACTGTGAAAGTTCCCAGGAAAAGGAAAGAGGTTTATCTTTCTCAGTTATGGAAAAGCATTCAAAGAAACAAGTTAAAAATACAACAGAAGTTTTCACAAGTCTTTTTTACTTAAATTAACAAGCGAATCATAAAACAGACAGAGCTATTGTTCTACAAATTCCCTTTCAGACTTCTGAACTCTCTCACAAGCTTGTGGTTATGCGGTGGGGTGTATGAATATCACTTAGATGCACATGGTGAATGTCATACATCATCCTATCACTTGAGGAGGCAGCGTTGTGACACCTCCAATCTCTTTGCCAACTAATTGCATGTTAGGGCTACTAGTCCTCTTTGGCATGTGGTGTCATGGAGTAGAGTATATACACCAAGGTATATGCTAAAGAAATAAAAAGTAATGAACAAGCCTGGGAGCAGAATGGGGCTTGATTTCTCTGACTAATAGATGATGAAGTTAGTAAGAAACCAGAGACATCAAATTATATACTATGCTTTACAACCCATTCTCAGTGCAAGACCACACAAAAAACATAATGTTTAGATAGCGAAATTCTTACCCAAGATAAACTATTTTAAATGCCTGGTCATGCTTAAAATGAGAAGAAGTTAGGTTATCAGCAAGCATCCTCTTTTGATGTGTGTTTCTTAAGTTTTTTTTGTACAGTGGGCAGCTCCAATAAACCTTATTAATTGTGCATGTCCTCCCCACATTTCTTTGAGTAATACCTTGAACTACCTCTTTAAACACTGCTTTCTAGAAAAAAAAAAAAAAAGCAGTTTTAGACCTAAATTCTTGTAAGTGTACAGTACATTTTCTCATCATACATCATATGCTGCCTTTGTGATTTAATAGCTGCTAAACTTTCCGAAAAGATCTTTCCTGATATTGATATTGATGTTGATACTGATATTGACAGTTTTCTCAGAGCAACTCAGAGCTTCCTGCCTTGAAAACACAGTCATAGAATGAGCATACTCTTCAGAACGATACTGTCAGCTTTTGATAATTTTCGTGGGGAAAAAAAAAAGAGTGGATAAAGTCGTTCTCACAAAACTTGCAGCTGCTTGAAAATTTTCCCACCTTGCCCTTGAAAAATAACATGGTTTTTTTTAGATATGAAATAGATATTCTTTTCTACCTGTGTTATTCATGAGTAGCAGTAAATAAAGCAAATCCTTGACCAGTCAGTTTGATAGCCTATAAAATTATTATATCTCCTCTATGATTTATATTGTTCATTATTACATTTTGATTGGATGACACTTAAAAAAAAACCCTCTTTATCTAAAAATATAAAGAGGAAATGAGATGTCACAGAAGTGATGTAAAACAAAAAATATATTAACAACTGTGTTATGAAAGGCTCTTCAGAGAAATAAATCACCCCACAAGGCCTCTTTGTGTCAGCTGTTTGTCAGCAACATGGGAAACATTTATTCCTTCACAGTTCTCTTTTAAGATATAACTAATGATCTGCTAATAGTTCTGTTGTTTTCACAACAACACCAAGGAAAACAAAGGATTGTATAGCAATGACTTTAGGCTTTGAAGAAGTATAAAACTGTAATTCTTAGGAAAAATATTTTCTGTTTTCACATATTTTCATAAAATCATTTGTCTTCGTCAACAACAGTAGAAGAAAGCAAAATTTCAAACTGAATAGTCAGGAGTGAAAATGCTAAAAACAGGCAGGAAAAGAACCTTTGGTAAACTTTAGTTAGGAAGATTGGAACACTATGCTCTCAAAATTTAAGCTGTTTGAATTGTCCAAAGATTGAAACATTAATGTCTAGTTTTCTTTACGAATTTGGCAAGATTCAAAAGTCATTCTCTGTTCAAAACTGTATCCGAAAAAGTTATTGCTCTAGGCTTTCACTCAGAAGTGCCCAGTATTTTAAATCATATATGCTACTTTAGTTATCAATTGGATGAACAGATGGTGAGACTAGTTTAGTCTCTAGTCAGTAAACAAAGTCTACTGGTGTGTTGTATTGAAAAGCAAGGTTCACGAGTACTCTCGCTCTAGATGTTGAACGAAATGGCTGTGGAACAAGACAATTAAAAATGAGAGTCAGAACGTAGTAGAATTATCATGGTTGCAAATTCTAGAAGTTGGTTTCATAGGAAATAAATGCAATGTTATATCATTTTCCTATTATAAATTTCATGACCTCTCAGAGAACTAAGAAAAGACAGTGAGGCAAACAGCTTTTAAAAATATTTGTAAACAAATTAATTAAAACCCAAAGTAATTCAATGTAAAACTGATTTTTGTGTCTTCCTTTAGTTTAATTTTTATTCTAAATTCTGAGCTTAAAACACAAAAGATGAATTTTCCTGAAATATTTAAAAGAATAAATCTCTCAAACAGTTTTCCCTAGAAAGAGAATTTATAAGGATGAAAATTGCTGTGAATTGCTCAATGGGACATATTATTGGATGCTAACTTTATGTGAACTAATGAACTGTTTTATCTCAATATTATTATATGAATAACTTCTCAGTACTATAATTACCAATAATGACAAAAGCACATAATTCAACTGCTCATATTAAAAAGAAAAAAAAATCCTATTAATAGGAGAAAATTAGAAAATTATTTAATGGATGAAATGGCCTTAATCAACTTTGGCTTTAGAAGTCTATATATCATTTATTAATATGTTTCAACTCAGTGAGTTGATAAGGTTGTTCATATCTTATCTATAATAGTTTCCTTGACCAGAATATTTTAAGAGGTTTTATTCTACTTTAAGAAAATTGATTTTCTTTTAATTTTTTACACAGTTCTATTTATCTTTGCTATGCTACTTAGAGTGTTAATACTACTGAAAGAAGGGGGGGTTACAGACTTGATAAGTGCTTTTCTTCCAATTCTCTCTCTGCCTTATAGTTTTTGCTATTTTTAGTACAGAAAAGTATATTGGTCTCTTTACTTTTGAATGGATCAGTTCTCCTGGACAAGAAAAACATCAAAAATAAACCTTTTATCTATACATGTGTGTGTGTGTGTGTGTGTGTCTGTGTCTGTGTGTGTGTGTCTGTGTGTGTGGCGAAATCAGGTAACTAAGAACAGGAAAACTGGATTAACCTCCGTCTTTGAAAACATAAAGATATTCTACTGCTCCACAAAAATACTAAAGATTGAACTCTGACATTCTTTTAGTTCTCTCTCTGATCACAATTTACTTCAGGCCAGGTATTAACTCTCACCAGCTTCTGTGGAAAAGATTGTCATACACACTTGAAGTAACTGACATATTGTAGGGAGGAGACAAAACTGCCTTCTCCCTGGGTGTTCTCTCCTGGGAATCTTCACAAGTGTAATACTTCTGGTCCTCTGCATTGTGCAGCTTCCTGGAATAGGGAAATACAGAGGAGCTTCACCCCTGCACTGAGCTGCACTCTAGTCTATAGAAAAGGCAAGATACAATTGTGATTTTTATTGTGAACAAAGAAGATTACACTTGAGCAAGACACTAGAACATGGACTATTCCTATTTCTCAAGATCACTGAATAAAAATCTTGGTAAAACTTTATCGACTTTAATTTACAGAACAAGTTCTTTCATAGTGCAATATTTTCTTTCCTACTTGTCTCTTCAGACCTGTTCTTTTGGAAAAGAATAATGTCCCTTAGTGATACCAGTTAACACACTGGCAAAGGAACAATAAATACAAGTTCATTGTTATTTTATTTTTTAAGTATCTTGTCTATTAGATGATGGGTAAGAAACAAATTATTCCAGATATCATCTTACTGTATAAAAAAGAGATCTACATGGGGAGCCAAAGCAATGAATGCAGCAGAAGCAATGAAGACTCTTTCTTGAGGTTTAAGTCATTATAGAGGAATATGTAATTGGAAAATGGAATAGCTGGTGTTCATTGTAAAGTTTTACTGTATTATAAGGAGACTATATTTAGTAAACCCAAATAAAATGTAAGGAGGAATTTTCATTCTCATTGTGACAAAGATATCACAATGATGTTCCAAGGAGTACAAGAGAAAAAACAATAAAAAAACTTTGAAATCTAGCCAATGAAAATCTGTCATGATAAATAGATAATGTCATTATGATTCAAGAGTTTAGGAATAGTAGCAGAAGTGAGAGAATACAGAATAGTGCACAGGCAACACTGAGGGGGAAAGGATATGAATCTGTCCTCACACCATTGTGTTTCTATATCTGTCTAGCTTTGTTACTGGGCAGATTGATGCAAGCCTTGTCAGCTCATGGTAAGTCATTTCACATCCTTTTTTGTCAATTTCCCATCTGTAAAGTTAGTTTGAATACTTAAACTGATTTTTGGAAAAAGCTCCAGGAGACGAGGTCCTAATTTTCGAGTATGCTTTAATCCAAATTCATTTGAAAATTTGAAATAATGAATTAAAGACTGTCTTTCAAAAGCAAACAAATTAAAAGGAAAATTCTTAATACAGATATTGCTCTATTCCTACTCTTCTTTTTAATAAAGTCAGCAGTGCCAAGAGCTCTTCTTATTAATGCAGTCCAGAGGTTTGGACTACCTGCTGCTATCAAAAAGAATTCATCAGCAAAGGAAAGCAATTATTTCCTTTATTATAAAAGTAATTTTTAAAAACCTAAAAAATAAACAAACAAAATAAAACCCAAAAAACCCCACAAGCTTAATTTTTTTCAGAGTATTTTTTTCCAGTATTTTCAACAATTGTCAGTATTTACTAAATATTGTTGGTCAACCATCAGAGGTACTTTCTATTCTAAACTCTTAAAACATTGAGGAAATACAAGGCTGTGGGTAAAGGACTTTTTCATAGCTATACCTGTTCAATCCCAGAGTTCAAAATATTTTTATATTATCTCTCTGTATTAACCTTAGCAATGTAGCAACTCAAGAAAATTTCTAAATATGACCTCTGCAAATGTTATCTTAGTTTTTTTCTTAAAATATATTTGTAATATATGAGGTCTCCTCACAACTGTTGGTGGTGTTTTGTTAGTTAATCTGTAGGTTTTCCATCTTGACAACATTTTCATTTCTCTCAGCTCTTGAAGGGCCATGTCATGAGATTATTGAGGACCTGTTGCAGAAAATTGCCTTAAAGCTCTTTAATAACAGCTGGGGAACTGGAATTTGCTGTTATCATGGTATAGAGAGAAAGTGTTAACTGACAGTACAAAGTGAAGCTGTCATGACTCTCACAATTAGAGCTCTATCTCTTGAATGTAAACTTAGAATAACAGCTTTGGTATTAAAGTTAGTCAATCAGTCATTTGTAGGAGTTAGCAATATTTTTACTAAAATGCTCAAAGACTGTTTTTGATAGAATTGAAAGTCATTCAGCTGTGAAAACAGCCTATTGTGCCTACTAGCTCTTTGCTTTAAGGTTGAGGGGAGAAAAAATTAAACTGAAACTATTACATTTTGCAATAACCAAAAATTTCTTGGTGTACTGTGTTCATGACATAGACAAAACCTAAGGCAAAGAATAGAGTATCTTCTTTTTCAGCACTAAATTTACTGGAACATGTTAGGTATATTTCCTGGAGTTGTGGCTTGTATTATATTTTTAGCTTTCCAGCATTGCAATTTAAAGCAGACAGAATCAGTAGAGTGGTTATGCAGAACTCAAAGGTCTAACCTGTGAGGATGCTGAAGATTCTACCTTACATATTTTTTGCATTGAAAACCTCTAGCTGTGTTTATGCTTATTCATCCCTGTGTGAAATGCTCCAGTCAAACTAATTTGATTCAGATCTCAATTTTGTTTGTTTCATTTCCCATTTGTATGGCAAAGATAACTTTAAGAAGGAGAAAAAATTATGCATTATGCTTAAAAAAAAAAAAAAAGTTGCTGCGAAATATTTGCTTAACTTCTTGAATCCTGAAGACTCTTTCACTGATAAGAATAATTCTGCCTATTTTCCAGTTCTGTCCCAGGTAGAAAAAAGTAATTCCCATAGTAAGCATACATACAAAAACATCAGTGACTAAAGTGGACTCCTTCACAGATTTTTTAATTCATGATATCAAAAGCAAAATATTGTCTCTACAGATAGCATTTTTTGTATGAAATGTTTAAGCATGTTTAGAAACAAAAAAATCAACAGAATCCCTCATACATTTATAATGTTGTTTTCACTGATTTAGTTTCACATATTTATGTAATTTTAAGATTACAATTTACTTTGAAAGACACAATATTTACACTGATCTCTAAACAGGACAGTACTCAGTGAGGCCAGAGATGTTGAGATCCGTGATCTTAATCCAAAGAAATTTGCCTACTGCATAGTTACTGTCCAGCCATTATGGATGACTTATTGTGATATGATAGTAACTGTCAGAACTTAAACTTTATTTATGTTGGATTTTTTTAAGGTTGGATGAGATGATCTCTGGAGGTCCCTTTTAACTGGCGTTAATGTTATATGATTTTTCATAAAGATGTAGAGAAGAATTCAAACAAAATTAGTGCACAGACATAATTCAGATACCATTCATCACAAAACAAAAATAACAATTTTGGGGGAGGAGGGAGGAGAGAACCCTTAAGTGAACACTTGGAGAACACTTAAGTGAAGCATGTGAGCTGTCAGAAAGTCTGAGGGTTATGGAAAAGATGCACTCAACTGGAAAGGTGACTGAGTCAGCCATGTTGGATAAAAGCCTCTCCAGCCTAGAAGCAGCAAAAACATCAGTTGCAGGAGCAGCTGTTTGCCTGCCTTCCCAAGTGGAAAACAGCTTTGCTATTAGGTGCTCTGATAAAATATTAGTGTGTCTATTTGAGGCTCAAGAATGGAAGTGCAAACTCAACAGCAACTGATTTTCGAGTGCAGCTTTTACTTGGTTTTACCTGAATTGAAATCAGAATTTATTCACAGTTTTCATCCATTTTTTCATTAAAATGGGAAGAAAGAAACAAGGACAAGGCGTTCCTTTTTCAACAGGCTTAAGAGACTCTTTTTGCTCTATTTGACAGATTCCACTACTTCCAAAATTGTTCTTTGGTTTTTATATGAAGAGCATTTCCCACAATAGTGCAAAATGCCAAAGGCCAAAAGTGAGTGAAAAAGGATAAATTTATCTTCAGTACCACTCCAGTTTTAAAACAATCACATCTCTTTCATTTTACCTCTAGGCTACTTCAAAGAAGTAACTGAAATCCCTCAAAAGTAGTTTCTGTACTTACAGTGTAACACAATTAATTCCTGACCCCAGTCTGAGGCATTCCAATGTTAAATAATAACAGTATGAGCTGTAACTAAGACCCGACAGAAATCTTTGGCTATGTTAAGCACACTTAAATTATACTTTCCTTGCTGACAGACTGCAAGGAACTCATAGCAGCTGTCTCCATTAAAAAAAAAAAAAAAAAAAAAAAAAGAGTAATTTTATTTTACCTTATCTCAGACTCTTTACAAATTTTCTCAAAAATAGTTCTATTAATTTAACAGTTTCAGAAAGGCTGAGTAATAAAAGTAGACCAGGGAGTTTGCTGAAGCTCTATCAAATTATGAAATACACAATGGGAAATAGAAAACTAACAGTTTGTAAATTGATAGTCAA
The DNA here is from genome assembly GCF_052056855.1 of Sturnus vulgaris. Taxonomy (NCBI): domain Eukaryota; kingdom Metazoa; phylum Chordata; class Aves; order Passeriformes; family Sturnidae; genus Sturnus; species Sturnus vulgaris. The sequence continues at coordinate 73,702,313 of NC_142245.1, forward strand.
ATAATTGATTAATGCACATAATAATTCTCTGGGTGTTCCACATGTACCTGTGGTATTTTGCATGCAACTCTCTTACCTATGAACATTTGGCTTTTTCTGTGTAAAATATATCTAAAAAATTAACTGGGAACAAAGATGATTAGTGCTAAAATATCTACTCCTAATTACTGTAATCAAAGTGAATTGAGAGTAGGAATTAATTCAGAGATAAAACCAACACATCAAAACCCATCATAAAACCTCTTCAACCTCAGCTCCCCAGATGGATCTTCACTGTTAGTTATTCACATCAGCCTATGTAGATACAAAAAAATTGTCACTGAAACAAAATGTAATGAGTCATGGAAAGAAATTTTTAAAAGCATTTCTTGAATAATGTCTTGACAGCAGTAGGGAAACGATGATGAAAATTGATGAAGCTTTCCTATATGGAAAGGCTTTGGTTCAGTAGCCCCTCCTACATCTTCTGAAATGCAAGTAAATAATACAGGTGACCCAGAGATAAATTTTTAACCCAGTTTGTAATTATTTGGATAAGGAATTGAAAGTCTCCTTTGGAGGACATCAGGTAGAAGCTAGAAATGTAAATTTGATCTGAAAGCAACATAAGTCACTGTTGACTAAAACTAAACAAGGTGGTTAAATGAAATGAAAATAAATAATTTTTAAGCAAAATAGCCAGACGTTATTATAAAAAAATAACTTGCAGAAACTTTGTTTTCAAACAAAGAATTTCTTACAAAAGTGAAACCATTATTTACTACAGAGAACTTTAAATTATGATTTTTTGACTAAAACAAATTTGAAAGCCCACCACAGAGATGTCACACAGTATTGAGTTGTTAATCAAATGCATCAGGATAAGAAAAAGGAAAATAACAGAGAGGAAAATATCCAGAAATTTAAAATCTATACTGGTATTCAAAAAGAAACAGTTTTTCCAACTGTGAAGCTTACTGTTGTTAATTTGGTTTGAAACTCATTTTGAGATAGATGGTGTTTGCAGCTAAAGATAAAATTGTTTTGCAAGACTAGTTCATGAGATCCAGGTAATGTTGCTTAGGTATTTCAAACCTCTAGCTTTCTACCAAAAAAAAATTAAATCAAAGCCACTTTTTAAAAATGTATTGTGAATAGGGCAGTGATAATACAAGTGCTAAAAATCTTTTGATGTATCCCGTCTGCTCCTTTCCCCTAAAATTCAGGTTATAAATGGAAAAAAAGAGTTTGTATTCTCTCTGTCCCATCCAATTCTTCCTAGATATTAAATAATAATTATTAGATTTTGTTGCCCAGTTTCTCACTTTATGAAAAGCTCTTCAGTTTCCTCTTGCTGTTGCCTATGGCTTTTTCTAGCATCAGAGCTCAGTTTATCTAATTATTTCAGTACTGTGAAATCGTATTCCAAAGTATGAGCATACCCCTAGAAGACACAAGCATGACTTAAAACAATTTGATTTTTTTTTCAAAAAAATAATAGATTTGTAAATGCTACTTCTATTTCATATGTGGGAAAGGATGGCCACCACAATCATGTTAAGGTTAAAGTACTACATCCTGTGAGAATTTTGACATTTTATGTTGATGGTTTACTTAGGAGAACCATCAGTAAAAAGAAATGAGCCATTTTTCAATCTGTTGTTTCCAATCACTTTGACAAACTATGGATAAATCTGACCAGCATTCAGCCAGCTCCAAATTAGGAAAGCCATGAACAGCAGCAAAGATAATGGATAGATTTTTCAGCACAGTGAGGAAGACAGTACCCCAGGCATGATCCATATTTCTTTGTAGTTCTAAGGAAAAGGTCAAGGTCTATGAAAGCCAAGGGAAATATCTCAGAACTACTCCCTTATGAATAAAAATAATTTTTATCTGTCTAATCATTTTTTTCAATCATATTCTTAACTTACAGTTAAGTCTGAGTAGTGTAGCACACACATACAAAGTATGAACATTCTTAAAATAAATAAATTTGAATGACAGTAACACTCTATAAAAATGCAAGGATATAAGTCTTTTAAAGCACCTCTTAAATGATGTTTGTTTTTTTTTCTTCTGGCTGGATTGATCAGAATTTTTGAGGTTGCTTGCTGCTACAACTGTCCATAAAGCATAGACCTTGGAGTATTTCCATTTCTAGAGACACGTGCATTCAAACTTGAAAGCATATTGTCTACAGAGCACACATCTCTTTATCTGAAGTCTTAATTTCCAAAGCTTCCCTCATTTTCCAAAATACATACTTCCATGTGCATTTTACTGTCCAAAAAAGAGCTATGAGACAGTCACACCTAAAATGTTTCTTTGGTATTTTTAAGTCATTAATTATTATTTTCAATGTTAATAGCCATCTTTGTTTGATACTAGAATTTATTTTGGTTTCTAAAAATGTACTTTGTTTTAACAAGCACAGAGTGACAGATCTTATTTTATTACAGTTTCAAAAAGAATTATTTTGTTCTGTAACAAGATGGATATTGAAGGACAAATTATGCTATTACTTCAACTGAATGTATGAAAATGGAGATGTTAATATGCCTAGTACTATTATTAATAGGAAAAATAAATGGCAATGGACAGTACAGAAAGGGAGAAAAAACCCCACAAAAATTTACTTAATGTATACTTAATGAATAAACCCAAAAATTTTTAATAATTGAGTAGGTTGCTTAATAAGGATTATCATGTGGTTCTTCACAAAATAGGTCTTTAAATATAGAGGCTCTCTTTTTGCATTGATTTAAATAGAAGACACAAATTTACCTTTTTGCACCATAAAAAACCAAAACTTTTGTTTTGTTTTTGGAGATGTAGCAAATTAAGAAATCAAATGAAAGAGGGCACACTTGACTACTTGGCTACACAAGCCTAATCCAATAACATATAGTCAAAATTTATTCATCATAAAAAATGCCAAATCATAAACATTTCAGACACTGCATATCATTGACACTTTTATTAAATATTCTTGAAAATTATGTTCTTTTGCATTGGCTTATTTTTTATGTTCTAGACTGAATAAAATACTTCAAATTGCTGTTTTAGATAAAACCCATTTTTTTTCTTTGAAAGAAGCCATTTAATAAATTCCTGAAATCAAACAATCAATCAATCAATCAGTCAATCTAGGGTCAATAAATCATAAAAAAAATTAATTAAAAAATACTCTGTGATCACGTAGCTTTTCAAATGAGCAGATAGATTGCAAGGAGACAAATATTTCAGACATAGAAATTTCAAACTCATCCAAAAAACTGTGATATCTTTCAAAACCTTGGCATGTGTGAGGTACCAGAGAGTACTTTGAAAATATACTCTAACAAAAAAGCAAAATACATAACAATTGAAAAACAGAGTTTAGGAGTATGTTTTAATAAAGTGGTACTCTTCCAGTTGTTCTTGTTCTTGTTTGCAGTTGTTAGGGATTTAGCTTCTATTAGATTATTAATCAGTGGGTAAGAGTCTGGACACCTAGAAATCAAAACTTCTAATTTCAAAGTCTCACTCTTTGCTTCTAATACAAAACTAGGATATATTTTACAGATTCATTAATATCAGTCAGAATTATATGCATAATTTCAGACATTTTCTCTGTTCATTCAGTTATACAGGTAAGTGGATTGAAGCCAAAATTTTCCCTTTAAAGTCACTGCACTGGACTCCTCCATTAGTCATCTGTCATTATAAGTACACAGTTTGTGCACCACAGTCCACTTTTCACAGTGATCCAGTATCTGATCATTTATTATTTTCAAAATATTTAATTCAGTGCGACTTCAGACATAGATTGTGACATAGATTTAAATGACTTGGAGTCACGACTGGAAGGGATCCTGGTCAAGTTCTCAAGCAATACAAAACCGTGAGGAGCTGCTGACTCTCTCACAGACAGGGAGGCACTGCAGAGAGACCCAAAACAGGGGACTGGGCAATCACCAACCTATGACGGGAACAAGGGCAAGTGCTGGAATCTGCATCTGGGATGGGACAACTCTGGATGTACAGGCAGACTGGGGAATGAGAGGCTGGAAAGCAGCACCTTGGAAAGGGACCTGGGGTTCCTGGTCTGTGGCAAGTGGAACATGAGTCAGCAGTGCCCTGGCAGCCAGGAGGGCCAGGGGTGTCCTGGGGTGCATCAAACACAGCAACACCAGCCAGGCAAGGGAGGAGATTGTCCTGCTCTGCTCTGAGCTGAGGCAGACTCACCTTGAATATTTTGTGAGTATTCAGCATTCTTCTTTAATGTCTTGCCCAATTTATTTCTCTTGACAAATAATATTTAGTGCTGGTAAAAATTTTTTGCAGAATATTTTGTCCTAAAAGAGGAAGAAAGTGGCTTTTTACTGTCTGCCACGTTTGAATTTGTAGTGATTGTTTAATTTATACTTAAATAAACCATACAAAAAGTTGTGGCTAAATACTTTTTGCATGTTTAATGTTCCTTTAGATTTTTTTGCTTCTGCCATGTTAAAACTCAGAAATTAAATTTGTTGTAGGTGGAACTAGAAAGTATTAAGTGCCATAAAGATCAATGTTACAAAAATAAGTGAATAATAGGATTGATTGACACTAGGTGGGAGTTTTTGAGGCAAGTGGTGTATCCAAAACAGGCAGGGTGTTTTTCTTTGACCTCAATTAGTTTTTGTCATTTTGACTATGCAGAACAGGGAACATTTGTAAATTAACAATCTCAATACCTTTTGCACTGAAATAACGTCATGTATAAAAGCTGTGAAATGAACTCTCATTTGTGTGTGTGTGTGTGTGAACATGTCACATAAATTCTGGAATGAAAATCTCTGGGTCTACTTGATTCATGTCTGGATTAGAAGGTGAACTAAGTGAACCAAGAAGCCCTTATACATCGTTTATTCCCAGAGACTTTATGAAAATCCTTCATTAGTCATTGAATTTCAGAACACTTGAATATTTATTTAAAAAAAACAAACAAAGAAACTTTTAAATTTGTATTTTGGATGTATTTGTATTTAAATTGGATGGGTTTTATGTTTCCTCTTTGTTGGTTTTTTTGGTTTTTTTGGTTTTTTTTTTTTTGGTTTCGTTTTGGGCTCTTTTTCTGAATCAAGAAACAGGATTGTTTTCTGATTTTGGTTGTTCGGGATTTTTTTGCCAGGCTATACCTATTTAAAAACAAACAAAAATGACATTCAAGAATTTCTGAAAAGTAGCAGAGGGTGAAGACAATAACTTTATATTTATAATGACAACAAGGTGTACTGCTTGAAAACGAGATTATCAGGACCAGTAAACATAAGTTACCAAAACTAATGACATTTTTCCTAGAAGTGTCAAAGGAAAATGATTCAGTTACATGACAGCTACCTAGAAAATTCTATGTAGCTCTTTGCACATCTTTATTTTTATACCAAGTTGGAATATAGCTGAAGAAAATAAACCACTTTTCAAAAATAGAAACATTTCTTCCACATCTAACAAAAGATAAGTTCCCTGACTTTCTTATAACCTTAGGATGTCATGTTATTGAAATACTTTTGCAGTATTAATTACTTGTTCTCAAAAGAGTTTGTTGTAGGTAGCCATAAGTAGTCAAAAGCCTGCTAGATTCACAGACATTAAATATACTTAATTCTCTTCCATGATCAAAGTCTATAAGAAAACTTAGTGAGTCTATCTTGTATATAAATTTATTCCATGATTATGAAGACATTTACATCTATAAAAAATACACAGCAATCTTATGCAGGAATTGTAAAATTTTACAAGAAGGTAGTGTGCACAAGAAAACCAAATTTTACAAAAATTGTTAATAAATATCATTGTGACTATATTGAAATACACCCATTGTAAGGATGTTTAGCTCAATATGAGTTTTAACATAAAATTTAGAGAAACCATATAGGATAAAAAACACAGTGAAGATTCTCAGAAAGGACTCTTTCAAAGTTAAATTATACTAATTACAATATCAACATCAATAACTCTAGTACTAATAAGAACATTATAATCCTAATGTTAATACTACTTTGAAATTTAATTGTCTAATTTAATGTCTATATTGCATGAATCAAATTGCACTTGTAGTAACAGTGTAAATGCTAAACAGTTAAGGTGTTATATCTATTCAAGGTATGTGACTTATTTAAAATAGTCATTATAGAAAAATAAAGACAGAGGTTGAGTTTATTCACAATATGAATTATTACAGCTTCAATATGAATTATTACAGCTTTACCTCTAGGCTTTGGGACTTTATTATGGCATATAACTAGAAAAAAAAGAATAGTACAAAGATACCACATAATCTCTTGAAAGCATTGTTTGTTCAAACATGCCACAATAAAATATATCTCCAACAGAACTACAAAACAGCATAAGCATTTGAAATAACAACTTAAGCCTGCCTACATCCCTTCTGATGTCTGAATTCCATTGTTAGAATTTTGTGTGTTTGCTAGGCAAACCCTTTTACTAAATCCAGTTAAAAAGTTTGACTAGCATTCAATGTTCCACTGATTTTTTAGTGAAGCTTCAGCTACTGAGTTGCATCAATAATAGTGCATAGTCAGCTAAACAGACCAATCTAGCAGCTATTGTTCAGTATTACCTTCACCCTTTTAAATATGTACAACACAACATACACATATACATATATATATATACACACACTACCTCTACCCCATATCTTTCACAACAGCAGAACTATGAAAGTTGGAGTGATTAATCTCTTTTTGTTTATAGGTATTTGACAAAAATTTTCAAAAATATTTTTAGAAACCCACCTAAGCTTTTTATGCACCACTTTATCCAGTGAAAGTACCACTTTCTTAGGGACTTAATATGGAATGTGGAGGACTTGTTTTTGAAGCAGTGCTATACAGGACTAGAGCAGAAATTTCCCTTTCTCTCTCCTACTTCTGTCACTCATCCTGCCTCATCAGATAATTGATATTGTGAAGTGGGAGTTAGTAGGTAGGGCATTCAGTGTGATGCTAGTTATTACTGTTATAGTAACTTCAACTGAAAAGTTTCAACACAACATTCTCAGAGAACCCTGAGTTACCTATAACCTCATGGTTATACTTGTCTAGGAAAAGAAATCTTCAGAGGGAAGGAGTATATGAAAACTTCCATGCCCTGCTTTGCTTCTGAGATTAGGGGAAGACGTGGAAGGAATCTCACTTTGCAGTCTGTGCTCCTTCTTTCTGTGTAATAATATCCATGAAATAATATCCACAACTGAAAGAACGCGATGCTATGAACGTATTAGGAAAATCAACAGTTTTAGAGATTTTGTTCTACACCTGTCAGTGTTTCAAGATTTGGATGACTGTAATACAACTCTAACTTGCATTCCACATCACTGTGAATTATATTACATAATGTAAAACTGCACAGCACCTTAATTAACCCAATTAGTCCCCAAGTCTCAGCATACTGGTAAATTAAACAAGATAACCCATCCAAACCACCTTGAGCCAGAGCATGCCCTTAGTCCTAAACCAAGAAAAGGATTTTTTTTTTCTTGGGACACAGGAAGGATGGTGGAGGAAATGGCTAGAAGACAATGCAAATCATTATGAGGAGTTAGGGAACTTTCTATTCTGTTGTGTCCAGAAATCACCTGTTTAACTTATTGGTATGAATATTGCTAAAGGATTCAATTTTAACACAATTATCTTGAAATATCTAGAAACGAAATCTCTATCTAAAATGTCTACCATACATTTTAATAAAATGAGAAGGGGACATCAAATGTTAGTTGTTAAACAAAGATGCCTATAAATAAATTCATTATAATGTGTAAAATATAATTTGAACTTTTTTTTTAATATTTTGAGCAGTGAAATAACTCTTAGCTCTGGACATGTTAGTGAACCAAGCAACTTCCAGAAGTCTTTGATGTCTTTTGAAAAATTGGTTACCTATTTGGTATAAAAGCTTTCAAAACACCTCAAGGTAGGTTTTGAAATGTGCTCAACTCTTATCCAGTACTAGAATTTCCAATGTTCTTGAACAGTTACTGTCTAGGAAAGTCTAGGAAAGATATTTAGATACAGAATTTAGTTCATTTACTCAGATGTATTTTGACAACTCATGGCAGATTTACATATCTTCCATGTAAATTATATTTAATGCCTTAATGTAAGATGAGTTGTTTGACCTCAAAAAGTTACAGTTAGTATCTTGAAGTGGTCTTTTTCAGGAGGAAGGTATATATTAGCCAAGACATCCATGCAGGTCTGATGAATGTGTCTATAGACTTAATTTGTGAGGAGTTATGTTTTGTTTATTTCTTTATTTTAATTGTCTGTTGGTATCTTTCAAGGGTCCATAGAAAAGAGGCATAGAATAACTCCAAAATAGTACAATTCATCACATCAGTACATTTCTTCAGCAATACTGAACGTTTTTAAGTTTTACACAGGAAGCTGGAGAAAGTAACTTTTAGATTATGCTAATTATACTAAATATATTTAGTATTTGGAGGTTTTTGAGAGTTAAGTTTCATTTTGTTTAAGTGTTAATCATCATCTTGTCCTCCTTTCTGCACTTCCCTACTCTGTCATTTACCATATCTGCTGAATTAACTTGAGAATAGGTTTCTTTTTCCTTTGCTCTTTGCTCTTTTCTCTTGCTCTTTGTTCCACAGCAAGGCACATGGGTGCTAGGAGGTGTCATATGCTCTCATCTTGCATCATCAAAAAATTTGAGGAGTCATTGTGAAAGGCACCTGGTGATCAGCTGTTGTTATTGGCAGTGTATAGAGAGCTTTGTGTGGGCTAGTAAGACTACTTGCCTTTCAAACCCTATTACTTCTATGGAAAAATTGGTCTCAGAAGAGGATTGGATGGCTAGTTCAGGCATGGCTATCAATAGCACTGTCATGTAGTGCTAGTTGAAAATAAATCCTTCCTAAGGAAATATATTGCATCAGTAGCACTGCTGAACTTGTGAGATAATACTTCATCAGCAAAATAACATTGTTGAATCAGGATAAAGTCTTTGCAAGTAAATTAAATCATGTTCCAATGAACAAGCCAAGACCATCCATGCATCAGAATAAAAAATGAATAGGGAAAAAATGGAAATATAAGTCATCTAAAGGCACTAAGAAGAAGAAAATCCTTTGGTCCCAGAGAAAGGACCAAAGAGATGAGCCCGTTATACTATAGGGATAAATAAAATCCAGGTTTTTTTATAGGCACTCAATATGAATGTCCTACTGGAAAACTGAATTTAGCGCACTCTTTAGGTTACTGAATTCTGTTTCTAAATTTCTGATTCAAAAATGTTAGACAAAGACACACTTAATCCCTGATATAGTATTGCCTAGATCAAAAAATAGTGCAACATGAACTTAGCCCCCTTCAGCCTCTTTAGCCCCATCCCTTTTTCAATCAGCGGAAGCTCTAAAGAGAGAAAAAGTTTAAAAAGTCATGATTATTCATTCAAAATTAGACAGGAAGAATGAGGGAAAGAATGATTATATAGTTTGTGTCTGTGCACTGAGAAATTCAGGACTTGTATCACGTCTTGGGAATGTAAAATAGTGCTGCTTTACCAACAGTATTAAAAGCACTGAAGGCAGTTCTTTACCAGGTAGATGAAATCAAATCTTTCTGCTTTGAATGCCTAGGAGCACTCAGAACGATGGCACAGGCTATTACAATGGGTTTTGCAACACAGTAGCAATTATTCGCTAACATTTTCATATTCAGGTAAAACCATGTGAATTCTATATATCTAAGACAAATTCAAATATATAAAACTCTCAATTGGGATTCAATTTCTGTCCTAAGTGCTGCTCTTTCCCAAAGCAATTGAAGTGTTCAAGCAATTTCCTACATTTTCTTTACCATATTATATGCATTTTTCTTACCACTGGTCATTTTTTACATTTCCCTGTTCATCTATATTGGCTATTAAAAAAAAAAAAAAAAAAAAAAAGAGCAGAATAACACTCACCTCTTATTATATTTATTACTAGGTGGCATGCATGATCTCTGTGCCTAAGACATTTATCTCTAAACACTTTAATTTTCTCTCCATTACTCAAAATCATTCACCCATCATTTCTTGCATACTTCCAAATTTTTTCAGTTGAAATTCATTCTCCTTAGGTCTCACTTCAGTACTGGATATAAACTAAAAGATTGCATTACAACCTTCATGGTTACCTTTTCTCACTATACTGTGGAGCAGTAGTGTACTCATATTTTTTGAACTCCTGATATTTATTTCTTCACATAGTAGCTTTTCATATTTTTCAAAGTAGTTGTTCACATTTCTTCACAGCTTTTATTTAGGAGTATTTCAATATTTCATCTTATAACTTATCATTAGGCTTTTTCAAAAATTATTTTTCTTTTCTCATGGGTAATAGAAAATTACCCATTGATGGTAGTCAATGTTTCTGATGTCTGTATACCTACAATCATTTTGCATATGCAGAAGAAAACTCACATATATGACAGATAACTTTAATTGTGTCAAAATTATATATTAGGTTTATAAATTTATATATTTTATTAGGTTTATAAATTCTTTCTTCCAGCATTAACATAAATTAACATCTTACAATGCCTTGAATGTGAAGAATGTATAACCTTCCTAAAGTTCTCTACCAGTCTAAATTTCAGTATTAAAATTTCAACTTTACTTCATTTATCCTTCAAAGATTTTTCAGAACATCTCAAATAATGGGTGTAAATAGATGAAATAGAAAATTTATTTTCATCTGCAAGACGATTTTTATTTCAGTTATTTTAAGGAGTTCTGTAAAACTTATACAATGCAACTTTATAAGTAAAGGGATATTTATGTAAATAGACTTCCCTTTCCCCTTATCTCCTGCCAGAGAGATATTTCTATTCTATTTCTTATATCCAGAGAACAGACAAAGAGAAGTGAGGTCATAGACTGTCCACAAACGGAGATCCTCCCACCTGCATCACCAGAAGGCTCACAGAGCTCTTACAGCCCTAGGAATATTTCTGCATCACAGAATTGCCTTAGTTATTCTTGTGCCAGAAGAAAGACAGAGCCAGAATTACTGCAGAAACAGAGCCTCTCTCTGGCTAGCTGATACCTTGGGAACACAGTGGCTTTGGGAGGAATGCACTCCATAGGGGACAGGCTGTGTGACCACCAACTGTAATAAAGTAGGAGAATCTATAGCACTTGGCAGTGATTTTTAGTATAGGACAGCATGGTTAGCCACACAGGCAAAGTAATTGCTAGGAAAGCCATTAAGAGACCACCTTTCACTCTCTTTGATGAGATATATTAAAAAACAAACAAACAAACAAACCCAAAACAACAAACAAACAAACAAACAAACCACACCAACCAACCCAAAACAACAACAACAAAAGCCCATACCAATCCACAAAATTATTTCTGTTGTATAGTGTGCCCTTACTGGGAGCAGCTGCATTTTTCATTGCATAGCTGAAAATGTCTTTCTACAGTCTTTCTACAGCTATCTAACCAATAGACAATTCTGTGTTTTGTTCCTCTTAAAGCAAGAGCTAAAATATATCCTTTGTGTTTATCTTCCTCTGCTGTGTCATTGAGGGTTACAGAAGGAAAAATGCAATGGTTCCAACTTGATCATTGGACCCAATGTGTGACCCTCAGAGAGAAAAAGTGCAGCTCTAAAAAACCAAATGTTCTTATTTACTATTTGCTGCAGATAACAACAGTTTGCACTGTTTGTTGCAACACATCAAATGCTCAAATATTAACATGTTTTAGTTACCTTGCTGCATTTGTATGATGAACAAGTGCATGGAAAGTCAGAACAGTCAGTAAGCTAGTGCTGCAGACCCATGCAGAAGCTACACAAGCCCAGTCAGGAAAAGGGGTGTGTGTGCGTGTCATGGTTCAGTTGCTGTCTATAGTCTGTAAACATCAGAACATGTTACTCATCCTCACCGAGGGTACACCTTAGAACAGTCCAAATTACCACACGTGTGTTAAATACCAATCAGACATGTCCGCTTTTGTTTTCTCACCTTTTCTTTATTTCAGAGTGAGGGGAAATTGGAGTAAAGAGGACATCACAATTTGTGTCATGTTTAAGACATTGCACCTTTAAACCTGTAATTAATGAGGCTGAAGTTTTACAGTGTCATGAATTCAGTGGGGTGTGTTTGTCATGCAAAGTCACTAACTGGCTCACGGTATCAAGCAAAAAAGCCTTCCAAGACGTCAACTGCCTTGGGGCATCTTCCAGTTTATTTTGTGTGTATGTCTGTCTGTTTTCTTCACAATATTCAAGAGTAACCATTAACTGTGTCATTTCTTCTCGTATTTTCCAGATGATCTGGAACTTCATTAGCAAACAACCTTCACAGAAGGGAGCCTTTAAACAGTACCTCTACAAACAAAGTCACAAGAGCAGGTTGTGCTATTTTTGTGGTAGTTTTCTCAGCTTGCCTCAGTTAACAGTGAATGATAATAACATGTTTTTGTGTAGCTACCTAAAAGACTGTTCCCTGGGCTATGGTAATTGTTTTGCTGAAGTCCACAAAAGGCATAATTGAAATGGAATAATTAGAAAATGGCTCCTGCAAATACCTGTGGTCTAAATACATGCATTTGTATACCTCACACAAAAGTAAATAAAACTTTTCAGCAAACAGGTGTCTTGCTCTGACTGTTTAATTATTCTTCTAATGATTCTTTTATATAAACTGGAATACACACTGGAATACTGAGACAGAAAAAATTTAGCATGTTCTGACACATCTTCCTTGAATAAAGCTCTCATGACAATGATAGTCAAGGAAAATGGAGGGGGAGGATGCAGTAAGGGAAAATGTCATGTCAGTTAAATAATCTTTAAAATACCTAGCAGAGAGTTGGGCTCTGCAAAAAACATAAATATTTAATCCAAAAACTCTTTATATCACTGTTTCCAATTTAATTTTCAATTTACAGCTTCACTACCATAGTGTCTATTTAGGTTTGCTGCAGTGTTGACAGGGTTTTCAGAGTCTAATGAATATCTTTAAAACTCTAATAATCTCAGACACTCACAAAGCTCACATTCCCTCTTATTTCCCTGTTAAACTGCTTGTAGGTGGATTCAATGCTGTAACTGTGATTTTTATATCAAACTCTGTAAACCCAGCTTTTCAGGCTCTTCTGTTCTAAGAGATGCCCTTTGTCAAGGACCACTCCCCTCACCCCCCAGCCTTTTTATGAACCTCAGCTAACAAATTTCAAGTAGAATAAAAGATTGGCAAAATTGAGCCATATTTTCTCTTGCATGTACATAAAGGAATATTTAAGACTAGTAAAATGTGTGTTTGGCTTCATTTTTAAATATGAATACAACAGATTTATTCCATGTTTATTCAGCTCCTGTTAAGGTACATTTGTCAGGGAGATGATTATGATAATAATGTCATTTTGCTATCTTGGATGAGTAAGAGGCCAAATGACTTAGGAAAAGAACACAATTTATTCTCCCCTTACATTCCTCAAAAAATCAAAGAGAACAAGTGAGTGGAAGAACACAAGAAGTCTGCGTGCTGATTTCAGTAAACCTCTCTATATAAAGAGTGAGATAATTCTCACCCATCTAGAACTAAAGCAAGATTATGGCCAATCATCCATGTGTTAATGGAATACAACCAATTCTATATAGTGTTTAGCCTGGAAGATTAAAAATTTATCTGTCTTTTTTTTTTTTTTTATGTATTCTTATAGATTTAGATGTTAAATTTCCTAATGTTAAAAAAAAAGTTCTTCATTGAAATTTTGCCACAGTTATCATCTCACTGCATTATGGTGCAGCATCACTCCAAAAAAGGTATCTGTTCTGCAACTTCAATGGCACAATTTCATTAGTCTTTTCCTGTCTTGTTGGAATCTTTACAGAAGAAAACTGTGTTCTCAGATCAAACATTATAAACAAAGTTATCAATCCCTTCTTTTTAAAATAAATATGCTAGAAATATTTCAGAGAGCTAAAAATGTCAAAGACAAGGCAAACCTTGAATGATAGATATACTTACAAAATATAAAGAGTATAATGCAAAATATTTTCTTCATAATACCATATTGATTATGTTGTTAAAAGCTAAAAGCAAAAGTAAAAGAAGTGTTTGGTCTTAAGGCTCATTCTTAGAATTATCCACAGTTCAAACAACATGTGGTCAAAAATGGGGTTGAGAATATTTGAACAAATAACACATTGAAAAGAACCTTACTAATCTTTACTGTTTTGCATTTGGGGGATGAAGGTTAAGAATATGTTTTTAAGTGCTGTTTATATGTTCAAGTCAGAGCTTAAATGCTTTCAGCGTGTTTTCCTGTGGTAATTCTCTCACAAAGAGCAGTGTTATCCTCTACAATCCAAGGTCATGTTGCAATCCTGTGTCCAACATCAGCTTTCTCTGGTGTTTGAGATCATCACTTCAGTAAACATCTAGAAGGTTCTTCAGGACCACTGACTCAGAAGGCCATGTATTCAGCACCTGAAGGTCTTATAAGACAACCTGCTATATCTGTTCCTACCCTGCTGAGCAAAATAAAAATGTAAAGCTACAACTAATGTGTAAGCTAGACTTGTCTAAAAATACCAGATGCAGTTCAGTGCTTTGATTGTCCCACGACTAAAATGGGCAGAATTTTAGAGAGTAAGTACGAAAATAGCATGAAGCCAACCTTATTCACTAAAGAGCCTTTGATCATGTAATAACCCCTCCTGCAGGAAATCCCTTGATGGCATGTTTTCTCACTTATTACCTTCCCCAGACAATACTTGCACAGAATTGAGCTAACAGAAGACAGACATTATTAGACACTGATTCTAGTTTTCATTTTCTATTTCCCTTTCTGCACAGCAGCTACACAAATCTCTCTTCCCAGTCTAAAATAAATGTTCCGTGAATGTAATGTTCTTCACAGTAGAGGAAGCACAAGCAGCCCAGGCTAAAGAGGTAAAGCTAAAAATGTCAAAATACAGCTTGCAAACAGACATCAATACAGATAGACTGATACACCAGAGAGAATTACACAGTTTTCCCATGCTAAATAACTTCCTTAAAGAAAACCAAACAAAAACAAGCAACCCCTCCCCAAAAAAGGAACAAACAAACAAAAAAAAAAAATAGAAATCAAAGAAAAAGAAGGAAATTATAAAGTAAAAAAGGATAAAACAAGAAAGTGAAAAAGAAGGCTCAGTGGGAAGGACTCAAAGCTGGTTTCCATTCTATGGTGAAACTTTGTTGTAAGCTGAATCAACATCAGGAATTTCAGAGTGGAAAAGTACATGGTTGATGATACCATTAGGCAGATTTGGGTGGAGTGAACACAATTTTGGCCAGCATCTGACATATCTGCAATGTAAGCAGAATTCGTTTGTCTAATTATGCGTTTTCCTGAGATTTATTCTTCTTATTATTGGTTTCATTATTTCTGTACACAGAAACTGAACTACAGTAACAGAGCAACACTCCCACTTTGTCATAAAGACAGCTACAAAATTATTTTTGCTTTATGTTTCTGTTGCAGAAGTTGCCTCTATTTTGTCTTCTTTTTTTCAGAGAAATGAGACAAAATTATTTCTTTCTGTCTGGAAACTGAATATTATGTGTTTTAGTATTGTTATGCATTAGCTCAAATATAGCTTCTGAAAAGCTAAGGCAATCCATGTTAGCATCCAAAAGAGGTCTTCAAGCTGGGATAATAATAGTAGGCAGAGTAATTTAAATCCAAGAGAGGAATCTGGTCTGTACTGAAGAAAAATAAATAATGCCACATTTCTCTCCCAGAGTGTCTAAATATCAGAATCTGAAGATACAAAAAAATAAAGGCTATGGAATAAAAGTAAGATTTCCACAACTCATGGCTCTCTCCTAAAATGATAAAGTAATAAAAATAAATACCAGAGTAAAAGAGAGATAAAATCACAGTAATAAAAAGTAAAACATTGTGGACACACTGTTAAAGATCTAGGAAAATTACAGCCAGGAAAATCATTCCCAGGTTGGAGCTTCTCCTGGTTCTCTCACAGATCCGTTCCCAACCTGATAACGTGTTCAGCTCCAGTAGGGAGCTTTTCCTAGAAGGATAGTTTTGTCAAAATAGAATGGAATTAATAATATAGATTAGTACCTGGTGCAGACTGTGGGACCCATCCTAAAGTACGGCCCCAGAGGCATTTCTCCAACTATCCAATGAGCTACTGTCTTAAGTCCACAGAAGACCCTATAAATACGAATCACTTTCTCAATAAAATATCTTCCTTTCCCCCCAGGAAGTCTGTGTTGCTCATTGCTTTCTTTAACTCAGTAGTGACAAAACATGCACTTTCAAGTCATTTAGCAACACACTTTTCTGGGACCTGACATTCTTCTTTCTTCTCCCAATGACTGTTAGTTATTTGTACTTGTAGATGTTTCACTGTGCAAAATATGAATTAAGTTACTGAGAAATAAACAATGATTTGGAAAACAGCATTACGTTTGAGATGCTTCAGAGAAGGAAAATTCTGATTCAAAACATTCCAAAGTGGTGATGATTTCAGTGGTTGCTATTTTGTCTCAAATCAAGCATAGTGGTTTCTCTATTCTATGCTGTAGTCTTCGCAGTCCACTTGCAGTGCTCCAGCTGCAAATAAGTCAGAGGCAGAGCTGAGTGCTCACACTGAACAGAGCTGGAAACCAGAACTTGGTTGGCTTGAGCACCTGAGACCCATCCAGGCAGGGAAAGTGTGCAAAGCAACTCTGGGCCCTTGCTAGCAGAGATGCTGAGGGTCACACCTGCTGCAGAACTCCTCTTCTCAAAATAGCTAAAAACCCATGGGAGGGTTGGCAGCATCCAAGCTGAACAGGCACCTCAGCCTGTAATGACAAGACCAGGCCTCCTGAAATTACTGGAGTTTTATTAATCAGACATAACCCAGCATTGTTTTCCAATTCCTTTCAAGCATTGAAATGTGCTATTGAACTATTTCTCTTTCAGCTTGGGGGAAAATATACTTCTTATGTAAGGGAACGCTAGATGGCTATAATTGCCTGCTGTTGGTTTAGTAAAAGTCCTTCTTATCATATGGTCAAAATACATAAATAAACAAATTACGATGGGTCAAAGAACTTAAAAGACTTGAAAACAGCAAGATAAAAGAAAATAATCTATCCTTCTGGCAGCAGCCTGTATTTATGCTGCATTTACATGGTCATGAGACTGAAGACATGGACCTTCATCTAATTTTAGGCAACTCTGTTTTCATTCCATCATTTATGCCAATTCTGTAAATTGGAAAGCAATACTCTTTGAGTTCCTTATGAGGATGCAAATATTAATGCCTATAAGGAAATCAAACATTTTAAATAAAGATTCCTACTGGAAATAGATACTAAATAGATTTATTACAAGTGAAGTTAAACTAAAAATTTTGTTTACAGTCACTGAGAAGCACAAAGAAAATATCTGCATCTCCAACAGATGGGGATATAAATATATAAGTAAAATTAACCACAAGCTGCTTTAACAGTCTCCAGGATGAAAAAAAAGAAAAGGACATTGGATGCATCTTTAAGAAATTTTTAAAATACCCCTAATTTTAAGCAATTATTTCAGAATTATAACAAAAATTATCTATAATTTAGTTATCTGAAAATCTTCACAGAAACTGACACTCTGCTAAGATTTTATAATTATGCTAGCAGACAAAAATGGAGTCAATTGTAACTATGAATCATCTAGATTATTGAGACGAAATTTAGAGCATTAAATGATGAAATCTCTTATCAGTCATTTGCTGGTTATCTGTCAGATTTAAACAGAGCCTGATACAAGTTTAGAAATAGGATTCAAAATTACTAATGAGAAGCAAAAAAAAAGTTTCACTCAAGAACAGGCAATCTTATCTACTTTTTTATATACAGAATTTTAAAGAATGTCTTAATGCCAACTCTTCAATGGATTAATTAATGTTTTCATTTTCATGCCATATTTAAAATTTTAGGATCCGTTGCCTGGTCTGTTTCAAAATAAATTACTTAGGCTGCATTTGCTTGTTCTATTTATCGTGACAAAACCATTTGTGACCTTAAAAGACGCAGCAAAATTGTAACATCGATGCTACTAAGAGGCCAAGAAATTAAGCTTCATGTATCATTCAGTGCATCAATAGGTGGAGTTCATGAAAAAAAAAAACAAAAACACATCATATGCCTTGAGGAACATTTGCAATATATAATACTAATACATATAAATCCCCACATTTTACCAGTGCAAATATTCTGCAAAAAGTCACATTAATTTCATTTGTGCTGGGCAAGGTGTTAGGTAAGTGGCATGATTATAGCATACTCACCTTCATAAAGAGTTGCTATGAAAATGACTGACAATGGACAGCACCCATATTAAAAACTAATCTTTACAATAAATTGGGTAAAAGTCACTAGGCTCAGGATCAATTGTCTAGTTCTCATAGCCTCTTCCTGACAAGTAGTATACATAAACTTGGAAAAAAATTCAAAGTTCTGCAGAATTTAGAATAATTAAGCCAAGTTCACAGTGTTCACATTTTGTGTCAAAGATGTCAATATTAATTACAATGTGTTAAGAGCTTCACAGCCTAACAAATAGATGAAAAATTGGGCCATTCAATTCTACTCTAGACCAAGACTCCTTGTAGTTCATGTAGTATATATTAATCCATGGATAGCTTGTTAAAAAGGCCATACTTCATTGTATCTTCCATTTAGAATATAATGGATCCTTGCAGTGTTTTTGTCAAAGTCACAGTTTAAGAAAAGCTTCCAAAGAAATCCTGGTAGGCCCATAGGCTAAGTGTGTATACAAGCTGAAATCATAGAATTTCTGTAGTCTTATCTCATTAATTTTGTTCTATAATTAGGAAAAGACATAAGTTGAAGAACTTGTTTCCTGGAAGGGGGTCCCTAGCTCAAGTTAATGTGATTTCTTCACATAAACATCTTGAACCTGAACATCTTGGAGGCAAGATGGATATCAATCTGAGAAACAACTGTTTTATTCTTTTACTGTAATATAACATTTGTATTTTGAGAGCATTCTCTTTTTCTTTTTTTTGCAGTCACTTTACATAAATGCATAGGTTAAAACCAAAGCAAATCAACCCAACAAATCCAGTTACCAGGAAACTAGAAGGTAGAGAAAATTCAATGAAATTACAAGAAAAATTCAGTTGTTATCATGAAACTCAGTCTGTTAATACAACCTCTCACAGGTTCATAAATAGAACCTGAGTTGGTTCACAGTTTTGTAGAAACTAAAATGATCCCTAGCTTCACAAGCAATTTCTGGAGTATGATGTTAGACTAGTTATTACTATAATGTGAACCCATGTAAAACTGGAATAAAGAAAATTGAAAAGAAAATAAGTCTAGAAATCGAATACCTATCACCAGGAAAGAAAACTTTGAGACAAAATGTGAACAAATGACAGTATCAATAGTTCCTTTGATTTTTTAAGGGCCATATTTTGTCTCCCTCATACTAGGTTCTGGCCAAAGATCGTCTGTCTGGTAGAACTCTGTACTGACCTTAATATATATAAAGAGAAGCAAGGGTACAGAGCAAGTGGTGGTAGATTTAAGTTAAAGATAAAAGCTAAAATGAAAAAGCCTGAAACTTTACCAAATAGAGGTAGATATTTGGCTGTACTGCAGGCATGCTTCTTGGACTCTTTCTTCTGAATCTGAAGGAATTATTTGGACAATGGTAGTTATTTCATCTTCTGGAAATTTGAGAGCAATACATGTGCTTTTGCAGTTACCATGTTGAGATGAGTCTGTGATTTAAAATCCTTCTATCTGAAAACTTACTAAGTCATATTATAGTATTCTGATCTAGAAGTAACTCTTGAGTTTCACAAAACTTGAACACAAACAGATTTTGTTTCTTTATATTTTATTGGTTTTGTTTGTTTGCTTGTTTCTTTGTTTCATTTTTTTCCTCATTAGGCAACTTCACTTCAAAACTTCCAAAGAGAAAGATGAATTAATTAGGTATGCTGAAAATATCTCTTTATTTTGAAGCAACTGAACTGTCTCATATGTTTCAAAGCAGAACAACAAAAGCTGCTTTCTGTCACTTTTCTGCTCACTCTAAGCTGGTGAATGTTGTCCATCACATATACAGAGATGAAACTTTTTACAGCTAACCAGACAACTCACTAAAAATTGAAGTCCAGTTGGAGAGATATATAGTCACGGTTCTCTTGGCAATGCTCAGAAATATTCAGAAAAAATAATTATAATATTCAGAAGAAATCATAATAATATTCAGAAAATAGCAATAAATGCATTTAAAACACTTATTTTTTATTATTGTAGAAACATATTTTTTATAATCTTATTGAGTAAGAATTCCAAGAGAATGAAGATGAAATTATACTGCAAATGAAGACGAAAGGATATTTATAGCCTGATGTATAGTACAAAATTTGTCTTACATGTTCCAAATTTTGGGTCGATTATGTCTTCAGAGAACAGGAAGAAGCTTCATGTTCTCAAAAGCCTCAAGTCCTCGTGGAGACTTGAAGAACCACAGTACCTGCTGAGGAGACAACAAATCAAGGCACAATCAGAACAGTTGGATGAAAATTTCCTGACAGGGATGTTGGAGTAGACAAGAGAGGCTTTGTCTGCTTGATCTCATGCTTACAAACATGCAAGAATCAGGGTGAGGGACAGTCTTGGCTAGAGGTGATAAATTTCAAGATTCTGAGGGAAGAGTAACAAGACAAAAAGTTGGATCATAGTCCTGGATTTCATGAAAACAAAATTTTGTCTTTGGCATTCCAAGACCTGCTTGTAAGAATCCCAAGAAATGCAGTCTTGGAATGCAGTCCATGGAATGTAGACATGGAATGCAGTCACTGTTTTACAAATGCCAAAACCCACCTGGACTGAATCCAGCAAACATTGTAAAAGGAAACAAGAAGGGTTTCTACAGATATATCAGCAGGAAAAAAAAGTCTAGGGAAATCATGGCATAGTTGTAGGAAGGGGAGAAGGGTGGAGAACTGCTCACAGAGGATGTGGAGAAGGCCAAGTATTCAATATCTTCTTCAATTTGGGTGTTTGTGGGTAAGCCCTCAGAAAAGTGAGGTTTCTTAGACATGTGGGAAAGTATGGAGAAAAGGAAACTTACCCTTGGTGGAAAAGGATCATGTTAGGGAACATTTAAACAAACTGGACATATATAAGTTGATGAGACTTGACTTGCAAAGTATGGGGGAGCTGACTGATGTCATTGTGAGATCATTCTTGATAATCTCTGAAAACTTGTTGGCTGGCAGAAATGCCTGAGGTTTGGAAGAAAGCAAATGTCACTCCTCCCTTCATGAAGGGCAATAAGGAGGATGTGGAAAACTACAGGTTTGTCAGCCTCATCTCCAACTCTTGAAGATGATGGAGAAAATCCTTCCAGAATTTTTTTTTCCAAGTATTGAAGACAAGAAAGTGCCTGATATCAGTCAGCACGTATCTGAAAAGCAGAAATCATCTTGGCCAACATAACAGCCTTCTATAATGAGAAGATTAGCTCTGTGGAAGAGGGAAGAACAGTGGATGTTATTTATTTTTACTTAAGCAAGGTTCTGAGCATTATCCCCCATAACAGCCTCACAGATAGACTTATGATACATGAACTAGATCTGTGGAAAAATAAGGTAAATTGAACACTGGCATACCAACCAGTTAAAAGGATTTTAATCAGTGGCAGCAAGTCCAGACAAAGGCCAGTAACTAGAGATGTATCCAAATGTATCATATTGTTTAATATTTTCATTAATTATGTGTATGAGAGTCTGAACATTGTATAAAGGGGGAGTGTTCAGTAAAGTAGAACTTTGTGCAGGCATTCAGGTCTTCAACAGGCTGGAGAGATGGGCCAACACGAAGGACATGAGGCTGAAGAAAGGGAAATGACAAATCCTGCACCTGGGGAAGAATAAGTCCAGACGGAAGAATACCAAGCAGAAAGCAGTTTTGCAGAGAAGGGCATGAGGATTCTGGTGGACAGCAAACTGAACTTCAGCCAGCAGTGTGTCCCTTCAGCTAGGAAAAGCAACTTAGCCTTGATTGCACTAGGAAGAACACTGCCAATGTGCCAGGTCAGAGAGTGGAATCTTCCCCCTCTGGTGAAATACATCTAGAGTGCTGGGTCCAGTTCTGGTCTCCCCAGCATGAGAGAGACAATGACTAATTAATGGACACGAAGATGATTAAGGGATTAAGCAACTGTCATATGGGGAGAGGCTGAGACACCTGAGACACTAGATTCTCAGTTGCAGCCAATGAGGGGACAAAAGGCTGTGAATACAAGCTGAAATGTAATCAATTACCTTTAGATGTGAGAAAAAAAATATTCCTCACTGTAAGCATAATTTTACACTGGAAACAGAGGGGCTAGGGAATCTCCATTGCTAGACAAACTTCTCTAGGTGACCCTTGCTTGTGCAGGGTCATTGTACCCAAGAGTCCCCAGAAGGCCCTTCTACCTGAAGAAGGCCTTGGACTCAGCAATTTAAAACCTCAGTGATTCTATGATATGATTTTTCTATGATAAGCCCACAGGCCAGTTGTACTTATGCCAAATTAGCATTTTTAAGATAGATATTAATGCACAAAATTGCTTAGCAGGTGTACATATCAGAAATTTCTGTTGATCTACCTGAGCCCAAATGGCCCAGCCAGTAAGTGTGGCTAAAGTATAAAGAGAATTAGAATGCTTACCATTGTATTAGGCTGCTTTTCATTCCCTGGGCTTAACAGTCAGTAGTTTACTTGTGGGAAAATGTCATAAGACAATCTTTGGCATAAATCTATCATAAATTGAACTTGTACCTTCAAAACCAAATCACTACAGATTTGGTCTGTGGTGATCAGTATTTCCCAAGGAACATTAACTACAGATCCTTTACCAATTTTTAATGTTTTCATACAATTTTTTCAGGTAAGTTTAATGTAATGTATTCTTTCCATCATTTGCACCAAGCAAAATTCCTACAGTCATGGCAAAGAAGAAACTCTAAGATATTGTCACTTTTTTTAAACTTCCGACTAGATTTCCTAAGTATCTGGAAAAACAATACATTGTGTGATCAGGAAAGAAAGGCATTCTCTTGGCTCTGAGAATTCTTTAAAGGCAGATCCATGTATAATTGCCAGTATACACTTTAACATTCAGAACTAAGTTCACTGATACAGAATGTCACTCTTGAAGAAGAAAAAGGTAAAAGGCAAAGCTGATATGTTTGTCCTCAAGACCATATGTGCTATTTCCTTCCATTTATATAGCTAGAATTTCTCTTGAATTCCCACAATTTTTCATTCCAGCAGCAATAGATTGTGTTCTTGTATAGAAGCAAGAGTAAGTATTTCTTTAATTTTGTTTAAAACTATACTTTATAGAAAACTTCTAATTGTATCCATAAAATTATTAACAAAATAAGGTTACTATAGATTTCAGCAATGAGACACTTACGTACCTAAGTGGGTTGATAAGATGAAGAAAGGAAAGGTTCCTGGTGTTCATCTTAACCAATCTCTTAATCATAACTTTTCCAAACTTTGACCAATCAAAATTCTTATTCTAAAGCTCATCCTGTATATCTGTGTTAATCTGTGTTAACCTGTGTTTTTTTGCTTGTTTTGTTTTTTGTTTTGTTTTGTCTTTTTTTTTTCTTTTAATTTCCAATGTAGCTGATTTAATATTTAAACCATTATAGAAGGGACATGAACATGACATTCTAATCCTATACCCCGACCATGTAGGGAAAATTTCAGTAAGAGGAGTCAGTGTGATAGCTCCTTTGGGTTGATTTTATTATTTTTATTTTTCTGCTTATTCTATTGCTGCAGTGATTAGGATTTCAGGCAATGAGCTAAAACAATGTATTACTAAACTGGCAGTCAATCAGATCACTATCACTTCAAACATCATTTAAGAAGATCTACATTTTTTATTATTTATATAGCTCCATAGTTCATGGTGCTACATAGAACAAATCAAAGACAGATTCCCTGCCCCCTAAGAGCTTACAGTCTAGGCAAGCACAAGAACAACAGGAGAAGATAACACAGGCAGGGGACAGAGAGGGGTAGTAAATGAAAATAAAGTCAATTAGATTACAGTCACATGAAAAGCTAATGTTTTTATCTTGGTGGATACAAACTGGGGAGATGTGATGTTTGAGTAACTTTATTTCAAATTAGAATTGGATTTAAGGAAAGCCAGAAGAAAAGGGCTTTGAAAATAAATTTCATAGTGTCAGAGGTGCTTGTAGGAGGGCAGAGAGGCAAGACTGCAAAGGAACAGGACACTAGCATGTTAGAGGCTGGAAAGCAATGATCTCCCAAGTAAGAGAAGCCAACCTCAGCGACCCTTGTTTTTCCTATACATCCTGGAAATTCTGACAGAAACACAAACGCTTCTGTGCACCTAGTTCTGCCTTGAATATTATATCCATACATATTTGGGGCTGCATTGGATAAAATCTTAATTTCTCTAAAGTAGGAGTTTTGACACTTCTTTCAAAGGAGTATTTCAGTTATCATACTTCGTATTTGTTGATGTATTTAGAGTCTAAGTGAAGTTATGTCTGAAGTATTTTACATTTTTCTACTATCCTTAATATAAAAACAATAAAACATTATTTTATAACATAATGTTTTACCTCTTAGTATGATATTACCTCTGTTCATGATCCCTTTTCTCTGAATATTTTTATTTTGTAGAGTATTAGGGCATTTCTCCTATTTACGGCTTTGGATTTTGGCACAATGTTTTTTCTATCATAAACTATGGGTTTTTTTCAATCCTGAAATATTAACAAGTTAGTGTAGTAGGACTAAACTGAGTTATTTGGGGGTTGTGAACACTCTAAGAAGGAAATCAGGAAAGATTAATGAACAGAGCCTCAAGTAATAATAAAATGAAAGAAAAGGTTATTTCAAATCTATACTGAATTCTTCAACTGAAAATTGAGACAGAAATTTCAGAAAGAAATATCATATATAAAATCTGGCAGATACTCCCTCTATATATCTGTACTTACGTTTATATAAAAGGAGAATACCATTAAAAAGGCCTGCTGATGTCTATAATGGGACAAATCCTCATTTACTGTAAAGCACCAGAGATCTCTTGATTTCACCCAACCATTTGGCTCATAATTTTCCACTACCAGTCCTTCACAAATGATATTTATCAACAACATAAAAGGGGTTTTGTCCTTTTTTCTAGCTATCTATTGATAGCCAGCCATAATGAAGCAACCTGAAGATCTTAATGGTGTGTTTATTGTGTCTAAAAGATTATAGGTGTCTATTTTCATTGAAACAGACAGAGAGGGGGAAAAAATTCCTGTTCAATTTTTACCTCCAATTGTCAACCACCAGGCAGCACCTTTTCACTGAGCTATAACTGGTTTAAAATTCTTCTCTAGAGTGACATTTGAGGTCAGTCAGAGAAGCACCCATCATGCCGTCCTGAGAAATCAGCCAATTAATTAGGCTGTTATATGAAACCACATAAAGCAGTTATATATGTATTCTGAATCTTCATGGGTGAGATACTCTCTTGATTTTTGCTGGGAAGTTCCATTAATTTTAATGACACATAGAAATTTATACAGCATGAGAATTTGGGGATAAGTCTTTCAGAGGCTTTTCAAAACAAGGAATTTTTCTTCAGAACTGAGGATTTTTTTTCACAGCAGTGAAAAGAAAATGAAGCTTTTGAAGAAAATGAAAGAAATTTAGCTTTTTCAAGTACAAAACTACCAGTAGGATCTCCTACTCTTTTGGGGGGACAGATCTTTGTAAGATAATTTTCTGTAAATGTCTTAATACAGAAATAATTACTAATGCACAACAAAATAATAACGTGACTTAGTGTATGATTGATGAAAAAAACCCATTATCCTACTATGAATCTGTGGAGCCATGCATTTCTAGTCTTGATCTTTAATACAAATCTCCAGTTACTTTGCATATTTCTCTCAATAATGGAAGGCTGAAGTTCTGACCAAAATCTTAATTAAGCCACACTACCTCTGTGATAGAAGTTTTGTTCCTTGTAGAACTTTGACCTAATTAAATATTTGGGACATATTCTGTATTCACTCTTACTTTAGCTCACATAAAGCTTAATGAAGATTAGTCTTGTGCATCAAGGTGAGAATGAAATCCTGCTTATTTCAACATCCTCAATGGAGAAAGGAACGGTGTGTTTGAATATAATACAGCATTTTATTACATGATTTTACAAATTTTATTGTAAATCATCACTCAAATGCAATAGCCAATTTTTTCCATTCCAAGCCACCATAATTAGGAGTTTTCATTGTGTTATGACAGTTACTCTTTTCCCCTTTGTGTTTTAAAGAATTAACTTAAATATAAATTATGTAAGTTTACTCATTTCCAGAAAAATTGCTTAAAGTGTTTTTATCTTCTTTATACTTCAGACAAAGATAACCTTTGTTATCACATAAATGGGGATGAAACTCACAAATATAAGAGAATTTGCTTTCTCAGTCCCTGCTCACAATGGAAATGGCCAGCTCAATCTCTATGAAGATTTATGATAACTGGGTAGTAGACACAAACCTCCCATTTACCCCCAAATTTCATTATATAATTTCTATAGTTTAGATGATATATATCTGTGTCATAAAGATGATAATAAGCTTAAATTAAGCCCGAACAAACAACCAATCTCTTTACTCACCAATGACTTATTATCTATGATTATTTCAATGTTTTTGGGGGGGATATTTTAATGTTTTGGGGATTAAAGACAAATTAAATTTTTTTCTATGCAAAGACCATCTTCATAATATTTTTTGATTGACTTAGCATTCCTACGTAGTCCATACTATACATTTCTTGTTGAGATACAAATAAATTTACAGTAGACAGAGGTGCAAGATTCAGCATCTCTAGGGCAGTATTTCAAAATGTTATGTCCAGGAACTCACCACAGTCAGGACATATAAGTTAGCTTTGAAGCAGCTAAGAGCCAAATCCTGCAAATATTATCACAATGTGCTGTAATGGCTTCTGTCAGAAATCCCAGCAAACTCTCTTGTCACAAATTTAGTGGCAAGAATCATCAGGATAGGGCACTAAGCTGAAGCTAAGTACCAGTACTGACACAAAGTACTGCACATATGTTGCTCAAATCACATAGCAAAACCAAACCAACTAAAACTGACGTAAATTTAATGCTTTCTTTTTTTCCTCTCTCTTTTTTTTTTTTTTTTTTTTTTTTTTTAATTTTGTGCATTGGATTCAAACAGCAAACTGAGTGCATATTAACTTCTATCACAATGTGGTCAAGAGGTCTGTGTCTTTTACCATTTACACACAATTGTTCATGACAGCATGTTATCAGCTTAGTGGAAACCAGGGGTGTAGCATGGTAAGCAGTGGTGGTAGTGCACCTATTTTTTTATATTATATAACTTGAAAATATGTCTCTTCTAAGATTCCTTTTTCATGATAAAAATAGTTTTCACCAAACGTTGGTGGTGCGCACGCACTACCACTCATGCTTGGCATCACACCCCTGACAGAAACACATGTTCTTATTTTGTTGATAAAAAGTATTACAAAAATTTCCATACAAAAACTATTTTCATAGAAATCTTGCATTTCCACAAATAAACCTGAACATTTTTTTTTTTTTGGAAAAAAAAAAACTGCTCAAGAATTTTGTTCATTTAGTACTGTGACTGTATTGAAAAATGCAGTCCTCCTTTAAGTTCTTGACATTCAATTCTTTTAGGTGACCCATCCCTCTTCCAACATTAGTGAGAATTGCACAGGCTCCATTGAGTTCAATTAGTAGCAGGAACAAGTGTTTCAAAACCCATTCAGGCTAAAATGCAAACCCTATATGTGTGAAATACACTGCTTCGCACCCCCCTCCCTCTTTTCATAATTATAGAAAAGAAAATTAATTGCTTATATCTAAAGGTTGTAAGATATACTCCTTTGTACTAAGGAACCTTTCATTCATCTAAAAATTGGATCCAAATTCTGGAAATATTTTTGTCAATTTTTTAGAGCAAAGTTCCAACCCAGCTAATTTTTTTCTTTTTTGTAATTATTATTTATTTACTTAGTTCAATGTCACAAACAGTCCAAAAAAACAAAAGCAGGTGAGCATCCTCATAATTACTCTTCTATTAATGGGATTCATGTTTCTTCACTTTTAACATTTCTTCCATCCAGGAAGATAATATCACCTTGTCCAGACGGTAGTTTCAGTCTACCAGCAGTTACCAACTTTTCCGTGCTGGGAAAGTTCAGAAGAACATATGGTTTCTTGTTCCACTACAGTTCTGAGACATTACTTTTACAAGACTCCTTCTGTGGTTTGTATCATCTTGGACGTTTATTCTCCCTTTTCTGGCAACCGTTGAACTTCAAAAGGAACCTGTAACTTCTCACTGAGACTGCATTTGAAACCAGCCACAAAACTCACATGGAACATTCATTCATTCAGAATGGTGGAAACCCATGACAAACAGTGTAACCCTGCATAACTTGGTTGATCCATGATGCTTGTGATTCGAGTCTGGCCATTGCAACTGCTGAGATCACAGAGTCTCTAGTTCATAGACACAGCGGCATGAGGTAACTCATTTTATTTTGCACTTGTTGCATATTTCCACAGGAAACATTCTCGCAAGGTTGTTTGGAAAAAAGACGACAGTTTGTGCTTGGGGTATTTGGCTTCCCAGCTCTATGCCATGGTTTCTTTACCTGGCAACCTTCTGTCGTTAAACGTGTGCATGTTGATAACTTCTTCTGTTTTCACAATAACAGGGGCCTGTGGCTTGTGTTTTAATCGACGCTGACACTTCAGAGACATCCTTAGCTCCTCTACCATGGCACTACAGAAGGACCTCTACAGAAGGAAATAAAGGAACAAGAAAAAAAACAGCTGTAAGAAATTACTAACTGCAATGTCTAGAAACAGATTCACTGTACTGGCACAGCCTTGTCAGTCTTTGCTTTGTCCCAGTCTGAAGCTCAAAACAAATTGCTGGCCTTATTATATGCATCACATAATAATTAAAATTACTTATCAAACTGTGATGAATTGGTATATAAATCACCTTGCCTTTACATTATTTTTCTGGCAGGTATTGAGTCTGGATGCATATGTGACATAAAATCACTTCAAGTAGATTTTCTGTAAACAAGTCAGCTTTACAGTACAGTATCTGAATGTAACATATATGTTAGGCATTAAGTAGAATCTCCTTAGCCATATTTCAAAATAATAATTGCATTTCTATGTGACTTAAGTAAGAGTTCTTCAACAAAACATTAAGTCTTAGTGTAGGAAGTTTACCTGAATTAACATTTAAATACTGCTAAGATCCAGATCGGTTACTGAAAACTGATATTTACTCCATTATTTGTAATATCTTCTGTATATAAACACTCTTCCCGCTACTGATTATCATTTATGGAGTATGTATTTGGAAAAAAAAAAAAAAAACAACCAAAAAACCCCCCAGCAATTCAGTTTTGCTGATTTTTTTGAAAAGTATATTGTTTAAAAAGGTTTATTAACATGTTTCCATCAAATCCTCAAAGCCCTCTTTCCAGTTTGCAGTGCAAGCAATTTGAAAAGTAAAACAAAATCTCTCTATTCCCTCAGTCTGACTGAATTCTCAACTGCTAATAGTGTGCTGAGCAATTAGCTTTCTCTCAGTGTGAGAACTGGAGTATCAAATTACATATGGTAGTAAGGAAAAAAAGTCTCACTTTTGGGCTCTGCATCATACCTTAACTTAAACTTTTTCCAGCCAATGGAAAAATGTACTAACTAAATAACATACCCCAGAAGCTGAGATGTTAAGCTAAGCCTCTGACAATTGCTCTCAGACAAAGAAAATTTGAGATGTGGTCTAACCCTTTGCATTTTTATCTCTTAATAATTAATCTCCAGGCCAGGGAGATGGTCAGGAAAAAAAGGCAAAAGAACAAATGAAAAACAAACAACCTATGGAACAAGAACTAAAAAGTCAAAGCACCTAGAATTACTATAACTATCTTGTGACCATTTTTTAATTTTGTTTCATTAGTGGCAGTCAATATATAATTGTTTCATTTGGCTTTCAAATAAATCCCCTGCTTTATTTCTGAAGCATTATATCTTCATTATTAATACAAACCTGAAGCTTGGAGATTAGATCCAGAAAATATTTAAGCATCTCACTCTACCCAGTTCACTGGGACCCTAGATTGAAGCAGTATTCATAAAAGTCTGCATTCAGCTTCCAACCTCCAGGGCTGAAAGCACACTAAGCACTAAGGCACTCAGCTTTCTCCATTAAATTTTATGGCTTTGTCATTTGGCAACAGTAGAAATTCTGTGAAACATACTGGTGCTTGGCTTAGTCATGGATCCCATTAGAATTCACATTCCAGTTCTCCGTGCATGGTTATCAATCCAATAGGTAGCCTCTGAAAGGACTTAACAAACCAAGTTCCTTAAAAAATGTGGCAACAGCTAAAGAAGAAAATGCAGCAGATACCCTTTTCTTTAGTGCAGCCAGTCATCAGCTGGAGCATTAGAGCTGAACATGAGTCACATTTAAGAGAGTCAATATAATAGCATCTTCTGCCAGAGAGATTTAAGCTTGTGTCTCAGTAAACAGATATAACCTATAAGCTTAGACCATTCCAAGGTAAAGTCACTTGCAGTTGCTGCCTACTGATACTGTTCCACTTGGCATGGTAGCAGTTAACAGAGGCATGGAGAGAGAAAGGGAGACAGGGAAAATGTGAGCTGTTCTGTAGATTAGGGATGAGAGCACACAGCAGCAGAGGAAAGGCTTCAGTAGTAGTTCCTGTTTCACTTGAGAACTTCAATAATTTTACATAAAATTCTGTTTTGTGCAGAAGAATGCAAACATGAATCGTCTTAAGCAGGAGTTAGAACTGAACATGTATTCAACAAATCCTGAGCAAATGCCCTCCTCCCTAATGCTTTGCATGAATAAGGAAACAGGCAAGTGGGATGTGCAGGAAAGGGTAATCTTGCTCTGGGTGTGATACACTTCCTTTGAAGCATTTCTTTCTTCTGCTGAGTTTTAAATAAAGGAATAATGCCTACTCAATTTACAATAGAAATTGTTTTACCATATGCAACTAAGAAAAGTTTGTGAGTCCAAAGGTGAAGAAGGCATATTTCTCCGGTTCAGAGCCAGGTACACATCCTTCAGAGGCAAAAGTTTGGCATTTCTGGCTGAAGTGAGTTAGCTCTCCAATGTGCACTGGGTTGACATATGAGACAGCTTTCTTTGTGTGAATGAGGTGGCTAAAATTCCTAATTGAATCATCTGAATACAATATGTCAGATCTTAATGCATAAGGTATATTTGCTGAGCATTGTCTAGAAAGTAGAAAACTGTATCTCCCTATCCTGCTATACTTTAAAAGAAAATATTCAATTCTCTTAGACTTTCCTTTTTTTTCCTAATAAAGTGTTGTTGCTTAACATCAAAACTTCCATTATGGTTACAAAATTGAAATTAACCCTGAAATATTTTAAAAGGGCAAGATTTAATTTAGTATTCCCTAATGCTTTACAGGCTAAATTGTTAAGGCTTGAAGATGTTGGCATTTACACTATGTGAGGAACCTAGCATACAACTCAGGAATTTCATAGGGAATCCATTAAGAAGTAAATGGTGCAACTCAGCCCTACACCACTTGTAGCCATTATACAGCTCTCACCTCTAGAATTAAAGGCCTAGCTAAAACATGCTGAGGAACAAAACCCTTTTAAATTTTAAAATGATGCATTAACTCTTAAAACTTTAAACTTATCTATATTTTTTGCCAAGACATCTAAGAAGAGTCCCAAATTAGAACAAATCCTTTTCAAGAGGAATAAATCCACCAAAACCTTTGCAAAAATCTGCAAAAGGTATAATTTTTTAGGTAATATCAGTAGGAAATGAGTTACAACCAACATCCAACAGGTGAAAAGATATATGTCAACATTCTGAAATACTCTGAAAATGAGATCTCAAGAAACTTGCCAACATATTTTATCTGAGAATTTTACCTGGGTCTGAAAACTCATTAAAAGAGAAATGTTTGAATGACTGACAGTCTTAATAAAGTAGATACCACAACTTTGAGAGAGTTATTTTATATAAAATATTCTTCCATATTATGTTTTCAGATTATTTTTATAAATTGTTTATGGGATCTTGTATGCACATAAGGTAATAAAAATGCTTTTTCTGCTAAAGAGCATTGTTACATGTCTCCTGTTTGTTTTTTCATTTGTTTCAAATTTCTCTCACTGAAATAGTAATGCATTTTAAAAATATTATTTCAAGGTTATGTAAGAGTTTATGATCCAAATCTTTTTTTCTTCTTTGGATTCTATCTGAGCAATATAAGGAAGAGTTTTCACACATATTAAAAAATTCATATTAAAAAAATTTTAGAAAGGATTTATGGTTTGCTTTTTTTACTTGATAATTATTTTTCTAATTTAAATTCCAACCTCTGTAGTCTCAATTTTCTATACCGTTAAACTTTATGTTCTTTCACTGTTAAGGTACAGTTCTTGGAATAATAAGACATGAAAACAAGAAGCACCTCTGGCATATTTTTTTATAAAAGATGTTTTCAGATATGATATTAGAAAAGATAATCCAATGTCTTGATCTTGAATTTAATTGCTAGGGGAAAACAGTCAAACGTTTATAGAACTGAAAGGCTACTTTTCAAAACTGTTGTCCATCATGGAATTGAGCACTTTAGTATATATTACAAGACTCTCCACTTAATTCAAAGAAAATAACCTCTTGCTCCCAACTTACCTTCCACACTGCAGGCATGTTACAAGAACATGAGTTATTATCGATTTTTCACTAACCCTTACAAAATCATAAGTCGTCTTCTTAAACGCTACCAGAAAGTAAATGCTCTCTCCAAGTCATCTTAGATATAATCAAATGCTAGAAGAATTTAAGGACAGCACACAGCTCTCTAAACCATAGTGCACATAAGTGCATCTGGTTTTTTGCAGCACATCATGACAAAGCATTGCAAAAAAAGAGTACAAAAGATAATTTCAATCAGAACTGTAGTTAGGCTTCTATCACAAAACTATTTTGAAAAAGTTCATCTCCTTAAGACGAATAACCTCTGACATTCTTTGCCACAGCTGACATCTCACAAGTCATGGAGAATCCAGATGGAATTTTGCAAAATGTTACCACTGCTAACAAGCTGATTAGACAGCTTGTGCATGGCTTCACTACATGAGGAAAAAAAAAAAAAAGTCTTTTTGCACATGTGTATTAATATGAAAGGTAGATAATACTTACACTGCTTTAATTATTTTGCTGTATGGGAATTTAGAAAAGTATTTAGAAATCATAATAGCATTTGATGAGACTATCGTCATAGATTTTTCTTTTAACAGCCTAAAAAGAACAACAGGAAGAGAGAACAGCATTCCTGCACCACTCTAAACATTCTGATCCAAGTGACTATTAGTCACTGTGTTTTAAATAAAAAAATCTCCAATCCCTGGTTTATATTTTTTCCTTTTTTGATGCAGATAATATAAGATTGTCAACATTCAATAGAAGGATTTAAGATTTACTGAGAAGTTCATTACTTCCAGTCTTGTCTGTTAGACATCATTTGAAGAGTTCTTTAATTATCTTAAAGCAGTAACAGCAGTAATCCTGTATTGTCGTCTTGTCTTATGGGTCATTGTTCCAGCATTTAGGAGGACATACCTATCAAAATGCTTTTTGTCTTGAAGTTAGCTGAGAATGAATGCACAGTTCTACTCTGACTCTCCCTCCTAATCAGTTTCTGATTCCTATGCCACTCCTTCAGGGATTTTAAATATGTGTATGGAAAACCTGTCAATATTAAATCCTCTAGACAGAAAAACAAATCCTATCAAAACGCTTGCTTAAGATCACAAAGAGATGAATAATTAAGGAGAAAACAACCTCAGAAAAAGTGAAATCATATATCGTGGTAGTTGGAGTACAGGCATTTCAAAGTTGAAGTGTACTTGTTATGATAAGATCTTTAGGTTGTTTAGTTATATACCCATTCTCAAGCATGACTGTAGATTGAAGGTTGCACATATATATGTGCATACATATCTATATACACACAATATAGTTACATGAAAAATATTTTGCCACTGACTTTTCTGATGCAGTACAATTTCAATCCATAGCAAGTATAATGCACAAGTACACTTCAGACTAAATTCACACCAATTACCTGAACATATCACCAGTATATTCTCAATTTTAGATTAAGCAATTATTAGGGATTTTGGTAGAAATAGAACAAGCAATCATTTTAAGAAGTTATTTTCAGACCAATAAATATGTCTTATATGAACAGAAATCTCACTAACCACTCAAATGAAGACAATAAAATCAAGCAAAGTGAATTTTTTAATTCCACAGATAAAGTTTTGTGTTCACTGTAGTATCTACAAAGTCACCACCAGTAGAGTAGTTTCAGATGCACTGATGAAGCATGAGGTGCTTTACCTTGTAACTGAATGCTGGCTGTCTCAAGGACTTTTGTAGCTATTTGACAGAGAGCATCAACAAAAGTCTGATGGGACTGACCCTTCCTATAAAAAAACAACACTGAAACAATTTTCTGTAGGCTGAAGTGCTTGCTGAGTTTTAGAGTTATGAGATGAACTTAGATGACATGCAGGACCTCACTGCAGGCCACTTCTCGTTTTTATTGTGAGTGTCTCCCAGTGGACAATAAAATTCCAGCTTGCCTTAAATAAATTATCAAATGGTGTCAAAAAAACCCATATAAAACAAACAGCAACAACAAAAAAAATCCCAAAACAACACCAAAAAACAATTCATCCACTCTCAAATTCTAAAATTTATTTCCTAACAGAACAAAATACACTCTGGTGGACGACATAGACTTCCAGGAAAGCAACACTTGAGTTCATCTAAAGTCTTCTGAAATTCTTTTCCTTTTTTCCAGCCTGACAGCTACCCTTCTTCCTGTGGTTGATGGGGAACTTCTATTAGTGCAGAAAGCTTTTTCAAAGTGGTTTTGTTTTGCTCTGCCAGCAGCCTTTCTGGCCATCACACTGACCATGATGTTTTTCTGACTCACCTGTGGACCTAGGCTGGGGCAGAAGGGATTGCACTTGTGTGGTTCCACTCTTTCCTCTCAGAGAAATCCCAGAGGATGGCATAGGGCAATTGCTCATCAGCCCCGAGGGCTCTCTCTCATGCAGGATTCCACAAGGTTTCATCCTGTCATCTCTCCTTTCAACATGTATATGAGGCCACTGAGGAGATAATGAAATAATTTGGGCTGTGGTGTCATCGACACGCAGATGATACACAGTCCTACTCTATTGTCAGACCAGGATGGTGCAGTCATTTTGAGCTTCCAGTGCCTGGCTGAAATAGGGGTGTGATGGCAATTTAATCCCAGGGAGACAGGTGCTGTGTTGGATAGGTAAAGGCAAGCATTCAGAAGATATCTTCTATCCTCATTTTTCAGTTCAACCTCTTCTGTAAGAGGCTGATAGTCTCACATTTCTCTAGGTTTGGGTCGGTGTTTTCAAACTCAGAGTGGCAACAAGTGCTATTTGTCACTAGCGTTTCAGTCAGAGGCAATAATTTCCACTGATGTAAACCCTGTCGCACCAGTCCAGATCTTCTTCCAGAACATGGTACTGCTGTCCAGTGTCCCTGGATAATGGCTACACATGACTGGCAGGTGTTTAACAAGGACTAGGAGGAATTAATACTACTTCAGCCACATAGCTGTCACTGAGAAAATAAATAACAGAATCTAGGCACTGCCTAACTGGTTTAGAACAATAAGCAATGCAATGTTAATGGGCGTGTATTTTGCAATCACATCTGTGCAGATGTTTCTCTGCCTTTCAGCAGAGGTGTTCCTAGTTGCCCAGAGTCAATCCCCTGAGATCTTGCATTCTCAACCACAGGACGTGGTTCATTCACCTGTTGAACCATCTTTGATCCTACATCTAAATTCATTCTTTTTGTCTAAGGAATGTCAGGTTTGCTGATCACCAGGCATAGTGAAAGGAAGTGATGATGCTATATAATTAATGCTTTGTAGTACCAATCTATCTGGATTGAATGCTTCGTATAAGATAATTTGAAAATAAATACTTCATTTTACAGAGATGTTTTAGAAAATAAATATAACCTTTCTTACCTGAATTCTAAACAGCT
Organism: Sturnus vulgaris; assembly: GCF_052056855.1. Taxonomy (NCBI): domain Eukaryota; kingdom Metazoa; phylum Chordata; class Aves; order Passeriformes; family Sturnidae; genus Sturnus; species Sturnus vulgaris. Next base: position 73,738,596 of record NC_142245.1, read on the forward strand.
TTTTTTTTTTTCAGAATTTGCTCAGATTAAGTCCTCTGTAGTTTATTCACATGTAAAAATTTAAACTAGTTTTATAGTTCAGTGTGATAATGTGAATTTAATGAGAAATTTGCATGGCCTCAAATCATATTGAACAGAGAGAGACTATTAGTATTAACTTATTGCCAAGGTTTTCTACTGTTTTGGAAACACTGTTATAGTCATATTTCAATACATAATATCAAAAGGTTTAGCACCCATTTCTCTACAATTATATGGTCACATCTGACATTCAAGGATATTTTCTCAATCTAAAAGGTAGTCGGAAGTCTTTGTTATTTTGCTGACCTATACAAAAGTAAAAGTAAATAAATCAGGTGAACTAAACTGTATTTGCTACTACATTTAACTATAATATAGATGATCAATTAAAAATCAAAAGTTTAATGTTTTATATTAAAATATTATATGCTATAATACATATATGCTATAATATATATTATATATAAAATATATAACCTATATGCTAAAGTAATATTTTTAGAGGAAGACAATGAAAAATTATTAGAAAGTAATGAATGCTTTATGATATGACATTTTTTCCACTGGAATGGAAAAAATATTTTCATCAGAGGAGAAAATAATCATGTAATGAGTTTCTTCTTTCTTCTGACGAGTGAAACCATGAAGTAAACCATATTTGCTATAAAGTAAACATGTAGGAGTTTCCAAATATTTTTATCCAGCTTTAAATTCTCCTCAAACTTACTCATACCAATAATTTAAGCTTTAATCTTTGACTGAATGAATATGGAACTATAGTGAACTTCCTTTAATTGTGTGCTTATGTACTTATGTAATGGTCAACTTTACATATACTCTTATATTTGGAGTTGTTTTTGGAGAGACATAAAATAAGACATTAAAAATACCTCAGAAAAAAGGTCCATTACCAAAGAGATACTGGTTGAGCTGCAATGAAAAATCAAAATAAAGTACTTGGTTTTAGTATTTTATTGTTTGAAAATGGCTTTAAAATGCCACAGTTGGGAACTTGTGGTTTTTTGTTTTGTTTTTTTTTTTCTTTTTTTCCTTCTGTTGAAGGTGTTTGGAGGTGTGGATTGGATTTTGGTTTTGAGGGGATTTGTTTAGATTTGTTGAGTTTTGTAACAATTCCTCCCCTTAGAAAATATCTTCTAATATATACTTAGATGTTCTCCAAGAGGCCATTTAATTAAAATTGATACCTGAAATTCATGTAATCTCTACACTTACACATAAATTAACCATACAAGTTTATACATACTCATACAGTGCTCAAGGGACTACAGAGTGACAAAAGTTCCCAATTTTCCAATGGTATATCTACAGAATACAGTGTGCTAGTGTCAGAAAAACATTTTCTCCCATGATCTTTCCCACTTCTCCTTTTCCCAGCCAAAATAACAATTTCTGAGGTTACTCCGTTAAAAAATGTGACACAAAAATACAGGCTACATCACTGACTGTAGATTGTATAAAAGCTACTTGGGATATAAATCCCAAAGGTTTTACTTCAATTCACCAAGAATGTCCACATTCTTTTGTTTCTTGTAGCCTGAGGAACAGGCTTTTCAACTTTAAAATCTTTTGAACTTGTTTCCCCCTGGAAAAAAAAAATCACTAGGCCGAGATTTACTTTGGTATTGTTCCAAAACTATAATAAATTACTGTCCCAAATTCAAAGGCTTTTGATATTAAACTACTAGGAATATTTTTGAACTCCAGCAAAACTGATATAACTGCATTTTTTTGAGAAAGTAAACTACTTTAGTGAAAATTAATTTAGTAAAATTTGTAAAAATAACCCCCACACCATAAAATATTATGGCAAAATAAGAAAGATCTTAAAACTTTTTCATTTTTTTCATATGAAATTATTGAAATTTGGTTTTGCAGTGTTGGTGAGATAACAATTAAAACAAAGATTAAAATACTGACTTTTTACACATTCTGCTGACAAAGAAGCATCACACTATTTCAGTTATTATTAACTTATTTCTGTAAGTCCTTTCCCTACAGGACAAGATATATATTTGTAGTTCTCTCACATGAATTCTAAAAAGAAGCATTGTAAGACATAATGAGTGAAACTTTTCCTAGTACAAATAGATTGTAAAATAAACTCTTGTTAGCATTTACACTGACTCCATGTAAACAAATTGAGAAGAGTTAAATCCTATTTGAGAGAAGCAAAATCAGGACGGGATGTAACTGTCTATAGTCACAGAGCAACAGTGCATTTCCAGGCACTGGGAGCTCTTCCAGCCTATCAGCTCTTGGCCCCTCCTTGCCTCTTCAGAAGGGTGTGGGGACTCTACATCAATAAAACCAGGTTTGCAGATAACTTCTCCAGCCAATGTCACCCTCTCCAAAGAAACCCTGACCCGGACAGGCACAAGGACAGCAATTTACAAAGGTAGCAACAAGCGATGGTCTATATCTGTGACATTGCCTTCATCGATACTGTAAATTTCATCCTAATGTTTTCAGCAGTGCACATGTAGTTTCTAGCACACAGCTGAGTCTTACAGTAGTATATAATCACTGTGTAAGGGTGGTATGAAAATGGAAATTATCCCAGAGAAACTTAAAAAAACTCCAAGCACAAAAAATCAAAGGAAAGGTCAATAAACTGAGAATCATCAATATATTATGCTAAATATTAATGATCTTCAAGGTCAATGTTTTCTTTGGCATTTACAATAATAATATGAACTATGTAAAACTAAATGTGTGAAATGGACATAAACCCATAATGTATTGATGCACATCAATTTTTTTAAAAAAAGAAGAGGAAAGACATAGTAATTGTTTTAAATGGCTTCTGTTTCTAACCTTACTTATTCACTGCCCTCTGAGTGCCTGTTAAAATAAGGGAGCAGGTCATTCAGCAGCAAAAGCAATTATAAAATGCAAATGACTGAGCATTTATTGTCAAGATTGGCTAGATAAAAAAGGTCTGATAATAACATGTTTCCAAGTAGATGACATAATTAGATGTTTGTATCATAAACAATGGGGAATGATACAAGCCTTCAGTATTTTCATAAAGGCTGCAATTAAACAATAGGTAAGCATTGTGACATAAATTTTATTAGAAAGTGACAATTAAATTTCCCTCTCAGAAATTAGAAGGCACCATCTTGTGGTTGCTCTGCAAGAATGCAGTCAGGACAACCTCTGACCTACCATCTCCTCCTACCCTTTCCCACTGAGCCAACTGGAATATCAAGAGTCTGCCATAGACAAGGATATGTGCTCTGCCATTCCCAACACTTTCTCTGGAGGAAACAGTGACACTATGTACTAGGCAAGACTAGAAGAATTATTTAGTCCAAAATACACTCCGGGTTTTTGCACTGTTAAAACATGCATATGAGGTAGAAAATTCAGCATTACTAGCAATCACAGCAAAACTGCATTTAATTTCTAATAAGTTTAAGATCAAATTGTACCATAACCTAAAGACTCTGCAGCTCATTAAAGCTACGTGAATTTTTGAGCCAGTTAGGATCCTTACATTATAAAAACATGTTTTGAGCATTTTGCAGAAAGTGTTTTAAATTATTTTATTCAATTCATTTCAGGCAAGAGTCACCCAGATAAATCTGTGCCATCTCTGAAGACATAGTCTCATATACAGGTCACAGCTCAGCATTCTGAATTTCTAGTTCCATGGAATCTGCAGTTGTAAGTAAAACAGTTCTGTATGTAACATGTTTATATTCCTAGCTACTGATCTCTGCTTTGGGCCCAGTTCTGCCAAGTGCTCAGTCATTGGGCCTTGTAAGATAAATTATCCACACTGATCTGTCTCGACTCAATTGTGCAGCTGAGCAGTGAATTATTTAACATGGAAAGTTCAATAGCTTTTGTCTTCCCTGTAAATGTATGTGAAATATCAGCAAGTATTAATGTACTTATTGTTTTATTGCTTTCATAATGTTATAAATAAATAACTATTTCAGAGATTAATTTAAATGATGTTTATGTTATGATTTGATTGTATAACTTCAGAAATACTTTGTTGGCGTTACTGTTACATGTTGAGACTTAGTAGTTTTTACTATTGGAAGAGTATGACCTCATCTCTTAACAAATAGTTAAGGTATGTGTCTTGTTTCACATTATTTGAAGTACTTAGCACTTCAAAATTAATAACATTTACATCTGATATTTTTACAATCTGCTATTGTAAATTTTATTAATTTTGAACTAGCTGCATCCTGCTGAAGGCTCAATGAGTTTTGAATGGCTAGCAATGACAGTAGAATTTAATACATGTATGGCTGTTTTCACATTCATAATTTCTGGATTTTCTGGAAAATAGTAGTTTAGGATAGTTATTTTTCAAGCAAGCTAGCTTTAGTAAGTGCAAGTGACTGGCAGTCTAAGTGTGATAACATCCAGGCTTATCTTTGCTCTTGAAGGGTGTCAGTAAAAGAGGAATTTCTCTCTATCTGGAAAGTGTTGTGGTGGCATAAAATCATCTATTTCACATAAAGTCTCAGGAGTGTCATATGTTTCCTTCGGACTTTTGAACACATCAGGGGCATGGATGCTTCGAGCCATCTTTTCTTACAAGATGCAACATTTTTTATTTTAGCAAATAACACCATTTTATCTGCTGTTTTTCTGAGCTTGATTCCTTTCAAGATTTCACTCCTCCAAATAGGTTCACACCAGACATTATCTCTGTTTATGTGTAAGCTCTAAGAGCAGGGTGACATAAAAAATTCTAAACTCCCATATCTATATTATACAATTTCAATCTGCTTTACCTCCCTGCTGGAAGTACAACTGAGTATTTTGTACAGGTTAAAAAGCAAACACTCGTGCCCACATATATCTCAGGATACTTCATATACTCAGCAGCTGAAGTTATCTGATTCATTTTGTTTCCTTGGCTTTTAATATGACCTTTGACCTTCCCTCTTTCCAAATATTGACAAACATTATGCCAGAATGATACTCTGATTCCTAAGGGATGAAACCACAAATGTTACAAAAATAGGTGCTTCCTCTCTCCCCTCGGGATATCCAAAGCAGCATATTTGCACTGTTTACCCATCTCATCAGGGACTGGAGACAAACGACAGGATTTCTCATTGCGCCCTAGGCTGCTGTTGCTCCCTCTCTTAGGCAAAGGAGATCTGCTACACTTGGAGAGGTTGAGAGAAGACGTTTTCTGAAAGTCTCTGAGTGCTGCAAGAAGAGTGTGTGAGGGGATGCTGGGGTAGGCCATGTGTAGGGATGCAAGCATCATCTTCCTCTTAAGTTCATTCCATAAATAAAACTGCAGTGAAATTTCAATGGTCTGCTGATATCAGAGTATGTAGGAGTAGCAGGAAGGAGATGGAAGTGATTAGAGGCAAGGCGGAGAGAAAGGAGAGAAGCCTGACTCAACTCAACTGCTTCAGATTTATTCCTAACTTTTTTACTTATCTAAATACTTGATGATGAAACATTTCTGGTACAAATGCTGTTGAAATGTCACATTCCTCCAGTCATTGCTATCTCTATCCAACACTAATAAACAAACAAGTGGAAAAAAGCAAACGCAAAGTAAAAATTAAAAAAAAAAAAAAAAACAAAAAAATACCCAAACCAAACAAACATAAACAAACTCCTCCCACCCCCCAACTAAAGGACTTAAGGAAACAAATCCTTAATTGAAAAGTTTGTTTTCTTCCTCTCACAACTTCCAACATGCTGCTATTATCACATATGTATTTACACCCTGTAAAATACTGAACTCACGCAACAAAATTACTATCAGAGCAGTCCTATTTTTCTAATTGAGTGCTTGATAAAAATCCAGAAAACTAAACCAAATTTTACTGGTGTTCATATGAGATCCATATCCATTTTAGGAATGGACAAAAATTATTGATATTTACATGGGTTTCTTAAGTAACCAGTATATTTTTCCTTACAAATTCATTTCAGAAACATAACATTCCAATAGTATGTTAACAGAAGGAATTAGACTGCAATATTGTAAAGAAGAGGACCTAAAGAGCCTTTAACAATTAAATGAATGTACCCATGTTCAAACAGTGTTTAGGACTTTGAAACCTCACACTGCCTTAGTGTGTGTTAGAAAAAAAAATCTTAACAATGCATTTATAACAGGAAACTTGAGTACCAAAAAGTTGCCTCAAAAGAAGTGAAAACAAATAATAAATTTTCTGAGTAAGGATTGGAGTTACAAAAGCTCACTAGCATCATCTGGAAAAATACCAATATAAATATAGCTTTTGGATTTACTACTGATTTATTAAATTACATTTCTAAACATAAATTTAAACGTTGTCATAGGTCACAATCTCCTCAAAAGTTAAAAAAAATAAAAAAGACCTAGCAAAATCCAACAGTTTCTCTCAAAGTTTAAAATTCAGATTTTGCCATAGTAATAAAATATACTATTTTATTTTAGGTTTAGACATGGGCACATACATCAAGAAAGATTTATTTAATTATTATGCAAAAATTGTGGTTTCAGCTACAAATTTTTCATTATATAATAGTCTTAGAACAATTACAGTATTCTGGTTGTATAAATTGCAAGTACACAGCAAGTTAACAATAGGATTTTCAAAACTAGGTCAGTTTGAAATTACAGGACATCATATCAGTAGTAAACCCACCAAAAAAAAAAAGAATCATATTGATGTAATCTTTTCCAGATGTTACCAGGACAACTTTGCAAGTATAAACTCGTATAAAGAACATAGAAACATTTTTAGATTTTGACTTTGAGCTACAGTTTGTCTTTTGAAAATCAGAATTATCTGTAGAAGATTAATTTGTTTCCCATTACAGTTTCAGATTTCTTCTTCATCCATAAAATTAACTGCAGTGAACTTCCAGGAGTAAAAAGCTGTCTTTTTTCAGGCTTGAATAAGAGGAGAAATAGTCACTTGTCCTGAAATCTGGCTACAATTGAACACATTGAAGAAAAATTAAAAGCTGTAAAAGTAAAACTTTGGATATTTTGCTGTCATCATCCTTTGTTATACAAATACTATAAGAATAAACAATAAGTATGCATCACCTACATTTCACTAAACATCACAAAATGTTTGAAGCATTATTTTAATAGACCATAAATATAAAATAAGCAGGTAATGACAATATTTACCTTTTCCAACTGGGCATTTTTTTTTGACTTATACAAAAACTCCCCAACTGCCACAAAGACAGAAAGCACCAATCCTGCTGCCAGCACGATGAAGATTCCTCCAATGTTTTGAACTCCCAAAGCACTGGCCTCTTTACTTTCCTCTTCTGGGCAACCATTGCCTCTCCACCATTTCTCTTTCATCATGTGGAGCTTGCCTTCTTCCTGCAGCTGAAGAATTGCTATAGTGATCTTGTCTCTATATGGAGAACCTGAAGAGACCACAGGGAAGAAATATTGTATGGAATATATTACATGAAATGTTAGTATTCTGAATAAGAAAAACTATATCTTTAGCAGCCATAATATTAGTCAAAGAGCCATTTGTTTCTTGATACACTGGTCACATAAATACAAACCCGCTTGCTTGCACAAACATATATCTAGAAAACTTGATCCAGCTGGTGTTGACAGTAAGCCAGGCCACTTGATACAACAATTCCTATTACATTTAGTCTCATGGTCTCAGACATCTTCATGCCCAAATATTACCAGCCAAACAGTATTCTTCTTTCAATTTTTTCAATCTTTTCCCAATAAGTTTTTTAATGAGCTTCAGTAGATTTAGTCTAATATGCATAAATCTGTTGCTTCATATCTTGCTGCCCTAAAGCTAATAAGAGGTCTGATATTTAATGAACACTTTATCCTGTTACTTGATTAAAAGAAAGAAAAAACAATTTATGCTTCAGGACCAACCCACAAAAGTCTATTTGATAGATTGTCAAGCACTCAAAACACCTTTCAGCATGCACTTACTTTTTAACAGTACCAGGTAGCAAGAAATTCGGAAGGATAAGATTCAGTGCCTTTGGATAACAGGGATGTAAATTCTCATATTTTGATGTATTTCTTTCTCATAGTTCATTATTTTAAAATGACATTATAATTTTGTAGCTCTTGAACATTTCAAAATTTCAAGGGGGAGTTGAAACTCTGGTGTCATATCTTTGTATGCAATCTGTTCTCTTTTTCTTTACATTGTGCATAAAGGATTTTCAATGAGTATTTCAAAATGTACATTGATAATTGAATCATGGCAATGGAGAAAGTTTTTATTTTCTGAATGTTACAGAGTAAATCATGTCAGTTAGAAGGGCTTTCTCTGTTAAGATTTGTGCAATGTTTAAGTAGAGAACACAGCCATCATTTTTCTTGTCCTCCTTTGAAAACAAGAACAAAAGACTTCTTTAAATAGTTAAGAAATCTCAGGAAAGGAAGAAAAAGAGCAGATGAAAAGGCATGGCATCCCCTCTTTCAGCTGATATGAACGCAATTCTATAAACTGTAATGTATCCTTCCTCTTTTTCTTTCTATCATAATAATGTTACTTACTGGCTATAGTTTTTACAATTCCTTTCAGCTGAGTAATAAAATACATTTTCATTAACTTTTTACATTTTAAAAAAATCCTCTGTATCTGCTAGAGCGATGCTGCCTATTTAACTATTTAATGTACTGTGATCAGCTGTGAAGGGGCTGAAGAAATGCATGGATAAAGATGTTTTATAAATTATTGGAAAACGTATATTTTTAAAAAATTTATTTCAACTTATTCTATATTTCTTCAAATTCTTTTTACATATCTAGAACTTATCCTGAGAAGAAAGCTTATTAGAAAGAGCTGCTGTGCCAGTATAGAACATAGAAAAGACTGCTAAATACAAAATACAAAAGCACCTTTTCCTTTATTCAAGAATAAATGGTGGGAAGAGCCATTCTCAAAGTATTTAAATTGCAAGGACTTGTGCAATTATCTATGCTTATAAAAGGATGATGTTTTGTGCTAGGAGGTAAACTGTGTTTGCACTGGACTATACAGGAAGCATAAAGAAAGGAAAAAAACCTCTTTTCTATTCTTGTTCATTCAGGGGCCTAAGTCACATCATTTCAGACTTTCCTGATTATGCTGAAATTCTGCAAAACCCTATACTTGACACATTGCTTCAGTCGGGGGAAGAGGGAAAGTGATTAGCCCACAAGAGCCTGGGGAAGTGTAAGTGCATTCTGTAATCTTTTGGGGATATCTTCAACATTACACTGCATATAAATATTTAACAATAACAACTTAAATAACATTAGATTCAGAGAAATAGTCTTTGACTCAGTTTAACCTGTCTTCTGATCTGACAGGCTGCTTTCTAATTAAACTGATTTGCATTTTGTTTCAACATTATTGGTCTAAATATATTGAGTACCATCTATTCGTCATGTATTATTTATATTTTCTGGGGATCAGATTTGTACACTTACAATTCTAATCTATTTGAACCAGTTAAAAATTAATTAACTGAGGAATTCATGGACAGAAACAATAAAGCATGGGCTAACACAGTCTACAATTAGTTAAGTTAATGAGAGTTGCATTAGAAACACAGCTAAATAGTGATTCAGTTCAATAGTATTTGTATTACTGTTGGTGGTTGGCAAAATTTTGCACAAATAGGTGTGAAAGGGACATATTACAGGACCTTTGGTGCTTCTACTGCCATGTTTAGATGGTCTAAGAAGTGATCCTGTCACAAGTAAGGATCAGTGTAGGATGACAAGCATTATATATTGCTGCTGTTAAATCAAGAATTTAAACATTTATACCCATGAAAAAGCTAGCACTGAATGCTGTAGTTCTATTCTAATTCTGAAGGACTTAGAATGTTCTAAATTCATAGGTTTACATTTTGAAACAAATATTGAGTACACCTAATAATCTGATACTTTGAAAAAATAATTTTTAATTCTGTTTAAACTGACTCGAGTAGCTATTAAGAGAACAAACGAAGCATATGAACAATATTATTTCCTCAGACTAGATTTTCTCCTAGCTTTTTTTCTCTTACAAACAGGGCAAGACCCAGCAATGGAAAATTTACCCAGAAACACCCGAAGTGGACAAAAGTATCACAGTCTGATCTGCGGATGACACAGGTAGCGTGAAAAGTAAGAAACAGTAAATAGAGAAATCTGGGTCAAGCACCCAGATTACATTCTAGGTGTAACAGCTGTTTTTCCTGCAGAACTGAAAAATGTTAGCAAGTAAATGCAAAATATGTATGATACTTACAGGTAATTTTCCCTATCACTCTAATCACATGACTGAAACACGACTTGAGTCCTGCCAGGAAGTGTTGCAAGAAGATCATGTCCTGCTTTTAACATTTTTAAATCTAGAGTGTTTAATATAATTTTATATAAATCCTCATTAAAGAGAATTAAGAGTTCAAAACAAAACCAAAAAAACATAGAAGGAAAATAGAAACTCTAAGACTCACAGACAATATATATGAGTGAATTTGCAAAATACCTACAGTATGAATAAAAGTGAAGTAATAAAGTGTAAGAAAAAAAAAGAAAAAACAGAAAAAGATAACTAAATTCTGAAACATGAAGAAATATAAACTTCTCATGTCAACCTTCAGTAGAAAGACAAAGCATTTGAGGAAAAAAAAGATCTTACAAGTCTGTTCATGGGAGGAAGAGAAGGATTTTTAAAACTCTCTTCCAAAATCGGGGGAAAAAACTGAGTGCATAATTTCTAATTGCAGTTTCCTGCTTACGAAAGTTTAAAATAAAAATAAAACTTTGCATAAAACACCTTTTTCTAAAGCAGCTCTACAAAACTAAGTCTCCCAAAGTTGCTGCAGACGCTATACACAGATATGTTTTCTGTCCTGATGTCTCAGTATATAAAGATTTATGTACATAATGATATGTTTAAACATAAATTATGAACATATAAGCTTTTTGTATTGAGACTTCATTGCATACAGATTAGTCTTGTGAAATTCTGCTGATCTAACTAGTCTTGAAAATGCTTCCTACTAGATTTCAACTTAGTAAAATATTCTGCCTGGTTACTTTTAGTCTCTTTTACCCATTCTATCATATGAAAGCAGCTGGAGCACATTGGGACCTGTAGAACTGATTTTGACTTTAAGTAAATCAAAAAGAAGAGCAGCATTCTGCTAACTCCTTCAATAAGAGAATTTTGAACCAGGAAATTTTTTGTTTCATCATGCCAGGTGCATTTTACCAAAAGGAATGACTATGAATAGCCTAGTGTTTTTAAATATGCCCACAGGACATACTTACATGTTACTTTTGATTTGCTAGATAGGAAAAATACATTCTGAATACACAGAAACCACAGATTGCATCTTTTATTTCTGGGTTTTTGTTGTTGTTGTTGTTGTTATTAATAATCCCAAGACTTTATTTTATTTTTTATTGTAAATTTTTTTTTATTATTTTAAAAGTTACAGCCACTTCAGCTTCCTAACCCTCTTTACCTTCTCTAAGTGGGATGGAAGGAAGGGTCAATATATCTTAGTTCATTCTTCCTATCTGTGGGTCCTAAAAACTCCAAGAAGTATTTGAAGAAAGAAAAGGGATTCTCTCAGTTCCCAGTCCCTGGCTCCAATTTCAAAATCAACTTTCTGATAAAAAAAAAAATCAGACTTTTTATATTCTTATTTTTAACCCAGATAGTTCATTAGGATGTTACATTAGGATCATAATATTTTAATATTAGATATGGAGTAAACAGAAAATATTTATTAAGTTGCAGTTACAAGATGGAAAATCCTCAGGAGATGTTTACTGTCTAACTAGATGCTTACCAGTCTAACCTACCCCATATCTAAATTAAAACTGCAAACATTCAGCCTTCTCACTATACCTTTACACATATAAACATGCAAAATATGTATATATATGTAAATATATACATATATATGTATTAATCTTTGAGCTATATGTATGGCTTGGAAAAGTTGCTGGTAACACCAGCAGTGGAAACACTTAAAATTAGTATTTTATGCTAAATGTAATCAAACCACTTTCTCAGGTAGTGTGTTCTCTGATTGTTTTCACTTCTTTGCACTCATAACTATTAGCAGCTGAGGTTCATTTCTGGTCATTTCTTTGTAGTACCATTGTTTTAAAGTTCATGTAGGTATATAAAGCTGAAATGTAAAAAAGATGGATGATGTAGCTGAGATTTACATATTCATTTCCCAGACATAAATATGCAAAAAAATTGATATCAAAGTTAGATTAATATTTAGGTGTTGGAAGTACAGTAGCCATTAAGTAATTCTTGAGTTCTTATGTACTTTTTGTTTTAGGACAGGGAAAGGAACATATTTAAAAATATTAATCTGCAACTAGCTTAAAACATATCTGTCCTCCACAGTGAGTGCATTATAAAGCAAAACAAAACAGGATAATGATTGCCTACAGTGAATAATTCAAATAAGACCTGACAATAACAGATTTAATACTAAGTACACACTTTCTTTTTGCAGTACCAAGATAACTTGAACAGAAGGAAGATGTTTTTTGGAATTTTTTTACTGTTTTAAATACTCAGGTGATTAATAAATTATTGTATTATCCATTCCAGCTCTATTTTTTTTTCTTTTTTTGACACATGTTAGTTTTTTAGCTACTCCTCAAACTATCATTATAAACTGCTCTAAAACACATCTCTTAGACAGATTAAAGAGATGAGTGTTAGTAACATTTTTCATAGACTCATCATGCATTTTAACATCATAGACAATTTGAAAAGATCATAATCATAATACACTATTATCTCTCTACTCCTGTTGAATTGCACAGCTGCAGAATGGGAAGATATCTTTGTTGAAACTTATAGTGAGAAAATCAATGGTATTATTTTTGCCACAGATAAAAGTATTTCATATTTATACAGTGCTTTCTTTTTTCAATTTGCCTTGCAAATCTGTGACACTCACATATGAATGGTTTGCAAATATAGCCTCCTTTGAAATAAATATTTGTCTAACACTACCCACCAATAAACAGATGAATTAAAAAAGCCTAAAAAATTCTACAAGTATTTCTGGTATATGTGAAGATTTTGGTCAGGCATATAAGATTATATTGAAAGACAAGTCATAGCAAAACTGTCCAGACCTGAAAACCCATTTCACACTTTTGCACAACACCCCAATTATTTGGTGAGCTATAAGGAAAATTCTGTAAACAATGAATATCTTGCTTTTCACTGTTTGCTTTTAACTGTTTCATCATGGGTATGAACTGAGATGTGAAGTGGCCTTGGGTGCATCTAACTGCAAACCATGGAAACACCATATGCTAGGATGTAATACACCAGCTTTTTTCTAATTAAGAGCAATGCATCAGGCCAGAGAAATTTTAAATTTGTAGATGAGTTTTTGCCAATCCAATCCATAAACTCATAGAATCATAGAATCATTAATTCTGAAAAGACCTCCAAGATCATAAAGTCCAATTTGACCAAACACCACCTTGTCAACATAGCATTAAGTGCAATATCCAATTGTTCCGTGAACACTTTCAGGAATGGTGATTCCACAACTTCCCTGGACTCCCCATTCCAGTACTTGTCAACACTTCCAGCAAAGAAATTCTTCCTCATGACCAACCTGAACCTCTCTTGGAGCAGCTTGAGGCCATTTCCCCTTGTCCTGTTGGGAGAAAAGGCCGACCTTCTTGAAAGTCTCCCCTAAGCCTCATTTTCTCCAGGCTGAACAACCCCAGCTCCCTCAGTTGCTTCTCATATAACTTACTCCTAGACCATTTACACAACATCTATGGATACCACACATTATGGTCCTCGGTGCAATAACATCAACATGAAGTTTTAATGATGTCTTTGCTTTGATTATATCTGTTTGGTAAATTCCTACTAGAAGCCCCTTCTAAGGCAGAGTCTGCTCACAACTACAGGATGTTAAGTGTTTTGGCAATTCCTTGTTGAAGTAAAGCTCAGTCTCAGCATGTCTCCCAGACAGTGCTTCAATATGCTCATAATCCTGAGGCAGCTATAAAAACCAGTTCTTTCATCAAATATGTTAGCTACACATTCTTACATTTCAGAAATAATAAATTAACTGCTCAGGCAGTTGAAATTCTCAAATTAGTTTCAATACATGGCGTGACCCGCATAAAAATAAATAATTTGCACTTTTTTTTTTTTTTCATTATGTTCAACTAATGAAGACAAATGTATTAATTTGTTTTAGTTATGGGAGAACTGAGGCTCAGCACTTTTATGCATGTATAAGTGATGAATATTACAGTTCAGATTGTATGAAGGATTACAGACTAAGTGCAGGCAAGCATAAGAAAATGGCATTCTGTCTTGGTACATGGTCTCCTATTTATTTCTACAGAGACAAATTTGTTTCTAGGTCTCATCTCCAAGGACCAATAAAAAAATCTCATATTATGTAATATATATGGTCTGAAGGTAACAAATAGCTTCAAAAGAACTAGGGTGTCTTAACAATAAAAACGAAGGATTGCCTATTATTGTTATTATGACTCCTACTACTTTAGATCTTGAAAACTATAGGCAGTAGGAAGATGTTTGCATGTTGATTATTCATATTCAAACTGATTTTTTTTTAATTAAATAAGGAAATATAATAGATGCATAAGAAAATATGCACAGTTTTTAAGTAGAGTTCTGGATTGTGAGATGGAAACTTTTCTCCAGGAGCAGTATTTTACAACAGGTAATAAAGGTGGCTCAATATGCTGTGTCCCACACAGTATCAGCAGGAAATATCTACAGACTCTGAAATTGCACCAATGAGTAAATTGACAGCCAATGTTGATTCGGTTTCATACTTTACAAAGTAAATCCGGGAATAGATTTGCAATGAACTTCCAAACCATTCACTGTTTTCAGATATGCAGAATTTTGTTTCAGTTACATCAACCAAGTGTATCATTAACAACTTTGGGGACTAAATTTATATATAATTTACCTGTTATTCCTTTCAGTTTTGAAACTGATTTTTGAAAGGTTTCTGTATCATTCATATCTGTGACTTTGCTGTTTTTACATAAATATATTTAATCACAGATGTGGAAAAAGAATAGACCCTCTGTTTACCAGCCAGTGTCAGACAAAACAGAGTTACTGGAATAGCAGAAGCAAATCTCACTGTCTCTCTGGAGCCTAGGGTGTTCTTTTTCTTTTATTTCTGTGAACAAGGCAACATATAATTCTGATTTTAGAAAATTGTTTAATGTTTAAGAGAAGTAACAAAAATATTCAAGAAAAAAAATCCTGCCTGTGTGTCCTGGAAAAAAAATGTCAAAAATTATGTCCTTCATTGATTGCTGACTGCCAAATGTATGCATTAGTTGAAATAAATGTGCCAGTAATGCTCAGTGCCAGTCATTGTGCTCACTAACATTGTTTTCTAGTCTTGTCTGAGATTTAAGGGAAGTTTTCACAATGACTCCTCAGAGCATGTCACCTTTTAAGTTTAGTGGAGGTGTGAAAAGAGAATTATGTCAGGATATGGAAAGCAGCCTTAGCTACAGCAAGGGCTTAACTTTTCTTAACTCTTTCAAGAGTAAGGAATGTTTATGAACTCCAAACAGTTACGTTTGAAAGGACCCATGAGATCCTTGTTTTTTTATTTTTTTTAAATATTGTTAATATTAGCTAGTATTATAATTTCTTGTGGCTCTCTTGCTACCATAATGGTCTTTGATTCTTATCCTAGACCTCCAGAAGAAAAGAAAATGATTTTTTAAAAAAACACCAATGTGAAGGAGATGATGCTCAAGTTCTGCAAACCTTGAGACAGAATGAATGGAAGTTATTGGGGAAAAAAAGCAGTTTTAAACATTTGGAAAATCACTTAGACAGTTCCCCTCCGCATTGCATCTACTCACTTCTGTTAAAATACAACTGTTTTGCTTCTACTGTGAGATACATTAGACCTTTTTGAAACTACCAGAAAGCAGGGAAGTCTCTCAGGATCTTCTTCAGACTTGGCATAAGAGCAGTGTGTAGAAATCCCATTTTCTCTTCCACATCCCTGTTTGCATACTATCTCTGCTTTCTTCACACTATGAGTACTTCCAGCCTCATTAGCAGCTATGTAGACAAATATGAAGCAAAATAATTTAATGAAAAAGAAAAGATGAACATTATTCTGCTGGTTTAGTTCACTAAACCAGCTTAAATAGCTGTCAGTTTTTGCAAAGTCCAGCATTTTGACAGTGACAGTGGCAGTTTATGGCAGTTTGACATGAGAGTGAAACTTCAGACTTACTTTTGTATTCACATATGTTAGAGCTAGAACTGTTATGCCTGGGGGGCTTTGTTTTGTGGTTTTTTGTTGCTGTTTGGTTTTTTGTTTTTTTTTTTTTTTTTTAGTTTGTTTCGTTTTGTTGTTTGTTTTTGTTTGTTTAATAAATGATCTGGTTCACAAAACCAGATCCTTAAATCACTGCTATCCCTGTTGTTTCTAACAAAAGTAAAATAAAATTAGAGGAACAAGCTGAAACTGTGCATGAATGTTTGTGCTACTGTGCAGGAACAGAGAAAAGCACCATGGAATGGAAGCATTAAGCATGTAAAAGTCTTTTGCCAAACACTTCTCTAGGGAATAAAGTATTTTCCTTGTAATCTAGCCTCAAAAAAACAGTTGGAAAAGCAACAAAGAATTTCATCTTCTTACTGAGAAGAAAACACTTTGTCAGAACCAAATGCTGTAAGAATTAAAGTAATGTGATTGGTCTGATTACCTACACTAAAACATATTTGGAATACTGAAGTAAGTTGAAGTCACTCAGTGATTCAAATATAACACTCCAACTCAATCCATTTTGTGTATCTAGTAACCTTCTCCAAATGTAAAAGCAAACAGAAAGAAAATTAAAAAAAAAAAATAAGGACAAGGGAAAAAGGAAAAGGGAAAAGGGGGGGAGGGGAAGAGAATGAATGGCATCAAAAAAGATGACGCCAAAGGAATAGGATAGAACAGAACAGAAAAGAATATTTTAGTTTAAAGGGACCTACAAGAATAATTTTGTCCAACTGCCTGACCAATCCAGGGCTGACCAAACAAAAGCACATTGGTAAGGGCATTTTCCAAATGTCTCTTAAACATTGATATGTTTAGGGTATCAACCACCTCTCTAGAAAATATGTTCCAATTTTTGACCATCTTCTGGGTAAAGAAATGCTTCCTAATGTCCAGTCTAAATCTCTCCTGGTGCAGCTTTCAACCATTCCCACACATCTTATTCAGGCACGCTGTTGCAAATAGCAAAGTTATGGTCTTTTAAAAGCTAGACAAAACATAGGAGACAACATCCTACACATCTATAGGATGATGAAGTGCTAGTCATGCATTTACAAGGCATTTTATTTACTTTTTATTTTGCAGGTAAGCCCCAAAAGTAAAC
Source organism: Sturnus vulgaris (assembly GCF_052056855.1). Taxonomy (NCBI): domain Eukaryota; kingdom Metazoa; phylum Chordata; class Aves; order Passeriformes; family Sturnidae; genus Sturnus; species Sturnus vulgaris. The sequence continues at coordinate 73,756,024 of NC_142245.1, forward strand.
TAATTTTTAGATGTTTACCAAAAAAACCCAATAGGCTGCAAAATCTGTCTGGAATAATAAATGCAGCAAGGAAGGAGGCTGACTAAACTCTAAGGGGAGAATTAAGACTATTTTTTTCACTTACTGTTGCATATTTAGGAAATGAATAATTTATTTGTTTGTATTTTTAATATATTAAGCTACAATATTTGAAATTACAAGCATCTATTAAAAGATCTGTCTTGAGTAATCTATATGTCCCGTTGTGCCTGATTTAAAATTTTCTATAATCCGAAAAATGCCCTTAAAAAAAGGCAGATAGTAAAATATTTTGTAAAATTCGTGCATTAAGAACATGGTCAGGTCAGCTAAAAATTTCAGTATTGTAACATAAAAACTTTTGTTATGAATACTTCTTATAGGTCACTCCCTAGAGACAGAACATGCAACATAAATCAGCTGAATCTATACATAGTTAGAGGATACAACATGAGAATTAACTGCTATACCTTCACTGATTAAACGATTTATTTGTTTAAATTCTCTTTGAATTCCACAGCCTATCACTGAGGTAGGAAGAATGATATTGTATTTAATTTATTAATGGCTTAGATAAATATAAATAATTAATAAAGCCGTATTCCTAGAGAAGATAACAAGTAGTATGTCATAAATTATTGTCTGAAATTCTTTTTTCTGCAGTGGAATCTTTAAGTGAGCAGAGTGTGAAATACTCTTTCTAGATTCTATGACTGATGAAATTATATGAATTTACCATCTTCAAAATGCATATACTCCAAACAACATTTTAATTAAATGCTACACAGCTGACAGAAATTCAAAACAATTGCTGAAGAAAAGAAACTAATCCCAGTCTTCCCTCTTATTTTACAAAAATAAAATTTAAAAATGTTAACATTGGCTATATTATGCAAAAATGTATAAAGAAATTTCCACATGTAAGTGATGAGCACATTACTGAATTGGCCAAAGAGATTTTTTGGAATTATGTGAGTGGGCTCAATTTTGAGAATCTCAGAACAATGTACTGTGAAAAATACGGGGTTTTGAGTGAGAGGTAAAAATGTCTGTAAAAAAAATAGATTTTATTCATATTTCATTTGAATTTACAGAAAAGAGAACTTCACTTTAAAAGACACCTCTGAATCAATAGAACATGAGAACCTTGAAGTTTTGTTTCATGCTTTGAACTTAAGTGAGTGCGTTGATATCTGGGGCCTGCAGTCAATGCATTTCTGTGGGAAGGCTGTTGATTTTACTTTTTTTTTTTTTTTTTAATCTTGTGAGGTATAACTTGCTTGCCTCACAGTAGTTGCCAACTTTCAATTCTGAATTTATAAATATATCCTTATGCAGATCTTTTTTATGCACTTACATGAATTAATTTTCATATCTGTATCTGTTACTATTGCAAGTTATTTTATATCATTTATATTTGTATAATGGGTATTTACATAAGACTTATCTTGGAAATGAAATGCTGGAAATGTTGACGCCAAAATACATAATTTAACATCATTCATATCCTGAGAGATGTATTTTGTGCCCATCCACAGTGAAGAGTCTCTATATAGTCAGGGGAGTGCACTTTTCTTTTTTTTAAAACAATTTTTGAGTTAACAATTAGCTGCAAAAGATCTGAATGGTAAATGTTTTCCAGCATTTTTCAGGGCATTCTGGTAGTCCATCAATATGGAAGTGCCAGAAATACAAAGAGTGATATGATCTAGAAGAGTCATAGTTTGATCCACTTGTTCACAGCTAGCGAAAAGTTATAGAAGTTGTAAAAGTGAAGAGAATCAAGTAACAGATTCAAAGATCCTTCTCATTATATTTTGCAACTGAGGCATTATTTATATTAATAGCAGAACTTGCTATTAACTGCAGAGGAATAAAGGAAATAGAAATTGATATTTCACCTCTTTCTCATTTTTTTTGCCTCACCATTATCAAGTGTTTTAGGAACATCACTGCTACACTACTAAAGCTCCTTCTCAATCTAATTCTGCAATTTTCTGCAGCTCAGCAACAGAGAAACCTTAGAGAAATGACTAGCTCTAATTTCTTCTATGCATCATATCTATATACTAGTTTCCATTTTGTATTTCTTAAGAACTAGAAGAAATATATGCAATTTTAAAGATTACTTACACATACCATTTGTCACTTTCAAAATGTCAAAGGCATTACTTTGCATATATCTCCACACATAGAGAGTTTGTCTGGCATATTCCAACAGGATACTCCCCATCTGCCACTTAAAGGCAGATGATCTGAAGGTGCATGCTCAGTAGATCTATTCGTATGGAATCAGTTCCAAATATTCATTTGTCAGCCATCTATGTGCTCCAGGTTCAACACAGAAGCAAATGGCAATTCGGTAGAAAATCTGCCCAAGCCAGATGGGAAGTAGCCTGCCATCAAACATGCTGAAGAGAAATGGGAATTTAGAAAAAAAAATAGGAACCTGACACACCATTTCAGAGAGATAAAGTATGTTTTTTTCCAAAAGATGATTTCAACTATGTTCCTTCCAATTGGAAAGTAGAAATTCAAAAGGAAAAAAAGAAAAAAAAAAAAAAAAGAAAAAAAGAAAAACCCAAGAAAAGGGAAAAGCAGTTTCACAGAACATTAAGGCTTTAAGATGAAGTGCATAAAAGCTACATTTCTAAGCTACTTTACATTAGCAAAGATGTTAATAAATATTCATTATGGAAAAAAGCATTTGTCACTTAATAATACTGTGTTTTACAGCATGTTGACCATAGGAAATTCACATTAACTATATTTCAGTCGGACATAAAAAGTAGATTGCTGGATAGTCCAGGTTTTCTTGAAAAAAATGCTGCAATTTCTGTTTGATAGGATGACCATAAGGATTTGGAAGTATCATAAACCTTTAGGAGCTCATCACAATGGTAAATTTAGACCCAACTGGGCTTTATTTAAGAACAACCTAAATTTTAAACAAGTATGATGATGAAATAGGAAATTGAGACTACTAGAAATGATAATAAACATTCAGATTATCTGTAATGGAAAGCATAAGTTGCACCACACACCCAAAGGGTTTATTCTGTTTGTTTTCCCTCCCTCCTCCTCTCCCACTACCCCTTTGTTAATTTTCTTTTTATGTCTTTTCATTCTCTCTTTCTTCCCTCCTTCCCTCCCCTCATTCCTCCCTTGAACATCAATATTGGATGGTGAGGTGAATGCCCTCGCAAAGACAGATTCCAACCACTAAAAGACACTTATGTGTGTTTCTAATAGATAGTTGTGGATGATACATATCCATATTATTAGAATATGATAGAAATTAGAAAGCAACTATACACTATGTTGACAATTATATGCAAATAATTTTCCTCTCTGCCAGATTCACGGATGAAGAACACAGACCTGACAAAATAGTACCTCCTGATAAAACATGCCAGAATAAAGCAAATAAAAAACCCCTTCCATGTGGAAGATTAAAAATAATAATAATAATAATAATAATAATAATAATAATAATAATAATAAATAAATAAATAAATAAATAAAAAGCAAGCATATAAACGTTCTCTAGCAGAGCAACTATTATACTCTTGGTTTCAAAGCTATAAAAAATGTTGCAAAGACAGAAAACAAAACAAACACAACAGATAAGGTTCTCCCTTATCTGCTCTAGAGTATCAGTTGCTACAAGATATCTCATCCCAGGTTTGTGTTCTCTTTTCATTATAAATCAAGTTATTTTAGCCTAGTATCAGAAGTGGCTGACTGAAAATTAATTCTGGTGTGTACAAACTTTAATTTAAAAAACTATATCAAGAGAATCGGTCATTGTATGCATAATTTACCAAATTCACTCTCTCTGGTTTATATTTCACTGCTGCAAAGGTATCATGCAGAATTCTGCTTTGCACCTATTTCAAGTATCACTGTACCTTGTAGATTTTAAAGATGTGAGCTGATTCTGACAATCCTATTTTTCACCAAAAGTACATTGTCTCCAATTTCTTTCCTCAAAGTTACATTTTAGCAGTCTAAATTTTCTTTATTTCACAAATGTTTTAAGAAGAAATGACATAAATATGTAATCTCATATTTTGCTTCTCCATTTTTTGGGAAGGAATTGATACCCATGTACTGTCTGATCCATTTTTTTGTTGTTTATTTTCTCCTCATGTTTTGCAACTTTCTTTCTCTAAATTTAAAATATTAATATCATGAGCAGAAAGCTTTTACTGCAGTACTCTAAACTGGTGCTATATTTGCTTGTTTGCATTTTCCAGGTGATTATCTTGTCGTAAACTGATAACATATTTTTCTGTTAGGAAAGCTTTTAGCTCTTTTTCTTGTAGCTGCTTAAACTTGAGAAAATTATGTTCTCACTAGTTATTATTCTATTGTCTTCAAAATAATCAAGATATGTTGCACCTACTTCCTTTGGTGCTGTTCTCCAGAAGTAACCATATCCTTTCTACTGCAGTCAACATAAGACCTGTAACAGCTGTATCCTACAAATTTAACCTTGTGTGCAGGACTTCTGCACTTTCAAGACACTATTCCAGCAGATAAACTGGATTTTTTGTAAATTTTGCAGATGACATCTATATCTTCCCAACACCATTCCTATGACACCATATGAAGTTTAAAAAGAGCAAGTGCTGGATTTTGCACCTGGGACAGGGCAACCCCGGTTGTGTGTAAAGACTAGGGAAAAAGAGGCTGGAGAGCAGCACCTTGGAAAGCGACCGTGGATGCTGGTCTGTGGCAAGTGGAACATGAGCCAGCAATGTCCTGCCAGCCAGCAATGTCCTGGGGTGCATCAAACACAGCATCACCAGCCAGGCAAGGGAGGAGATTGTCCTGCTCTGCTCTGAGCTGGGGCAGCATCACCTCGAGTGCTGGGGGCAGTTTTGGGCACTGCAGTATAAGACATTAAACCATTAGAGAGCATCCAAATGAGGGCCACAAAGATGGTGATGGGTCTGGAGGAGAAGCTTTATGAGCAGCAGCTGAGGCCACTGAGGTCTGTTCAGCCTGGAGGAGACTGAGGGGAGACCCCACTGCAGTTACAGCTTCCTCATGGGGGGAAGAGACAGCAGGTACAGATCTTTTCACTGTGGTGGCCAGTGACAAGACTAGAAACAACATGAAGCTGGGTCAAGGGACATTTAGGTTTGATATCAGGAAATGGTTTTTTACTCAGAGGGTGGTTGAGCACTGGAACAGGCTCCCCAGGGAAGTGGTCACAGCATCAAGCCTGTCTGAATTCAAGAAGTGTTTGGACAATGCTCTCAGGCACAGGGTGTCGTTTTCAGAGTATCCTGTTCAGGGTCATGAGTTGGACTCAATGATCCTGATAGGTCCATTCCAATACAGCATATTCTGAGATTCTATGTTTCTATAAACACAAGTAGTTCTGTATTGTTCTTGGAGACAAGTTGCTTCTCAAATAGGCAAAAGCATATAGGCAAAAAAAGCATATAGGCTTCTCAAATAGGCAAAAGTGGCATATATTTTGTATGTGAAGCCATTACACTGCAGTTTTCCAAGCACTTGACAAGTTACTCATAGGATTTTTAACTCTAAAAAGAGTTGCATGTCTATAAACTTCTTTCATAGTCATTAAATAACTATGTAATCTGCTTCTATAGATATAACCATGTCATGAGTTCTTTTAAAGTCTCCAGAATTATTTTTCCTGTAGAAATGAGATTAGTTATAATGCAGGAGAATATTTTGCATTATCCACTGCTCTGTAATACTTTTTAGCTTCAATAACACAAAATAATATTTAACAAAACTATTCTGACAGACACCATGGAAATGCTTCTTCATAAGAATGGCTTTCAAATGTATGTGCAAACTATGCATCATTCTAGCAGAGGCTGCACAATCCCTTTCCTTCAAGACTGTGCACCTAATACGCAAGATATAAACCCATTATAAATGTCAGCTCCCTTTACAGCATTTTATAGATACTGACGAAATATTGGATTAATCTCTTATTCTTAGCTGTTCTGGGAAAGCCCCAGATGCTGTTTTGTTCTACCTTCATTTCTTTTATGAAAAATTTTACTTTACATCCTATTTTACATTCTGTTCTATTTCCCCTTATGAAGCTGTCATCTTTTTTTCAGATCTTTCTTCAACTTCTTTTGTTAAGTTTAAAACTGTTTCAACTCTTATTTTACCTTCTTTGATGACTGCTGATTCCTGCAGGTATGTCCTCTATTTGTTTCATCTTGATTCAAGACAACTCTCAGATCACATATCCCCTTGTACAACACTATTATTTCTCTTGACATAAATAATTTGTTGTTATTTTGAATCTTGCAGACGAATAAGAGCTGAATACTATCTCTGATATAACTCAAAGTTAGTGAGGAAATAGTGCCTTCTGTTACCGTATAAAGTCGGGAACAACAGTTCACTCAACTTCCTTGCCTTTTTACTTCCAAAATTTCTTCCCCAAAACTTAAAGTCCAGAATTCTGTTCCTGGATTTATCATTGTTTTAAAGCTGCTTTATCTTGTGTTTATGATGCTTCTCTGACTTACATATAAACAGAAAAATTTCTGGAGTGTTTTGGTCTCTCTGATTCCTGTCAGTTTGGCATTTTAATGTTCACTTAAATTTCTGGGGCATGCATCACAAATTTGCTTCACAAATTTGCATGCAGATTATTCAAAGACTATAAATTATCTCTAAGATTTGATTTTCTCCATACTAAACCTAAATGGAAGGTGGGTTTTATCCTCAAAATAACAAAAATATTTATAAATAAGAAAATAAAAGATGCCAAAAAGGCCAGCAGGAAGTCCAGTCCATTCTGTCATTTGCACTGCCTATAGAATATATTCAGCAATACAAAAGCCACAATTGAACAGGGTGGAAAACATGGTATGAATCAAAACTAGATTCCTAACAACTAACTGTTCAAACACAGAATGCAGAATCATAATTTCTTCAAGTGTCTATTACATAGAAAATTACTGAAATAATGAAAATTTCATAGATGTTATTGAAGTAGCATATAATATATATAATACATCCATAATATAGCATAATATATCCAATATATAGACAAATCTGTATTTGATAATACTAGGAACCTCTTCATCTAAGATACGCCAGTAAACTTTATTTCTTAAGATTCCTTTCCATGTTCTTGATTTATAGTACTGGACATAACTTTCCCAGTACAGTGATTTAGCATGTTATTAAAACAGATAAAAGCAGTACCAAATGTAAGACCTACGTGAGAAAAAAAACCAAATATATCCATATCAATCACAAAACTATAAATTCTTGGTCAAAATGTAGTTTAAATAAATATTTGCCTGATAATAAGTCAGCAGAACAGCCTTACCTTATTAAGTAGAATCATTGCGCAGTACTAACAGTCTTTGTGTCACACCATTTTTACTACCATCTATTCTGAAATCTAAAGCCAGATCTTCACCTCATGTCCTTGAAAAAATCACTGTGCTCAGTGGGTATTCACTTCTTGTTGAATCCCATTCTGTGGACTCTAGGAGCCAAGCTACAGCCAAACTACTACCTGTAGTTGGCTTTTAATCTCGCAACTAAAGTTTTGCACTTAGTAAAAAGCAGCTGACCTGGAAAATACTGAAAGGATTGGAACTTCCAAGCTAATATACAAGCCCATGTTCCACAAGGCTAAATCAATATTTGTTTTATCTGTGGTGTGGTATGAAATCTTTCCTCCTCTTTTAGCACTCTCAGGGATTAGGCCTTTCGCTTTAAAAGAATCAGCCCCATTTGCTAATGCAAGCCTTCCACTACTAGGATTTCATTCTCTAAACACAGAGATCAAAATTTTTAAGACTTTTTTTTTTTAAATAAAATAAATTACTGTGAAAAGTACTTTTGTTGCTGTTGTTGTTGAACATATGGAAGCAACCATGTCAGATAAATTTATCATATGAAAATATTCAACTCTTTATAAAGTAACAACTGTTTTCTGTTTGGAAAATACAATAAAATCCATAAACTATGAGAGAATTTGTATTGTGCCTGGTTGGGAAAAAAAAAAAAGGCAAATGCTAGCAACACAGAGAAAGGAACAGTGTACGGGATGTTTCCCATGCTGCTGCAGCAACTAAGATTAATGAACAGAGAACAAGTGGTTGGCATATCACCTACCCATGGGAGTTCCAACGCCGTAACCTTTGGAGTCTATCAGGCCTCCAATCTGTGTGAGGTTACAGTTCCTCTGTGTGACAAACTCAATGGTTGTCGACTCCATTAAAAATGCGTAATCCGAGGTGAGCACACGTTGGATACCTTCTTCATTACTTTTGACAAGTACTGACTGCCTCCTGCTGCTCATGAAGGCCCACATCTTGTCATAAGTGGAGATTTTGGATTTCTGAAAGACAAATATTAAACGCAATACGAATAAGAATAATACGCCTATAGGAGTGTAAACAAACTCAATTTGCACATTGCTCTTCTCTCAGATTTTACTACATCAGGTTTTACCAAGGCAATTTTCTAAGGATGCGTGTGCCTTTCATCTCAGCTGTATTTCTCATCTTCTCCATGTAAAAATAAACAACTGGACAGATTGGCAAAAGTAAAATATCTGTTGTTGACCTGTTTTTATTGTTTTTATATTTTTATGCAGGAGGAAGGCTTACAAGTAGCTCAGGTCAGAGGAAAACTATTAAGTATTTCACTCTAGCAAAGATAATCAACCATATTGCTGAGTCTTGAAGGAGAATCTGTGGATTCTGGCACAAGTGAAATTTTCCTCTTATTTCAATCACTCAGTTGAACAGTTCTGAAAACCTAATGCCTAGTGTGGCAATCTGAAGTAATCAAAGTGCTTACAGATGGCAGCATATGGAGAAAACAGTTGTGAAGGAGAGGGCAGATAACATTTTATCAGTCATACATGACAAAAATACTTGGAGAAAGATTTTAGGTAACGGGTAATATCACTCTCTGGTCATAATAAGGCCAGCTTGCCTTACAGAAACGGACTACTGGAAGTCCTAAAAAATTAATATGTGTTTTCTGATTTAATATTTCCAGAATAAAAAGAACTGTTGTGGCAGGAAGAGAGTCAGTAATTTGGGACAAAGGACTCAGTAGTTTGGAAGAAATTGATGCTGCACAAGTACAGAGGAGCTGCTTCCTTTTGTTCACCTGAGTTGGTTTAAAAAGGAGGTAATTACCTTCTCTAATTTTTGTAAAACACAGTGCTTAAGAGATCATAATGACTGGGTAAACTGAAGTTATTAGAAATACTGAACATTTTATACTACATTTGTCCCATCCGTTTAATAACACTGCAAACTCAAGGTGTATCAGAAAATGTTCTATAATGTTAAAATTTGCCTAGCAAAAAAAAAAAAAAAAAAAAAAAAGTAGAAACACCAAGTAAACACTAGCATTATCAGACTTTTTAAGGTTTTTTTTTCTCTTATAATGTCAGACTTAAACATATTTCTGTCATCAGCTCTGGAAGAAATACTAAGCAAAGATTGACACTACAAGCAGTTGTGAAGTTCAGATGATTGACAGCAAGAAATTCTGACCCAAAGGAGAATTAGCAGTGTATGTGTAACGAAAAGAACATTTATTTAGAAAAAAGAGATTGCTTTTACCCCCCTGCTGAGATACAATCCAAGAGTTTTTTCACTATGCCTGGGGACTTAGCAAACCAAGCATTTGAAATAAGTCTAGTGTCAATGCTAACAAAACTGAAAACTTTTAGGGCTCTGCATTTTGCACTTTGTAATTGTACTGAAAAATATATAATCTGGGCCCGATTACAAAAGATTTTAGTAGCAATGAAAGAGGAAAGCATTTTTCTTCAGAATATTCTTTGAACACATAGAATAGACAACCGCACAGATAGGGTCTCTCCTCATAGTGTTTGGTTTTTTTAAATCATATAACTCTTGCAGGCATTTAATATTGCATTGTAGTATAATATACTTCAAGCAATGTGCATCAGCTCTGTAAGAATCTAAGTTAATGTGTAATACTGACAGGATAGAAATAAGTTTTCAGTATTTGTAAAATTTTACCAAAACCCCTTATTTAATTATTTTTATTATGCAGTCTTTACCCCAGTAAATATTTTAGCTACTATAAATAATCTGAGAAATATAAAACATTGGCAGAGAAAACAATTTTAGTAAATGATAAGGAGCACATTGCTGATGCATGTTGGGGGGGAGGGGGAAGCCAAATGACCTACAACAAAAAAAATACAGAAGGAACTGTGTTTTTCTATTTTTGTTGAGGAAAAAAAAAAAAAAAAAACAAAAAAAACCTCCAGGATGAAAAAATATTAACAAGGGGAATGGTTGCTTTCTACTCAATCATTCGAACATGTGAAAAAAATACAATATCCTTTAAAGGACAGTGTTCATATTATGATGACTGACTTAATCAGCTAGGACAAAGCCGCTGCTACTATTGAAAAGAAAAGATAAAAGGTCATCAACAAAGTCAGAGAAAGCTCCTGCACAGGATAGCTAATTTACTGGAATAATTAAAATGAAAAGAAAACATTAAAACAGTCTACACATGATTAATGAAGAAGAGAACACAAAACCTATGATATTAGTGCACATGGCTCACCACTGTAAAATTGACAAGGGTTACAGAAAGTGCACAAAAAGTGAATGATTTTGCAATACTTTCTTCCACCCCTAAAAGCTGAAATTATGCCAGGGAATAATGCCATTCTACTTTTGAACCCTAAACCCTATGTTGTTTGGGGTTTTTTTTAATGCACAAGCCTTTTTTTTTCTTTTTTTTTTCAATCTTAAATTAAAAAAATGTCATTTGATTTAGGAAAATATAACCACAACTAGTTGTCCTCTGTTTGCCAAAATACTCAACAGACTCATAGGTGAAAATCAAGAAGTCAGAACAATGAAAAGCATGAGGAGCCCATTTGACATTGAATTAGAGATAATGACACTCCAACATGCTTCCTGTGGTTATGACTGTATCATTCATACTGTTAGAAGCAGATGCTGCAATTTACATTGTGTTTTCACCTTCTTTCACTGTGTGCAAATCAATCTGGTTAATCAACCTATATACTCCATCAATGAAGTGCATTATTTTATCTGGGTTAGCTCATCATATTGTTTCATCTAACTGGAAATCACTGTCAGGAAATCCAACCTAACTTGAAATCAACCGGAAATGATGGTTGTATAAGATAACTTGTGGTGACATGATTTACCATGCTTGTGTTCCCTCAGGAAGGCTGAAGACAATGTAGAGTAGTAAGAAAGCTGCCTATGCCTTGAATTTCATGGGAATAAAAGAGAGAAACAACTAATAGGAAAGCTGGAAATTAAAAGAATAAGCAAATCTAGAAACTCATCTCAACATCTAAACTGATGCATAAAATGGTAGTTCTCACAATGACATTCAGAGGATATTGTTGGTGTCATACTCAGCGTCCATGAATTAAACATCATTGGAAGATAACTCTGCTTGTCAGGGACCACAAATGGAACCATGGCAAAGGCTCTAAGTTAGTCATAGTCTAATGCTATGTATAAATATGAGTCTGGAAACAGAATGAGTCATTGTCAGTAATGTGCTACTTACTGCTCCATCCTGGAGCACTGGCTTGGAAAGAAATATCTGAGCAGCGGGACTCTGGACCACAAGGTTAGAAAAGTATCAGAATGTGGAAAATATAACAGAATAAACAAGGATCAAAGTACATGGAAGCAGAGCTCATGATACAAGTCAAGAGCGGATAAATGCACAGTAAAAATATGCCAGGCTAATTCTGACATTTCTCTACAAAGGAAAAATTACAGATCCATTAATGGAGATTTTTATTTTAATGATAGCTTGCAACTTCCTTCCTGACATCTAAAAGCATTTAAGTGCCACAGAAAACGCTTCAGCTTTGCTTTCATCCGTGCAATATTTAAAGTCAAAAGAGTCTGTAGTAACCAAGGAAAGACTGAAAGTAATTCAGATTAAGTTTTGAGAAAAAAAAATTTAAAAGTCAGCAACCCAGTTCTGATATATTTTATGAAAGCACTCTTTACCGCATGAGAATTAAATAATCACAATCATTATGTGAGGAAAAAAAACTATAGAAGCCACATCCTACTACAGTATTTTCTATTTATGACAATGAGTATAACAGCTTTGTGACTTTTGTGTTCCTGAGCATTTCATGCTTACTGGACACAAGTCACTTTTCTTAAAGTTGATTCATGGATTTTTTTAAAGCTAAAGGAACAATGCCCATTCATTCTGATCTTATGTAATGGACAAACTACGAAATGTCACTTCTGAATTATTTCATCAAGCTCATCACTTACATATTTGCACTAAAAAAAAGAATGACATATGAAAAGAGATTTCAAAAAAACCTAATCTATATGAGCTTTATCAAGGTGTTCAACATAGTCTTTCAAAATACCTTGGATGACAACCTGGAAGGATAAGGACTGGACAGATGGAGCAGCCACAGATGGAGAAATGGCAAAGTAAGTGGTAGTTAACATCTCAAACCAGATCAGAATCTTGTCAAGATTTGATTACCTCAAGGGTAAGTCCTAGACCTAATACCACACAGCATCTTTACAAACAGCTGGAAAAATGGTACTGAAAGCACCCTCATCAAGTTCATGGATGACATGAAACAGAAAGCAGGGGTAGAAATCCTGAAAGAGCTACTGTGCAGATAGGACACAAAAGGCCTGAAAATTAGTATAACAGGAAATGCATGAGATTTGTTTTTTACAAGAAAGATAAATTCATAGTCTCTGCTGGGGAAAAGTAATCCCAAGCATCCATACTGGCTGGGAATTGGCTGGTGGCAGTGAATCTCGGCTGACAAGAACTCATGGTCCCAAGACATCTAGCAGAATGTAAGTCAGCACCCATCTCTGCATCAGGAAAAACAAACTGCAGGCAATATCAGCAGACTATAGCCAAGCCCAGAACAAGGGAAGTGATTAATCCACAATACCTGGCATTTGTCAAGCCACTTCAAGAATGCTGTGTCCAGTTTTCATTCTCTGAGTTCAAAGACATGTTAAAATTAGACAGTGCCCACCAAAGTTATCAGAAGATTGGAGATCTTAACTTACAAAGAAAAGTTTATAGAAATGTTATTCCTAGAATTGAAGGCTTACATAGAATCTAACCACCTTCTTCCATTACCTAGAGAGAGTGTTAGAGAGAAGCTGAAGGTACTGTCTTCATTAGCATGTGTGGTGACAGCATAAGAAGTGACAGCCAGAGCCGCTAATGGGAAATTCACTGAGTATATAAGGAAAAGATTCATCAGGAGAAAAACTAAGTATTGCAACAATGTAACTTAGAGAAGTCGCAGAATCAGGTCACTGGAAATATTTGAGACAATATCTCTGAATAAATTAATCTAGCACCATCCACCCTGTATAAATTAATCTCACACCATGCTTTCAATTAGAAAAGTAGATCTCCTCTAACAAGAGTAAGGGACCTCTAGAGATCTTCCAACTTTGAGTTTTCATCGATTTCTTGGATTCTTTATCATTATGAACTTATGTACAGTAATTAATGATTTTCTGGAGACTTCAAATTTTGACCTTGAGCAATTTCAAGAAAACAAAGCAAAATATTTAATTTCCAGTTTTGGAAAAAAAAAAAATAAACAAAACCAACCAACCAAGTGAAAACAAAAGAAACAAACCAAACAAACCCCAAAATCATTGTGAATTTATATGGTTCATAGATCAAGCCAAAGACAAGTACATCATTATCCAGAGGAATGTGTTCTCCTGTCTTTTTTTCCCCTTCATTCCTCTGAAATTCGAGTAGACTCATCTCAGTGTTTCATACATGACCCTTTAGAAATCCTGAACATGAGTGTAGGAATCCAGTCTTAACTGTTCATAGAGTAATTTATTTTATTAATTCCTTATTCTTTTTTGTAAGTTTGACTTTTTTTTCTCTTTTTTTTTTTTTTTTTTTTACATATAACCTAAATATGTGTAGTTGTGAAATAAACTAGAAAATATGTTCCTGGTGTTCTTAATAACAGCAAAAGCACTAATATATCTCAAATTTTTCCTAAACATAAGAAGGCTAGTTGTCAAATTTAGGTGGAACAAATATTATAGTCAATCCTCTTACTGCTCATAGATCTGGGATATGTCTCCAGCATTTTAGGTCACAGAAGATTAGTACCATTATTAGAGAAATCAACAAAGTTAATTAATGGAACACATTTCAAATCATAGTGTGACAAGCTTAAAGCTGAGAGAACAAACAGCCTAAGGTAAAGAATGTTTTAGGAATCCTGTAATTCTCCTGAAGTATTATAAGTAAAGCAAAATCCAAAGATAAGGCTATCCAAAAGAATTTGAACAGTAGAATAAATGAAAATAAATTGTACAGAAACATAAATACACTGCCTGCAGTCTCACCAAATGGAAATTTGTAAAGGCTGATTATTACTATTCAAATACCTGTCAATGACCGATGATGTGTTTTCTCCGTTGTGTACTTCATATACTTTGTTGATTTTGTAATGTATGTCTTTTTACACTGATCCACCTCTCCCAGTTCTTAATATGAAACTGAATTCTCAGAAACAATTCAATGTTTCTGAAGTGGACAACAATATCCATTACTGGGACTTCTGAACTAAACAGTAATATAAAGATATAAGTCATATAAGGAAATAATGATAAATACAGGAATCAGAATAAAATATTATACTTATGATTAATGTTTTAGCTTTACACACTTAATTTTTAGCTTTCACAAATCACTATACATCTTGTTGAAGATACTCAGTTTTAAATAGTACATTTAAATTTGTTTTAATGACCAAAACGATTTCTCGTTTCTCATAAGTCTTAGTTAATTCTACACTCCAAAAGAGCTGTTTTTGAGGCAGCTAAAGCATTTAATTACTGATTTTGACATAGCTGAGCACATTATGTGTAAAACGCAATTTGGTCTTAATTGCATATCTGCACCTGATGCCTCCACAGGATAAAACAATGCTATGCACAATCCAGACCTAAATAAACTTAGCTGTCCTCTATCACCCAAGGGATAAATTTAATTCAAGTGGGCTTCTGAGTATCATCTAATTTTTTGAACAGTTTAGCAAGTAGTGATAAATACCAATCTCTTTAATACAGTTTTCTTTATTGTCTCCTAAAACTATTAGACTAGCTTCTTCTCAGTCATCACAGAAATGAAAAAGGCACTCTTTTTTCATCCTGGTCTCATTCACTATAACCCTCTGACCTTAGAGAATTATTTTTCTATCTTTTTTTTTTTTTCTTTTCTTCCCCCCTATTTTTTCAGAACCACTGAGGCCTGAAAACCCCTAAGTGAACCAGACAATTTAGATTTTGTTGTGTCAGCATAAAAACAATAAAAGTAATGCATACAGAATTCTCTCCTCCATAACGGCAGTTTTTATGGTCCATAGAGCACAAATGAAAAGAGGAAAGGTGTTTCTGCCAAGAATAGAGCTACAAGGAATGAAAAATGCAGTACTCAGAGAAAGACATTTTCACTCTTGCCCTGATTGTGCTGACTTTTTGTTTTAAAACCCAAAGATTTTGAACATATGTTAAATATTTCAAGCAATTTATGGTTAAAAAAACCCGAAACCCTAATGCTATTGAAATAAGTTTTTGCTATCAGCTTTGACCTGGAAGTAGGCAAAGCCTTCATAGCTCCAAAATCACTAATGGATTTCAGAAAACTTTCTTGTCTTTTATACCAGAATGACATATAGTCCTCTACTGAATAATAACTAACATCACAATAGTTCTTCTTGTAAAATACAGTGGAAGATGACAAGTGTCATATATCTCACACTTCTGCAGGTTTTTTCCTTTATAAATAGGAATAAGAATTTAATCAAACTTAGTCTGTTTTTAAAGCATATCCTATATTCTGGATGTTTGTAAAGATAAACCTGCTCACTCTGCCTGTTCTGAGATATCAATTGCACATACAGAACTCCTCACTTCATTTGCACTGTATCTGAAAACAATCTCATTTTCCAAAAGCACTGACTGCATAGTTTTATCATTGGAACTGAGAGTGAAGGTCACAAATATTACTTTAAATATTACTTCTAATAGAGCAAGAATTTGTCAAAATGACACAATTTTAACAAACGTATTCTCACAGCATTAATACCTGTATGAGCGATGTTTGTGCAATATTTAAAGCACAATTAATGTCTGCTATGCTCAAAACAATGCTGCTGTGGAGATTTGATATAAACTCATTAGAAGCCAACATTAGAAGTCAACTCAGCATTTCTTTGGTCAAAGATCTCTTTGAATGAGCAGAAGAGATAGAAAGCCTATCAATTATTATTGGACTTTTTTCTTCCCAAAAAGACATAGTTAAAAATAAATAGTTTCATTGTCTTCACAAGTTTCAAAAACTTAATGGAAGTTCCACTGTCATTTTCTTTCCTAATGGTACCACTCAAGCAGCAGAAGTAGCATTAACTATTGCTTGCAATGATAGCCATCAAAATGAGCCTTGTTGCACAGACAGATTGTTGGGGTTTTTTCTCCCAATAAATTCACATATCTGATCTGTTAACAGACATAAAAAACTTTTTACATCCAAAACGGCCAATAATTTTAAATATTTCTTTGCAAAATAGCTCATGTAAAATATTTGCTTCTATACATTAACATAAGCCAACACTGAGGTATTTTGCAGTGGGATTTGGGCTTAGCATTCTGTACTTTTTTATTACACGAAGTAAATTACCAACCACATTGGACCATATGTGCTAACAGCTGAGTCTTTCTCTGTACTTTTCTGACCTTGGTGACTAGAAAATTGGAGTTAATTCAGGCAAACAGGATTGATGCCATATGTGGTTTTCATCAAAGGTGTAGAGGAGTAGTCGGATACTGATCAGAATAATTTTTTGTTAGCAAATCTGTCAGATCTTGGAATAATTCTAGCAGTTTTATCTTTAAACACCTTTAGTTTCCTAAACAACGTACTTGAGAAGATGAGCAACAAAAGGTTTAAGGAGCTGCTTCCCTCCAATAATAGGAGGAATAAAAGAAATAATGTAAAAGATCTGGAATTTCAAGTTACAGTAAAAGACAGAGGAACTTTCAACCAGACTGGTTCCTGATGAATACACCATGAAGAATTCATCTACACACCTAAATGAATTTACATGTTTTCAGTTAATGATTCTCACAGAAAACACAGACAACAGCAGAGTTATAAGATGTAGTTTTGAGTACTTTTCAGTACTGATATATAGATACCAAACTTAGCAGAAGTTGCTGGGGAAAATTGCATTGCTGACAAAACCATACAACATGTCAAAAGTTAGAGTAAAATACAGTAATCTGTTCATTTGCATCCTGCAATTTGGACATCTGTAGTGAGTCCAGGCAGTGTAAATGTAGTTCAGCAGAGAAAGGCATATAGTATAGCTTTTGAAGACTAAGTTCTATTCTACAAAGGCTCTGCTTTATTTATAAGTGGGAACAGCCAGAACAAGCGTATGGCAGAACAGGGGGAAACAATTCACTTTCCAGCATTATTAACTGGTCTATTTGAATTATATTCAGAAGAATTGCTCAAAATTAGCAGCAATAAAGTAACTGAAATTTTCTAATGAATGAAAATGGGAAAACAAATTACCAGCTTGTTTGACCACTCAGTGATTTAAATCTGTCATGTTAATGTTAAATAATACACCAGCACTCAGTCATAGATTATTCTAAGACTTCTCAGCTAATCCTGTGCCAATTACTTAATTATCACTCATACAAATGTCTTAATATATAACTGGAATGTGCAGAACCAGTCTTGGGGGGAAAAAAGTATAATTTTGAGTAGCACTCTCACATGTGATCCTCTGAAACTATTGAATCAAACTTCCTCTATTTCGTATATTTATGTGGAAGAATATCAAAAGCAAAATCAGTGAAAAGTTTGCACACTGTATTTCCACTACCTTAAATAAACTGAAGAGACTTGTGCTGCTCAAAATCTGACTATAGATACATAGTTTGCAGTTTCAGCAGAACTCTGGCTACTATATCTTCTTTAAGTTAGATTGAACTTTAAATTACAAAAGTAATTTTAATTTGAACACATTTATCATTGGCTGTAGGAACACATACTTTTTCCTGTGACAACAGTGTAGTGCTCTCTCATGTTTGCACTAGGAAGGGTCTGTCATATGTAT
Organism: Sturnus vulgaris; assembly: GCF_052056855.1. NCBI lineage: Eukaryota > Metazoa > Chordata > Aves > Passeriformes > Sturnidae > Sturnus > Sturnus vulgaris. The sequence continues at coordinate 73,774,244 of NC_142245.1, forward strand.
GGCCTCAACATTGCAGCCTAAACATTATAGATGTTCTGTTCACATTAGTTGCCCTGAATTCTTGCAAATATCAGGGTGAAAAGAACTGTCACCTATTATTTGTTCAAATTTTCAGTATTTTCTCCATGTACTTTACAATGCAAACAGGTCCAGCTGTAATCTTATTAAAGATTATCTTCAATTACAAAAATCAGAGTTAAAATTACACTAACATTGAGTTATATCAGCCAGAACAAGGAAATAAGTAGCTGGACTGGGATGACCTCCCCTCAATCTTTACTTTTTTTTCCCCCCCTAAGTGAGCAGTAATGTGAAATTTCAGTGATAAACTTAACTTTCAAAAATGTTTCAAAATTTTTAATGAGTGCACTAGGAAAAAAAAATAAACAGAATTATTTCAGTTGACAGAACAATTAAGACAATAATAAGAATCAAAATTTAAACACAGCTTTTTTTAAATTTTATTTTTAGGAAAAAATATTTTTAATAGATAATTCCTCAGCTGCTATAAAAATTCTCTCTGTTACTCAGTAAGATCATTCATGTGAGATGTATTCAGAGATATCTCAGTGACATTTGAAGCTAACTAAAAATTTTTACTGATTGTCACAGTAAAAGACTTCTAACATTGACTAAAATATTCAAAATTGATACATTTATAATTGCTCATGGAAAAAAAAATTACACTTTACAATCAATGCATTTTGGGGGCAGACAAGAATTTTTTTTATCAATAATGAAGAATTTCAAAAATGGCTTATGAAATAATTACTCTGTGGCCTCTGATATCCAAGTTCTGCAATACAGTCAAGAGAAGGAACAGGTATTTGAAATGCACTGATGTGGTCTATGGAAATCTATGTGCCATCAGAAAAATATTGTGTGGGCTGATATGTGATAACTCCTAGAAAATTTACTGTTAATGATTGTAAGGAAGTTGGAACTAGATGATTTTTACTGTTCTTCTAGCCCAAATCATGCAATAATTCTATGATTATCCAACTGCCAAGGGTTCTAGACATTTCCTTCATGGAATTGCCGGGTGTAGCTGTGCATCATTCTGTTTCCTCTGTCAAACTGTCAGTAAATTGATCAGTTGGACAGAAAAGTAATTCTGTTATTCATATTGTAAGCAGCTAATGGGAAGCACAATTTCTGATGTAGTTTGAGAATCCATTAAGTTGAATTTAGCTAAATTTATATTATTATCTCTGATAATCTGCTTACAAAAACAAGCCAGCCTTTTCAAGATGTTAGCAAATTATTTTGTGGAGCAGTTTCCAATAACAACAACTGGGACTGCAGTGTTTGACTTAGTTCCTTATTTTGTTTTAATTGAAATATTTGAGAAAATTCCATTCTGGGGAATTTTATGGAAACTAATTTATGAGTAACCATTTTAGAAACCTCCAATAAACAACAACTAAATATGTATTACATTTCCATTTAAAAAGCTAACAACATTACTGGCAACTGACTTAATGATTTGTTGTTCACATGTATTATATAAGATTTTTAAAAATGAAAACAAAAATAGAGTGAAAGCACAGAAAACCCATTATAATTCATCGTGCATTGTATACCATACTACTTATCCCACTAGTTCCCACATAGTTTGAGAAAAATTAGCAGTTGCATTGATAGTGTTTGTGATAGTATTTTAGCACATAACTGCTGCCACAGTCAATGTGTTATCATGACTATATTATTTTGTGTGTCCCTTTGGTTGATCCCTTCGCTACTCACAGATGGGGCTAAAGAGATCACCTATGAGTTTGAAAGCCATTGTGTTGGAAAATGTGTTTTTGCAACACCTCAAACATGATTTCCCTGCGTATGCCAAGAAGAAAAGCAGCCAAAGCAGTGACAGTACAAACAATTTCAAACATGACAAAGTGGATGAAATTGCTTGGGCAAGTAAGGAAAAAGTTTCATATTTTTTTGAGTATCAAACTCAAACTCATCTGCTGAATTTGCTAAAATTTGCTAATTAACATGAAAAGTTTTTCTAATGAGCACCTGGATCAGCAATTGGACAGATATACCCATAGTTCATTTTAAAATAAATAGTTGCAGATAAGTGAAAGACATTTTTGTCAATGAGTAAATTAATAAGGAAAAATTATATGTTTTAAGGTGTATAGCTCCATAAACAATTTTTAACTTGTCATAAGACCTGAATCAACTTTTATGGTTTCATCTTAGCAATAGCTAACTTCAGTAGTGTGTATCAACACTGAGCCATCAATGTCATTTCTCAAGGGGATAGGTATTTTAATCTTATTAATTTGCAGATATATTCTTATAATTTGATTCTGGCTTATGTTCATATTACAAAGTTGCACTGAACCGTTTTGGAAAGTGACAATTTACTGAAGATCTCTGGGAAAAATATTGTTATGTTCATCATGACAGATGTGATAGCATCTGTCAAGTAACCCACGCTTTCCATTCAGATCATGACAATATTTGCCATAATGCCATGATTGTTTTTTTCTAGCAAATATATTCTATAGCTAACTTTATCCCTTGCAGTGTTTTCACTTTAAATAAAAAAATATAATTGGGCAATTACTAAATCTAAAGAAACACCAAACAAAACAAAATATATAAAAACCACAGTCACATAATATTTTCTTTACATTCTAATTATTCTCTATTTGATTTCCTCATTTTGAGCTAAATGTAAGAATAAAGAAAATCCCAGTAACTTGCTTATTTGCTCTGCTTACTTTAGGGTTGTCAAACCATACAGTATGACATTTCTGGATTTGTTTGTTATCAACTATTATCCTTATGGGACTTATAAGTAGGAGTGAGAAAATTAATGACTTGAGACAAAGACAGTTTAACAGGTAAAACAAAAGCTGTGTGCACAAGCAAAACACAAGGAATTCATTCACCATTTCCCATGGGCAGGCAGATGTTCAGCCATCCCCAGGAAAGCAGGGCTCCATCATGTGTACCCATCACTTGGGAAGGCAAACACCATCACTCCAAACATCCTACCCCTGCATCCTTCTTCTCCCCCCAGATTTTATGCTGAGCATGATGCTATATGCTGTGGAATATCCCTTTAGTCTGTTGGGGTCAGCTGTCCTTGCTCTGTCTCCTTCCAGTTCTGCACCCCCAGCCTATTCACTGGTAGCAAAGGGTGAAAAGCAGAAAAAACCTTTGCTCTGGACAAGCACTGCTCAGCAGTAACAAAAATGTTCCTATGTTATCAACACTATTTTCAGCTCAAATCCAAAACATAGTCCCATACCAGCTGCTGCAAAGAAAATTAACAGTACCCCAACCAAAACCAACACAAAGCCATAGCCTTTTAAAAAATGTCTAGCATGAGTCAGAGAGCTAAAAAAATAAAATGGTTCATCTATTCCAAGAGGAAGAGTGCTGACATTGAAGCTGGTAAGGGAAGGGAGACCCAAATTTTTATGTTTTGTTAATGCATTCACTGTTCCCTTCCCTAATACAGTTTGGTAAATTTCTTCCAAGAAAGGCCATTAGTTCAAATGGACATAGAACATGAAAGGAAAATAATACTATGGAGGCTCATTCCTGTTCTGTGAGAGAATGGCCCATGTACCAGTGCCCCAGATTACCACAGACTACACAGTTCTGGAATCACAGAACTGTTGAGGTTGGAAGGAAATTCTGGAGGTAATTTATCCCAAAACCCAGTTCCAAGGAAAGTCTAGTAGAGCAGGTTATCTAGGACATTGTCTAGGGTTTCAAAATTTCCAAGGCTGGAGACCCCACAGTCCCTCTGGATAATATGCTTCAGTGCTTGGCCCTCACAGTAAACTGTTTAAATGCAAATAACCATATTTCAATTTTTGCCCACTGCCTTGTCTTCTTTCACTGGAAATCACCAAGCAAAATCTGGCTCCATCTTTTTTACATCCTCCTATCACATATTTATAAATGTCAGTCTATTTTCCCCACACACTTTTCTTTGTTCCAGGCTAAACAAACCCTGCTCTCTCAGTCTCTCTTCTAATGATGTATACTTTAATTCAAAGGGGTTTGGCATTTTCTTTTTTTGACCCACAAGAGGCTCCTGCCCACCCATTTCACCAGTCTATTGAGGTTCCTCTAAAAGGCAGCACAACCATCTGCTCTATCAACTACTCCTTTTACTTTTGTATCATCTGTAAACTTGCTGGGATATTACTATCCAGATCATAAGTTAATCTGTATGGGACCTGATACCCCCATGAGAACATAACTGTTCTATAATTGATCTCCAGTTGGACTTCAAGCTGTTTATAACAATCTTTTGAGCCGGCCAGTTCAACCAGATTTTAGTCCTACTCACTCTCTACTTTATATGGTTCATACTAAATTAGATAGACACCTTTAACCAACGATACACAGCAAAACTTGTTCTGGTGTTATTTTGGTGTTGAACTCTCCTCCTGGTCTTAATCTGCCTTTTAAAGTCTAGCAAAGGTATTCAAATAGCCTGTAAGAGTCTCTTTATACTACTTATCATAATGTTTTGAAGACAAAGTGGATTTTTGCTACACTGAAGATTCATAGAATCATAAAATCATAGAATATGTTGCATTGAAAGGGACCACAAAGATCATTGAAGTCCAACTCCTGGTCTAGCTCAAGATTGTCCCAGGAGTCACACTAAGTGCCTAAGACACCAAAACACTTCTTGAACTCTGTCAGGCTTGGTGCTGTGACACTCCCCTAGGAAACCACTTCCAGTATCCAACCCTCCACTAGGTAAAGAAGATTTACCTAATATCCAACCAAAACCTCTCCTCACACAACTTCAGGCCATTCCTTTGTGTTCTGTCACTGGTAGCCAAAGGGGAGAGATCAGTGCCTGCCTCTCAACTTCCCTTCATGAGGAAGTTGTAGACTGCAGTGAGGTCTCCCCTCAGTCCCCACTTTTCCAGGCTGAAAAAACTAAATGACTTCAGCCCCTCCTCAACCTATCTTTTTTATATAACCATTTTGTCTATATCTTAAAGTACTAAAAGCTAACACTTATCTCCATTTGCCTCTATTACTCCACTATTTTCTTTGCTAGGTACAATGACTTGGATTTAGACTCTACTTCTTATTTTAATCCCACCTCCTCTGTTGTTTACAGATGCCAGATTGCTAACATTTTGAAAAGACAAAACAGCATCCCTGCTGCCTCCAATACACTAGTAAAAACAAATTAAAAAACCTTTTTCTTTTTTCTGTAGTAGTTAATAAAATCAGTCTTATCTCAATTCCGTTGTTCAAAACCAAGTTTTCATAATATTTGATCTTTTGCTAGAATTTTTCTTAACTCTGTTTCAATTGATTAGACAAAAAAAACCCCATTGTTATCTCAATATTCAAGTCTGGAGTGCTTGTCTTAAAAATATTTACTGAGAATTCATTAAAACTTTCCCATTGTGCCTTATCAATCTGAACCTGATTTTGTGACCTTTATGCCTCACTTTAAAAGTTCCAATCTGCTTTAAATCACTAGCTTAGCTGGCTTTTTTTCCATTTGCCTGCACCAAAATGCTCCTTGTTCACCTCAACTCTTTTGACCCTCACTCCTGTATAGTATGATTAATGCCTAGAGAAGAGATATGTTAAACGTTTGCTTTCACCAGCTTATTTTTACACTTTCAGTTTTTTTATTTCCTTTGAGTCTTTTTTTGTTATGTATGAATTTGCTTCAGACTGGAAGCTGAAAGAGGCTTAAGGCAATCTTATTTTCTTCCCCTTTAAACAGGCTTTATCTAAGCAATACCAAATACCATAGCTGCAGTGCAGTACCTTTTCTTCTTGATTGCAGAGCAGCTCATTTACTTGAAATTTCAAATGATGGAGAAAGAACTAATACAAGCTCATGCATACATTTACTTGTCTTCGGGATCAACCTTTTGAACTCCTTAAAGACAATGATTAAGCTATTTCTTACTGTCTACGCAGCTGTCCTAGACCGATTTACAGGTTGTAAGTTAGTCTACTTCTTCATTTTGATCAGCCATTAGAACAAATATGCAATGCTTGGAAAGAAAATAAAGCTACCAAAGAGCACACATCAATGGATGTAGAACACATCAGCTCACTGAAACCATCTTATTTTTAAAAATTCCTGTCTAAGCATTGTCCAAGCTTATGCTTCGTTTTTATTTGCTTCTCTCGATTCTAATAATCTCTCAGAAACTGAAAATAAAGCTATTGTCCTTTAAATAGTAGTATCTAAATAAATTAATTTATATTTGCTTTTCTGATATCTCAGGATCTTGATTTTCTAAGAGAAAATTAAACTCACAGATATTTCCAGGAATGTTTTCCCTTTAAAATTACTGTTTTAAAAAATTGAATAAATTTTTACATATTTCAAACATTGCATGCAATGGAATCAATGTGTAAATTTTGTGTAGACACTCGAAAATGAAATTTCCATAAGTATTCTAAATCGGTGATGAATTGTGTATGGTGGAAAATTTTATTTTCCAGTTGTGGAATATGAAAAGCTTACACCTAGGTCAGAGATACTTAACAGAACTCCAGACTGAGCTGACTATGGAATGAAGTTCAAACAATGGTCACAAATAAACATCAATGAGAAATAAAAGACATATTATTTTTGTGAACACTTAAACATAAATATTATGAAGCTCATGAGATAACACTCAAAGGCAAAATTTTCTACTAGTCTTTCTGGAATATGCTTACCTCACCTGACTAATAGTGTTCAATATATTTCTATATTATACTTAATATTTCAGTAATTCATTAATAAGTCTTATTCAATAAAGAAAATTATTAGCATTAACAAATTTATATTAGCAAATTATGTAATAGAATCAGAGAATCATAGAATTATTTAGGTTGAAAAAGATATGTCTTCTAAGGTACATCTAGTTCAACCATGACCCTAACACTGCCAGGTCTACAACTAAACTATATGAGTGGCCCAAAATTCATGACTCCATGGTGCAAATTGGTTAAAGTTTTATAATGGATTGATAAAAAAGCTCATATTGATTCATGGAAGGTTTTAGGTTGGAAGGGATCTTCTAAGAAAATCCAGTCCAAACTTCCTGCCCTGGATAGGGACTTATTTCACTAAATCACGTTGATCAAAGATCTTTCCAATCTGACCTTAACTTGCTGATACTCTCCTCTAAGCAACATAACAACTTACATTATCTGAACAATCAAAGGAGGACTACACTGAAGTAGTGGTGTCCATCTGCCTAAGTTCAAAGAGATTTGGAAGGTGTTTTTTCTCAAAGAATCACTTACCATAATTTTTCTGAAGCATCCTTACTGTTAATATCTACAAATGGGAAATGCTTTCTAAATTACCAAGTTGAAGCCTTCAGTTTGGATAGTACTTAATGGATTTTTTTTTCAACTGAGTTTTTGAACTCTCAAAGGTTCTTAGAGAAAAATCAATCTGGTCAACATTTCTCTTAAAAAAGCCCTGAACTGAAAAATATATTGTTCTTCTAAACATGTATCTATGATACTTTTCTTGCTTGCTTGTTTGATTTGAAAGCTGAGATGGAGCTCAATAATTTATTTTTTAATAAATTTAAGCCTAATTTTTTAAGCCAAAATTTATTCATTTAAATAAATAAATAAATGTGATGAAGTTTGTGTCTTGTTTCAATTCTCCTGAAGAGAATATTTGGTTTGGTTTGCATTTTCTCCTAAATAGTCTACCCATGACAATTAAGATTTTGTCTCTATCAGAAATCCAGTGTTAGGAACATGTTTTGGAATCTAAAATATTTCTTCAGGGGAAAAAAAAAACAGATTAAAGTGACAATCAATATGATGTTGTCATACATAGTCCCTAAAATTCTTTCTAATGATCCAGGACAAAGCCTTACTCCTGTCTTTAAAACATTACTTATTTTCAGCATGTCATTGACATTAAATTAAAATCCTCATTTTCCCTATATTTATATCTCCCTATCTTTATAGTCACTAGTAATATTCATGTAAAGAGGTCTTTGACCCTCATAATCACTATTTCTTCTTATTAAAGAGGCAAAGTCTAAAAATAGTTTTAAATAGAGCATAAAATCATAGACAAACTCACTGAAATTGGATATTAGGCACTTTCTTTTTGATGACATTCTTTCCTTCATTGCATAACTCCTACGAGCTCTCAAATCCCTACCTTAGCCTTTTGGAACAGTATATCATTCCAAATATCTTTATACACAGGTATAGATCCACTCCTTGTTCTGTGTTTTTGTGTGCTTATACATAAAAATTCCATATTTCTGTGTAATTTTATTTTTATAATGTACTTCTCACAGATCCTAGATGGAACACTGAATTTAAGTAGACTAGGTAATTAGGTTTAACAAACAGTATTTTTATGTCTCAGCTTCTCTAGTATCTTCTATTTTTTATGAAAGTGTTAAGGAAAGTTAGGTATTTTGGACCTTGAAGAGCATAAAATAACTTTCAGTAGAAGATATTGCAGCCGTGCAATATAATTCTTAAAATTTGATGGATACTAGTTCCAGTGAATCCCTACAATACAGACACTTACATTCAAAGATTTTAAGAAATCTTCTGTCTGCTACATCGAACTAGCCAAATTACTTTTTGTCCATTTATATTTCCATCTACTCCTTAAAGATATGCAGAAATTAGTATCTCCTTATACATCCGCAATGATCTGCAAGAGAGAGGTCATCTGGGAGGACTGAAACTATCTCCTTTAAAAACTCTTTAGAAGTAAACTCCTCATTATCCTTTCAAATACATGACCTGTAGCTGGAAAGCCATAGGTCTTTTGAATAGATCAAGACGCAATCTATTCTGGAAAAAATACTGACATAGCACAATTTGTTCTTCAAGGAAGAAAATTTAAATTTTTTTCTTTATCCTAATTTAACATGAGATAAGTGGTGGAAAGGGTGAGCCAATAAGGAATATGATGAGCCTCCACAACAGCAAGCACTCAGGACAAATTTACTTGTATTATTTATAAAGAGGACATTTCTTATGTTCTTGATGAAGCTTAAGAGCCTATTTCATTGCCTATAAATAATGCATAAATATTTAAAGAATGCTATAAATTTCATTTGGTTATAAAAGTAGGGTTACACAGGTGAAGTTCTCATTTGCATATTCAATTTGAGCATTACTCTAACAAAAAAAAAGTAATTCTCTTTGTTTATCTGTGTTCATAAACATCTTCCAGTTGCCTGCCACTATTGGCATAAAACATAAGTGTGGCTATTTTTGTCAGGATTTTTGAGACAGGTCAACTATGACAGAAAAGCAGAGACACCAAGACAGAATCAATGCACAATACTCAATAGTCTTAAGACACTAATAATTTCAATAAAGCTATTTCATTCAAGACCAGATGAGGATAAGAAGCTACAACCTTGTACCTATATTACAAGTATTCTGATCCTGAGGAATGTCAAATGACTTAGTTTATACTATTCTATCATTCTCAAAATAATAATTGTTATTAAGCAAATAATTTTCTTCACCATTCTCACTTTGTTTTTTTTTCCACATCCCAGTAAAGGGGAGTGTATGGGAAAGGGAAGTAGTAACTATTTCTGGTCTCTGAAGAAATTTTTTCATTAGATCTATTATTGTTGTACAACTTTGTTGCTAATCGCAGCTGCTAGCAGAAAAATATATATGGTAGACATTTCATGACCAACCAAAAATGAGAAGACACCTACTGTACAGTGTGACCTTGAGTGGCTAGGAAAGGGAGTTATAGCTAGAAATAAGACAAGTCTGCTTACAAATACCAAGCTTTGTGGAGCAAAAGATGGAAGAGGAAAGGCAGTTCAGTGATTTGATGGAACAAATATTCAAGAAGGTGCACTTTAAACAGTTTCCAAGGTAACTACCTCTGTGGCTGGAATCTATAAATAGGGGTACAAACAGGTTTTCAACTATGATACTGAAGACAATCAAATACACAAAGGAAAATAAATAATTAAGAGAGTAGAAGGTTAATGAAAGAACAAGGAAATTCAATTTAATGAAAAAATAGTAAAAGAATAGTATTCTAAAAATTACTGTTTGTAAGTGGTGTCAGTTGTATATTTACAGTGGCCTGAAAAAAATTGACAAAGAATATAAAATTGTCTACCAGAGAACAATTATATGACTTTATAAGCAAATTGGATGTGCATATATGTGCACATCTCATTTATATAGACTGTATGTACATACATGTACACATAGACACACTCTGCTTAGGTTATCTGATATTACTTTAAGTGAAGGAGATCAAATTAATCATATAGTTGATATGTAAGGTTAATAAAAAAATATCTGTAATCTGGGCTATGAGTTTATCAAATAACTATTCCCTTAAATTAAGAATATTATTGTTACTGATTCTTTATTTAAAAATATTCCTTTCCAAAGACTGCATTAGTTTTTTCTTTATGATTTGACTGATATGAAAGCTTGCTGGCTATGGGCCAGTATCTCCTTCAATCCCAGTACTTTTGATGTTACAGCAGAAGGATTTTTCCCAAAGGTAGTAAAAAGAAGACAAAGAGCAACAGCTGGATTGTTATGTAAATACAAGCACCTTTGAGCCAAAACAGATTTGAATTTGACAAACTTCCCAAAATTATAAGATGGAGAGATGATTCAAAATATTAAAAATTATTGGGAGGTATTTTGTCTGTGTTATCCACATGAGACTAATGTGTGTGTGCATGTCGATGAAACTAAAAGCAAATTGAAAAATTGGTGTTTGATATCATTCAAAGATTTGAATTTTCAAGAGTGACAGTTCTTTATATTTTTCTGATGCATTTAGCAGAATAGAGAGGTGTCTTCCTTCGAATAGAAGGAAAGGAAAAGGAGAAGTAAGTTCTAAAATCCAAATCTACTTTCAGACACTTCTGATTTTAACACCAAATATTGTTGCAAACAATGGTATGAACCACCTCACGTGAGCTCTATGAAATAGAAATTACTAGAAAAATATAGGCTGTGAAAGAAAAGCAAGGGAAACCTGTGGGTTTGCCTAGATCTAACACTTAAAGAATAAGATTGATTCTCTTTTCTCGTGTTCTGAAAAAAAGCTGAGAATATATTGGCCACCTTAGGCCAAATACACATGTTGCATCATCCAAATATATTTATTCCTAACAACAGGATAAACTTTGTTCCATAAAGCCAAATTCATCCCTTTAAAGAGACATGGCATAAGACTGACTTGCATCAAAGTATTTCAAACTACTGGAATCTGACTGCCTGAAATCCTGAATTCCTGCTAGGAATCATGCCATGGCGAAGGCCAGCAAATGAGTATAGATAATAATATGGAGAAATGAAAACTCATTCGGAACAAATGGTGCAGTATTACTTGGAAAATTTTCTTGGAAGTTCATCTTTAATTTAAAAAAAAAAAAAGAAAAATGTATCAGAATTATTCAAATAAGCCAAGAGACTTATCTCAAAAAGTGAAAACTTATCTCTTTACTGCCAATATACCTATGAGTATTTCAGATTTTTTTAAAGATTAATCTTTTGCAAAGATCTATTTGAAAAGTTTTACAGCTCTCAGTTTCTTTTAGGTAAGGGATGTTTTGCTTTCTATTATTGTTTAGACATATTTTAAACTTCAGGTATACTTTTCAAAGTGAACATGGAGGAGAGGAACTCCCTGTTGTTCTGGGAGAACTCCTTGTTGTTGTGGGAGCAAAGACAATGCAAAAAAGAAAATCAAAAGCGAAACATAAATAACCAACTTTTTGACTACTCAACAATACATTTCCCTAACAATTTCTTATGTCTCTTTTTTATGTTAAAATATTTTAAAGCATAGTAGGGAAACACTCTTGTCATTGATGACATGGGCAGAGAGGTAAGAGTTTGCAGAAGGTGCAGGAGCACAAGGTATTTAGTGCTTGAATTTTAGACACGTACTATAACATAGAGGATGTATTTATATAATTATGAATTTCTGCCTACTGAAATTGATATAAGAGGGGTCTCTGTGAAGAAAACTGTTGTGTTATGCTAAATCCAGCCAGTAGATCAGCAGATGTTAACATGTAATGAGAAGAACAAACAGTTCAAGCAGATTTTAGGCATTCCATTCCAGGACAAGGAATCTAGCAGAGAAACCAAACATATATTTTTCTTTTGTCATAATAACTAATTCTCCTAATATTTAAAGGGGACGCACAACTGTTTGAAAGCTGGTATGGACAACCTATGACTAAAAAGTCTCAGAAGTCTTACTCTACTATTCTTCAGGAAGAAATACCCCAATTCATATATGATAATTTTCAAAACACTTGATTTTTTCAATTAAAATCATATTTCCATTTTATTTTTGTGTACTCTTACATAAGCCCAGAGAACTTAGTTACATGATCTTGTTCCTACTATATTCTTCTGCATTAGCAAAAAGTAACATATCAAGGAAAATATGATTCCTGGCAGAAGATTAATTGCAAACATCCAGAAAGTTAGAGGGACATAAATCAAGAGCATAATGTATGCATCTTTTTTATTGTTATTGACTCTTCTCCTATCTTACTCAGTCTCTAATATTTATACAGGAAATAAAGATGAAATATAGCAGTTTAATCAGCTTTCAACTTTCGCTGCTTTTACCGTGAACTTAATGCAGTGAAAAGAAATGTATTGCAGAGAGTCACTCAAGCAAGGGTGTTTGTCACTGCAAATTTTCTGTTATTGCATGGCTTGAATCTTGGAAAACAAACTGACTAATCTCTGATATGATACTATTTTTATCATTGTGAAGCCTGTGAACACTTACAGCCTACAAAATAATAACCTTTTGTCTTTTAGAAAAAAACACATTTAATAGAATTTCAGCCTCTGAGGACTTAATCATCCACAATTTTCATTCTGTGACAGACTTTTAAACAAAGTAACCTCCTTAAAAATCTTAACTTCTGTTGCATTTTAATACTCCTCTCTAAGATCACTATGAGACACATAGTCCCCACTGTTGCATCAGGTCTTGCATGGTGAAACCATGACCATTGTGCAGGGCATCCTGAGGATTTTTCTGCTTGCTTCTCCCTACAGCAATCAAACAATAACCCTCCTATTACTGCTGACATAGTGTTTATCAGAAGCTGACTGGGGGCTGAGAGAGGTGGCAAGGACAGGAGGAGACAAAGAAGTAGAGAAGTATAAGAAATACACTTGCAATGCTAAATACAGGCAGCTGTCAAAAAAGCCTCTGAAAGCTATTGTAATTTGTGTGCCATGCAGAGCCAAGCACAGATAAGGTGCCTAATCAAAATAAATGAGCTCCACAAAAATGGGAAAACAAAGCTCATGTGTTGAAAGCAAAGCAAATGTTCACAATTCATTAAGGGAGAGAGAAACTTTATCTAATGAGACATTAGTAGCTAATGATAGGTCAAACACTTCTGATAGAAATCTTTGTGATCAAGACTTCATCCCATACTTCGAATAGGAGCTCTAGTGGCAGGAGCAGCGAGAAAGATTGAGTGAAGACATTCTCTGCAGGCTACTAATTTTCCAGCTTCCTTCTGTCAGACACTGCCAGACTGCCTTAGTAGTACAAAGATACAGAGAGTATGGGGAGATAATAAGCTGAAAGTGAGTAATTTTCTAAGGGAAGAAATGAGATGAGGTGAACTCCTAACAGCTGCCAATCAGAATTAAATGATACTATGAAGATGCTTACCTGACATTTGATGAATGAAAATTTAGCAGGACTGTACAACTTTTCAATCTGCACTTTTTAATATAAATTGAATTTAAAAATACTGTCCAAAATATACAAATTAAAATATGATAACTGAAGACTTCCTTTTCTCCAAATACCTTATTATTTGATAGTATTATTTTAAGATAATGATATGATGGGGTTTTCACACTCTCATTCATTGTTAAATTTGCTATTTCAATTTAATAAGTTTCTGAAAATCATCAAGTATATTTTTGTTGTGTCTGATGGTTTTTTTCCCAGTGAAAATGGGAGGAAAATCTTGACTGGAGACAACTAACAAACACTATTAACATAGGAGTCAGGTAATACAGGAAATCAGAAGCAATAAATGCTCTCCTGACCCATCTTAAAACAACTTTTTCATCTCTGCTAGAATTATGGTAATTTCTGATGAAAATCTACCATGGTTTTAAATTTTTTCTCTGACGTGTAATCCTGCATTTCTTATTTCTAGAGTAATCTTTTCGAGTCAACCTATTGTAGGAGGTATTGGATTTTAATATTAACAACTTTACACTATACTGAGGAATAAAGAAATTTTGTAGAGATGTAAATGAAAAAAGAAGCTATGATATCACCACTGTGATCTCTTTCTGATAACATTTCTAGGATTTGTTAAGATGAGTTTTTACTACTGTGGGAGGATTCAATTTTCACTGCCTAATCTAATTTTACAGTAGTCTGAAGTAATATATTTCCATATACACATAACACATTTCTATGTGTTTTTTCCCCTCTTTCCTGTAATTTGGTGTCATGTGATTTCTATTAAAATCATGCAGAAAATTAAGGCATTGTGAACTTTTCCTTCCAATGGCACAAATTAAGTATGAAACACCCTAGCATGACTATGATCCTTGTTTTTAAAAATCTTATTTCACCTCATCATTTTGGGCTTTAATTTTACTGACAAGTAAATTAAATGACCCACTAAAACATGGAGAAAAATCTGTAAACTCTCTCCAGTTCACAGATTTGTCAGAGGCAAAATGACATGTTTTTTTCCGGGTATTTCTAAAAAGAAATGGCTTCTATGTATGACAATGCACACAATACTACCCTCTCAGCCTAAAGATCAGACACATGTTTTTATTTCCTTGTGACTGTAAGAATTGGAGATAATTCCTGACTTAGAATTCTCCAGTGAAAACTTCCTCACATCCTTCAGCCTTTTCTCCTACTACACATAATACAGGGAAAAAGATTCAGGATTTCAGCTTCTCTCTCTTCGGTCCAAGACATTAGTTCCTTGGAGACTTTCACAGATAAATCATGAAGAAAGATACCAACCCTTTGTTTAGAAGAAAAAAATGTGGAGAAAGGAGGTTGGAGAAGACAAAGCAAAAAACAACCCTCTCATAGTCTTGGATGAGAAGGTTTCTCAGACAAAGGAAGAAAATAATGCGGATTCAAACTTTCCTTTTTCAAAGTGCTAATCAAATAGAAACCATTCCTAACATCAACCTGAATTATATAAATATTACATATTCACATATTTATATATTACATTACTTCAGTATACAGAAGTATGTAAATATTACTTCCTTTTTCAATACAGAATCTGAAGAAAAAGGACACATTAAGTGGCCTGATTTGTAATAACGTCACTTGATAAACAGAGGCTGAACTCAGGAGTTTCAGTCCTGAACTCAGGTATGAAGATGTGGTAGGTCTAAAAAGGACATGATGAAACAGTGTAAGCTGCTGTAATTGTTAACACAGTGTTCACATAATTAGCAGAGCCCACCCAGCTAAATAAATGCAGATAAAGGACCAATTATATATATATTGATTCGCAGTCATGGGTCTTTCCCTTTCAGAACAACACCTGAGCAACTCTTTTCATATCCAGTTAGTAAAGAGCTACTCTAGGGAGTAGGCAACAATGACTGGTCCTTATGGTATCACTGCCACTCACTGTTCCCCTCTCACTTCTCAGAAGGCAGGAAATGTGCACCAAAGCCAAGAGAACCTAAACTTATTATGCCCTCTCACCATAAAGTAAGCCTAAAGACCAGCACATGACAGCTATATATGTATAAAAGTTAAAAGACATTTTCAAGAATCCATATACAGTTATATTTTTAAGTGAAATCCACAAATAACTTCATAAAAGAATCCTTAATGAAGTATATAGTAAACAGTTTACATATTTAAAGTCTATCAGTAGGCTGTGATTACGGGATAAAATATAAAGATGCAGTTAAATATATGGTGTATGTGGTGGTGCTTTTCACTTTTAAGTGGCACACATTATAGGTACTTTTGCTGCAATGCATATTGGTTTTTTACTTAACACATTTTTTAACACCATACATTATATAACAGGACAGATGAGCAAACCTCTTTGCTTAGAACCAAAACTCTCCAAGCCAGATATGGGGGAAAAGACAGGTCTAACCACTAACATAATGAAATTACTTTAGTAGTATATATTTGACTGGATCTATAAACATTTGGAGAAAGCCGGCAGAAATGATGAGACACAGCAACATTCCTGGAGCCTTTTACAAGGCCACAGATAGGGCTAGCTGCAAAATTATGACTAGGATAGATTCTGTGCACAATTTGCAGAGTAAATGCAGCAGGTGAGCAATGTCCAAAGCTTGACCTTATCTGACAAGCCATCCAGTTCCTTTTCATGTCAACAATGATCCTACTCCCTTTGCCAAGTATTCACTGGAGGAACAATCTGACCCTTCATAATTTTTTCAGATCTTAGCTTCATTGTCAACTAGCCTCCCAGCCTTTATCCCACTATCAAATTTTCTTAGCTTTTTGCATCTGGAAATAGAGAACTGAAAGTCTATTAAGTGTTTCATAGACCTGTATCTACTATCCCTGAAACATCTGGAAAAATCGTGACTACACTGACAAGCATTTCTACTACAAAAGAATAAAAGTGGACTCAGGTGATTTGCAAGGCAGGTTGGAAGACAAGTAATGTCACTGTAAAGCAGCAATCTTCACATCTGCCTTTTATTTTGGCAATGTAGTTACTAAACATAAACGGTGCTGCTTTTATCTCAAGAAGGATATGAGCTACAAATCACTGCCAGTTCAGACAAGTATCACTATGTGCATTTCACTTTCTCATGTTGAGGAGAGTGAAGACTGACCACTGTCATAAACAACAGGCTCAGCTGAGATTCAATGGTAGCCATGCTCACATTCTTATATTTTAACCACGTGCTATAATTTCTTTAAATTAGAGGTGTCCATATAGAGGCAATTTTTCTTGTTCTAGTTTCCAGTTCTCATAACTACAAAAGCACAGAGCATATTCCTAGATTTATATTATTTCAGCTTAGCCAGCTGACATTTTCATGCCTTTCTAGACAAGGTTAAAAGATATATGTGTTTTAGGAACTGTCTAAAGAGACAATATAGACTCCCATAGATTTCATTTAGCTAGAAATAACCTTGAACTAACATCAATTCATATTCTCCTGAATAATGAGATAATCATAAATAGAAAAAAAAACTTATAATCTGTTAAAATCCCATGAAATAATTAATATGGATCTACAGTGTTGCAGCAAAATTCACAAGTGGCATACAATGATGGTGATATTGACCACAAGTCAAATTCTAAATTTCCCTATGGTCACTCGGCATGGCTGGAGTACTGGGGTGCTCAGGAAATTTCTTGCTAACAAAGTGCTTTTGAGAGCCATAACCAATCAGCTGTCATGCTTTAGACTATGTTGGAAATAGGATCAACCCCAGGGACAGAAAGCCACGGTTCCTTTGTGCAACTTTGTGTGCCAACAGAACTAATCTGTATCATAAACAGCAAAGAACAGCCCATACATAAATTAAAACCAATGCCTCACCTGCTCATAGGAAGTAGCTGATTTTTACAAAGCATTTTTAAAAATGCTTCAACATAGCTATCTCATGTATGTTATAACCCTTACAAAGTAGTTCTGCTGATATATATGGTGATTCATCATAATTATTGAAAATCGCATTTTCCTCAAAATCACAAGGGTACTAGCTGAGTTCTAAGGTCTCAGAAGCTTAAAATATTGTAGGTAGAAATTAATTTGAGGAGGAAAAAAGAGTACTTTTCAGGGGATTTATTTTTTATTTTAAAACTTAAAATACTAAAATTTGTTTTGCTTTGTTTTTTGGGGTTTTTTGACAGTAGAGTAATTTCTAACTGATCATGTTCATCCTTGTCATTTCGCTGTTTTCAGTCACATCCAGTTCCACGCTGGACTTTACCTGTGACCCTTGCAAATACTTGCTGATGTATGTGCTTTCCACAGAGAGGCAAAAGGCTCTCTCACTTGATTAGTTTAATGTGCACAAAGAAAGTGATCCAAACAAGGTTATTATGTCTGCTGGGATACAGAATTCAGAGGCATCTCAGAGAATGCACAGACATCAAGCAGTGTATCTATCTGAAAAGACATGTAGCTGGGGATAATCTCCCATATGTCACCATGATCAGTTCAGGCAGGGAGACAGAATGAGACTGCACCAAATATTGTATGTTTCTCTATACTAAGATCTGCGGAATTAGAAGCTCTTTTCCCTTAAAATATTTCCCTCATAATTAGATTGTAATTATATAATCTATCTTCATCTTTTGTACCTATAGGTAATGTATATAATGTTCTATGTGTATGTATGTATATATATATATAAATATACACACACACACACATCTGACAGTTTGTCATGATTAACTTAATTTTCAAAATGCTCTTTATGGACAGACCATACCATGTTACAAAAAACAGCTATAAAACAGAAATTTAAGATTCATGAAGAACAGACTGCAGCCTGACAGTAATTAACAGTAAATAGAAAGTAGTACAGACTTAAATTCTAATGATTTGTTTATCACATTTTATAATAAGTTATTGCTACAATTTTTATTGGCATTTCCATTTTGTCATTAAATGCCACAGGGATTATGCAGCTCATTTTTCTGGGATCATATTCATGAGAAAGCTTATGAATGGCAATAAGAAACACTGCAAACATAAGGCAGAGTAAAATAATAACCCAGTGCTCAGAAAACACACTCTACTGGTTAGCACCACTCTGTAGCATCGTGGATATCTAAACAATTGGAACATCAACAGAGAGGTAACAAGTGAGGTGTAGTCATAAGGACTGCTGAAATCCTTTAATGTTACATGCAAGAAGTGCAAAATCAAACTTTGGAATGTAAAAGGAATTCTTCATCTCTGAAGTATAAATGACAAGTTGAGAAAGGTCTAATCAGGAACAGAAGTGCTATATGTGCTATATATGTGCTGTATTGTAGAAAGACAAAAGAACCATTCCCAAGAAACCTTGAGGAAGCACTGTTTTGTTGCTAACACTAAAATGTGTTCACAAGACTCTCACCATGGAAATACCAGTTGCTTGGGGCTAGGTTTATTTTTTCTTATTAGAAGAGTTAAGCAAAATTATTTTAGCTACATTGTAAGATCAAATTTTAGCACCTCAGAATATGCTTCCTTCAGACCTTAACCTCAATTATTAATTGATTTAATTGATCAGGTAAAATATTCCCTGAGAATGTAGAAGACCAGGAAGAACCTCTCTGACAGAGGTCAGATTAATTTCTACCAATAGGGTATTTTCCTTCACTTAACTTCATTTTTAGGGATACAATTGATGGAGTCCATAATCAGCTCCAGCTGAGAGGATTCCTAACTGTTTTGCTTTAACTGGGTGCTTATACTGCATAGTGATGTGAGCACTTCAGCATTACCACAGTAATATGCCAAAGGCAATAAGTTACAGCAATAAGCAAAATTGCTGATTTGTATTTTAATATATACATTTTTAATTGCCTTTTTTGCCTTTTTTGTTGTTTTAATGTTTATTTTTTACTAAATTGAAGATTAAAAATTATATTCAGAAAATATACTGTATTTTGCAGATATTAAGGCTAGGAAATTAGATTCTTTGCAGATGTGCAATAGCAACTATTGAACATGAATACTCAAGTAATTACTATGTTAAATACCTTATTCGAAGAGACAGAGTACAAATTAAAGCTATCCTAGTTTGTCTGAAATCCATAGCTTGCTATGAAGGAGCAATTTTTTTCTTCTTTTTTTCCCTCATTTTTCTCTCTACTTTTTTTTTAAAAGCAGCAACAAACATTCATTCTCAGTGTTCTAAGTAGAATGGCCTCCTTTTTCTGCACCTTTGTATCTTTAACATCGTACCAAGAAGGAGACTAAATATGTTCACTGAAGTTACCAATCAGAAATAATCCAAATTAAAATAGACTACCTGGAAACAAAATTTACACTTTAAACAGAATAAATAAATTGTAAATACTAGTTATACAGAATTTTTCTTCCATTTTGTATGCATACCATTGGCAAAAAAGACAGAAAATTTAGAGCTCCTCTGAGTAAACTAAGTAGCAAAGGGTTGTTTGGTATGAGGCACACTAACATTCCACTGAAGCAAACCCTGAATTATCAAATGTGTTAAATGCCTTCTTTCTCTTATCTTAGAATGTTAATCTATTTTTCTATTTTCAATTCTGTCCATAATAATACACAAAACCAGGACATCTCAAATGGTAAGAATACAGAGTTCTCCCCTCCAAACGTCTTAGCATTAAAAAATCCAGTAATTCTTTCTAATGTATTTTCTAGAAACTGAATCACCAGCTAAAACCAAATTATAATAACACTGCTGTCACTGCTGGAATCAAGGAAGATCCAGTTATCCTCTTTCTAGACCTGTCCCTTGAGGATTGTTAGGTCCCCAGTGAGACTTAGAAGTATGCACTTAGCTGTTCAGAGCAGCCAGACTCAGTCATTTCTGCATAACATCAGAAGCAAACTTTCTTAGGCAACTAATGAAATTGCTGACTGCAGGGACAGGTGGCAACTGAGGATTTAAATGTTGTACTTTGACTAAAGCAGCAATTAGTTACCTAAGTTATCTGTGGAACAGATGGCATCTTAGGAGAAGAAATGATGGATGTACGGTTTTATTTCAGTAATATATATAGGTAAACTCAGGAGGAGTACTACAAAAATTTAATGCAATAATAATGCTCTTTAATCAATATATCAATACTGCAGTTGATAAGGATACATTAAATTCATAATTAAATTCATAATTACTCCCTTTACCACTTTCTATTATAAGAAAAAACGTGTGTGGTTATGATTAGCACGTGGACAGTATATTTAAAAACGAGATTAATATGGCATGGTATTTTTTTAATGATTTAGTAGAAGGAGTTTTTACCCATCAAAACTAAAAATACCGTTTTAGTCAACCAGAAGGGAAGAAAAGAAATAACCAGAATACCTAATTTCTTAAAGTAAATGAGTGAGCTATCCAACTTGCATATAACCAAAAGGGGCAAAAGACTGTTTATAAAATTTCAAAACTTAAAAAAAGTAGCTACAGAATTCCTGAATAAAAATAACACAGAAAATTGAATAAAAATAAATTTAGAGAGAAAATTATAGTGCTTTCTTTAGACCTTCAAAAGTTATTCGCCTGTTACAAGCTAAGATATTCATAGAGGTTCACTTTTTATTTAACAGAAAAGGAAAAAGAGGGTATCTCCACAGAACAATTCTCTAGCTGTCCCAATCTTACATTACCTGGAGAAGAGAACTCAGAAAAAACTCAGTCAGGTTATTCTCTGAAGCTAAGGAAGATGAATGATTTGGTTTAAACCAGAGATAAGTGAATTCAGTAAATTCATCCAGAGAAATTTGATAGCAATACCTACTAAACTGAGATTTTTACAATATTTTTTTTTTCTGTTAGAAACTGCTTTTTTGCACTTATGCAATTTTTGAAAGACCTTTTAATTACAAGGACAAGATACTTTCATTAGGTAGTATGACTGGAACAGGATGATAAAATTAGGAATGCTGCACAAGTACTTTCCTGTCCCTACACCTCCAGACTTAAATGGGCTCAGAAAATGAAGACAGAAGTGAGGAAAGACTTCTGCCTTCCACTTTTACCTGACTTTCTGGAAAGTCCTGTGGGAAAGTATGTCATTGGGCCTGAAAAGATTTTTGTATGATCCTCTTACACCCTTCCCCATGCTCTCCACTGAGAGAGATTAAAAATTAATTTCTTTTATTTTTTATCTCGATTTACAGTAGTCTTTTCATGTTGCTTGGATTTTAGATATTGTCAATAATTTTCAACAGATGGATTGAAATGAAGTCACCTGAGAGCGAAAGCATGGCATGTTGTGGAATACCACCAGCCATATGTTATTTATCAGGATCTAAAGGAAAACAACAATCTGCTATGCTGTTGTTTGGAAGCAAAGGAAGCACCAGATTAGGCTATGAGAATGTTGGGCAGCCAGAGTACATGCCAAGCTAAGCATCAATGTCTTGTGAAATCCACGTCACAAAATTAATCCAAATAATTACTTTCAGCCAAGGCTTTAAACCATAATAAAAGAACCTAAAAGGACCATAAGACTAATGGCAGAGGACTTAGAGCTAGATCTAGCTGTATTTAACAATGCCATTATTGTGCAGAATTGACATAAAGGCATCACAGAGATTAGAACTACAATGAGGGGGAAAAAATACATTTATTTTCAGAGAACTGACTTTAAAAATAAATTTTCTGAGGAATATAAAACCCCACTCCTAAACCTCAGACTTGTAACCAAATAATCACAGAGATTTGTTCATCCTTTCTGAACTTGAAAAGGGGTTTTAGTGTTCTGATCTCAGGCCACATAATAAGCACTTATTTCTCTGCTGTCTGCAATAAATATCAATGCTAGGTAGATAGAAAGATATAAAATAGATGCTACATCTTCGCAATAATGTCCAATGACAGAAGACTCTTGCTGTTGGGGAGGAATCAACACTGAAAATCTGTTGTCTTTAAATCATCAGCTGTGGTTTAAAAGTGATAGGATTATTTTTTACAAACTTGTATAATCAGCTATATCCATGTATTAAAAAAAATGAGAAAATATTAAATTATATGGATTTTAGGAAAATAAAAATTTTCTTTATGTACAATAATCTGAGAAAACTTCCAAAGCCACACTATTATTAATATTTACATACCCAGCACATGAGCGTAACTCTCCATAAAACTCTTGTAGACAGATCTTGTATCATGAACTTCAAAGCTAAGATCCAAATTTTAGATTTTTTTGGTCACAGTTAGGTTTAATTAAGTTACTGGATAAATGGTTACAGGTTCAGCGTGCCACATAACAGTTAAGTGTTAATCTTTGTTATGTTTACTTCATGTTATTTTTTTGTTTGTTTGTGGTGGGTTTTTTTTGTTTGTTTTTTTGGTTTGTTGGGGGTTTTTTTTGAAGCAGTTTTTTTCTGTTCAACAGAAAACTGTAATAAAACAGCTCTGTGCTTTGAGTATACTGAACATATATAAACTTCACTGCACTAATACAAATGCTAAGGGCTGAGGAAGTATCAGGAGAGCTGGAGGCAAGGAAGCTGTTATGATTCCAGATGGCCAATACAGGGGAAAAGCTTTCCATGACTAGAAGATGTTTGGACAAGTGAAAGCTGAATCACTTTGTTTACAGCAGAGAGTGGCAACCAGATTATCACATTAATGCATGGGATTCTGCAAAGGGAAATTATCATCACTACATGAAAATTACATCACTGGTGTGAATCCATTCAGGGATTTGTGCCTTTTATAAGTTGCACTACATCACTAATTTCACTCAAATTTTAACTATTTGAATTCACACAAGGGTTTTAATGTAAATCTACAGTAATACAGTGCCTAGGATATTGTAGACAAACAAAAATATGACAGAAATGCCAATAAAACAAAACAAACCAACCGACAAAAAACCAAAAAACACCAAAAAACCAACCCACAACATGAGCCATTATCACTAATACAACAATTAGCTGGTTATTGAGTTGCAAGTCTCTGAAATTAACATGGGAATAAGCATGGCATAACTGTCTTGTAAAAACAAGAAAGAAAAAGATAGTATTTTCATGAGAAAGTGCATAGATCTATAATTTTTTTTCTGACTGTACACTAGAACTAAAATAGTTTTCTATATAGGTAGAATTTAAAGCACAATTACTCAGAAGCATTAACTCTAGTGTAAGAAATATTTGTTCAGATTGTCCCAAGAAAACAAACTGACCTGGAGCAACCAAGACCATGAAGACAACCAGAAACCAGAGATGAATGTTATCAATCTGCAAGGAGTGGTATAGTTCAGTGGTTGACACAAAGAAGGAAGGGGAAGGATATTAGCAGATATTCGAGCAATATTCCATGCCTCCTAAGTATAAATTAGCATTTTAAAAATCTATATATTCTTCAAGATCATTCAAATCCCAGGTGCAGCTACTTCCTTGACTCATTAAAACACAGTGAATTTAATAGTACCCCAAACTTGTTAATGTCATGCATTTGATGTCACTGGAGCAGCACTGTTCCATTTATTCTGTACGTTTCTGCCTCAGTAATTCTGCAGCAAATTTTCGTGTACATTCTGTTGACCAGTCTAGTAGAACACATTCTGGCAAAGTGGATTTCTGTGTGTACTAGTTTAAGAAAAAAATTATAGGAAAGAGATTTTGATAACTGTACATAGAAAGCTACGGTTGTAAATCAATTATCTGATCCAATACCCATTAATGTGCCTAGACACTTTCAACACAATACATTCGAATTGTATAGAAATACAAATATCAGCAATTAAAAAAAAGCAATAAAGCCAATGTCTTTAGTAAAGTGCACAAAGTGTCATATGATACAATTGTTTTGATAATGCATGTTGATATGAAAAAGAAATTTCTTAGATTTAGAATTATGATGGAAAATTATCCTACAGTAATTACAGGATCAGATTCTCCTGATAAATATTTTTCTTCATGGCACCTGCTTGTATCCATATGTTAAGTTTGCTACAGCTGATCTTTGAAGCAGATCTAGTCCCCATCTTTTATTTAATCACTTTGTAGTTCCTGGGGAAAAATTGTTTAACTTAATTCTTTGGACTTTATTGTTTTGGTAATAAATTAAAATGCTCATTCTTTTCAGAAGACTCTCAGGAGACCTACAGTTAAAAAAAAATATAGTTCATACAGTCTAATTAGCTAAATTGCAATATTTAATGAATGAGACATCTACCTGTGGGACAATCAAATATTGTCACTAATTTTGGTCTACAGCGGTTTGGGTTTTTTTCTTTTTATTGTTAGAGGACATGCTCTATATTAAATATATTCGAACCATATTTTTCCCACTCTGAAAACTACAATTCTGAGTAGTAGTTCTTTCTATAAAAGAGATATGTAAAAGCTGAGTTCTTTCTATTAAAGAGGTAAAGTAAATGAGCAAAAATACACTACAGGAATCATTATACTTCTAAAGCAATCTTGATTAAAGCAACAGATATTAGACCAGATGAAAAGCTGTCAGGATAGAAATTTACAGGTCATCTCACAGGTAAACTTGACCCTGAATCTCAGTGCTCACAGTTGATATGGTTGTCTGAAACTCGTGTTATTTGTTTCTGAGCAAGTATGGAAGCACTGTAATCCAGCAAGAGAAAAAAGGTTTATCTGTGCCCCCTCATCTTAGAAAAGACTGAAGATTTCAGCTTGGAGTGTTTTTTGTAACTTCAAGACACTGACATTTAACATTCTCAGCATAATTAAAGAAGGCTATTTTCTCCACTATTAATGTGTATCTGACCTAAAAAAAGAACTTAATTGCAAACTTCCAGGTTGCAAACTTTTATGCATGTTAGATACAGATCTAAATAGTACTGCTATCTCTGTTTTGCTTGATTTGATAAATGGTTAATGGAAAGCAGCAAAATCACAAAAATTTGACAGTTTGTTATGGTGCTTTTATCTATGTTTATTGAGGAAAAAATATCGGTCTTGGTTAATGTATGACAGGAACACCTCAGCTTCATTTTGAATCCAAAGGCAAAGTAATTTTCTCTTGTTGCCAAATATATCTGTAAGTACTGAAGACAGAAGCATCTTGCCTGCAAACATCATTGCACAGAACTTGTTGTGAACTTTGGTTGTTCTCCTGTTGTGAAATTTGGAGGCACAGGAATTTGAAGCACTTCAGAGTACTCAGCAAATCAAATTCCATTCTGGCTCTAAATTCCTAAACTGTCAGCGTAATCTTTGATTCAGTGTGTGTCATAGTGCATTTATTTGTTTATGAGCCCGAAGACCAGAGACAATTAATTTTTGAATCCCTGCTGGATTTCAGTGAGAAAAGTGTTTTAGATAATCAATGCTGACTCCTTCTTCATATTGCCAATAAATATATTTTCTCAAAATATTAATCAACCAGATTAGAGGCATAATTTCCATTAAGCAATATTTTGATTTAAAGATCAATGATGACAGAAAGTTGCTTCAGTGTTTTATAAGAAATATGTATCTATCCCTCTAACCAGAGATTTTCTTAGAGAAAGAGATATGATTAAAAATTGAACTTTTTTTTTTTAAAGCCCTGCATAATCAGTCTCAACCACACAAAATCTCTAATTCACTTACTCAAAATCGAAATATCTTACAGGTTTGCAAAATGAATGAACAAAACCATCCATCAGTGAGTATTTCTCTGCAAGTACTCCATCCTCCCTAACTCCTGCTCCTTTTTACAGTTGCTCAGAAAAGCATTCAGCTGCTATCAGAAACTTCAAGATCTTACACTGACAAATATTATGATTCACTGACTCTCTTGTTTTACCGTTCCTGACAGGACAATCTCTAAAGAGAATGAACTTGATCGAGGTATTGAAACTCTGTTTTTCTGCAGTAGTTCCTGTGTGGACCGATATATTTATATTGTTCAGGAAAAGCAACAAATATGAATATCCAAGGCAGTCCCAAAACAAGAAACTTTCTGAACCTAAGTTTTAAAATATTTGTACTCTAGAGAAATGACAACATGTTGTTTTTTCCCTATGAACAGCTCGAAAAGCAAGATTTATAGTCATCTACAATGATTACCTATAGAGGCAGTCCTTGTCCCAGAGCCATTGCACTGGAACTGCTTTCTTCAGAAAGAGAACAAATTTTAGCATTTAAGTCTAAATCTAATAAAATCTAGTTCACTTGGTACAACTTCCCTGATGGACAGCTATCTAACTTTTTAATTGTTTTTAAAGTGACTCATTCAGAGCTGCAGTCATGAAAGCCATCATGCTCAGATTTTTTGAAAGCTTGATAAGACCAATATTCTGAGTATAGATAAAGAGTAATGAAGCACTTTCTTTCCCATAGGAAAGCTTTCCCACTCATATTCTTTGATGCCAGCTAACCTCCACATCTGCTATTTCCCTATTGATTGCTACAACTTGGCACTTTTGTAGAGTGTCTGATGAGGCAATGCTATTCAGTGACACCACTTCCTCTTCAACAAAAGAAATGTAGTAAAATAACAGTGGGTTTCCTATACCTTCAGGGGAAAGGCTGTTTGCAAATTATGCACACAAACATGTAGTCATCGTTTATGTGTGTGTATGTGGAGAAGAAGAGCATTTTTTCCTTTAGACTGAACTGTTGTCTATGTAAAATTATGCAAAGTAGGTCTGGGTTTGAATTTTTTAAGCAAATGAGGAGCCATTCTGGGTCCCACTTAAAAAATCCATCTCAAAATACATCGTGTTCGCTATGGAAATAAGCTTGGAATTAGTCATCACCTAAAATACATTCCAAATATATGTTTACAAATCAGCAATGTGCATTAGACAACATCAGAACTAAGAATATGTTTGTTTTGCTGTCCTTGAATATGAACAAATCAGATTCTATTTTCAAATTAAATGAAATAATTTCTTTTTGACACACATTACAGTAATGAAATATTTCATTTAAAATTAAAATGGTTAGCAATATCAACTACATAATAGTTCCATTATAATGCTGTGGAAAACACCAGCATGACAAAAAGAAAAGCAGCTCTTAAATTCAAATTCAAACATAACATCTTTTTTTTTTTTTATTTTCAAGCAGACTGAAAAGAAATGATTGGTGGTTTAGTTACATTTTACTTTGATTTTCCTCTAGTTCCTGGACTCTGCTACTTTTTGTTTGTTTATTTATTTGTTTTGTGAAACTTCAGATTAATTAAGCCTTAGTGGCTACAATTAATTCTGTGTATAGCGTTACTTGGAGTTAGGTCCCTTCTTTTCCTTTTTATTTTTGGTACGCCTCTAGACCTAGATTCACAAAGGTATTGAAATACCTAATACTTACTGGAATCAGTGGGAATTTATGTATAAGAAATAAACATAGAAGAATTAAAGATTTAGTTCCGTCTTAGGATTTTCAGGCTACATTTATAACAAATAACTCTCACAATTAATTTGTTCTAAGTTGAATCAGTACAACTAAGAAACAAATTTTCTTTTGTGAGTAAGACAGAAACCAAAAACAGATAACAATTCAGGAGATGTCAAATACATACCAAAGAGTGTTCCTAATGAGGTGTTTGTACATGATTGCCTAATTTTGATAGAAAAGTAAGTTTAGCCCTGTGGCCATGATTTTAAAAATCATCTTGTCCTATTTTGCTTACAACTAAAAATATAGTCTGAATGTGTACAAGACAGAG
Organism: Sturnus vulgaris; assembly: GCF_052056855.1. Lineage (NCBI taxonomy): Eukaryota > Metazoa > Chordata > Aves > Passeriformes > Sturnidae > Sturnus > Sturnus vulgaris. The sequence goes on from NC_142245.1 coordinate 73,802,553, forward strand.
ATATAGAACACATTTTTAAAAATATATGGGAAGCACCATGTAAAGATTTCAGCATACTTGCTACTTTAAACAATCCTCTTCAGAATTCTTACTTCAAAATCAGGGGTGAGAAATCAAGATTTTTTTTAGCAATAATTTTTAAAACACCTTTTGGACACTGGAACAGGCATGATACAGATGTGGTCAATGACCCAAGCCTGACAGTGCTTAAAAGGCCTTTGGTTAATGCCCTTAACAGTTTGCTTTAACTTTTGGTCAGCCCTGGATTGCTCAGGCAGTTGAACTAGGTGATTACTCTAGATCTCTCCCATCTGAAATATTCTATTCTAGCTATAATAATTTTCCTGTTCTAGTTTCTAACTAAGAAATCTAAAATCATAGAAAAATAAAATTTGCAAAACATTTATGATTCAAAATCTGTTAGAAGATGTAGTTTGTTCTGGATGTCAGCTAATTTTATTTTTCCTCTAAACAAGGTTGTTCATTTTGCTGTGTCATCCTACTAATCTCCCATATGCAAGCTGAACTGTACCCTTTAACTTCATGTTTCTATGAAAATTCTGACATAGAATATTTCAATGCTACCATATACTTCCTACAAAATATGCAAACACTGGTGCACACATCAAGAGCCCGCACCTGTCTCTCTAATTTAATAAAAAATTTGAACTTATAAGTGTAACAAAAATGACAAGTTATACAGCAAATGACACAGCAACACCTGTGCTGCTGGGGGAAGATAAATGTACCAAACCTCTAATGTGATCAAGCACATGGAGCCATATAAACAAATCAAAATATTGCATAGTGTTTATTCTTCATTTTTACTTCTTCTGTTTTCTTTTTTGAAATACAAGCTCTTGCAATCAGTGGATTACTCATTGTGACCAGTTCAATCTTTCTAAATGCAACATTTTCATGCACAGACCATAATTTTGTCCGTATTTCAACTCAGACTGTAAGCCAAAACATGAACTTTTTCTCTGATTTTCTGAGAGATTTTTCCTTTTTTGTTTTTTTTTTCTTTTTGTGTGTTCATTTCAGTGTCGAAATGTTAGAGAAGAATTTCTTTGCAGTTTTTAAAACATTAATCTAAAAGAAAACAAGTATTCCCACTGTCATAGTTAAGTTAGTCAGTTTTACTATAAAACTGGAATTATGTGTATCATTCCTTGTAAAATTAATTAATTTGAGTACATAGATTTTTAAAATCACTCTCTCTCCCTATGGTCAAACTGCAGTTTATACATATATCAAAAGCGTCTAGTGCTTAAAACGTGACCATAAATTTTGTATGATTTTTCTTAAATACTTTTAGCCACCTGCACATTAAGTATCAACACCCAAGTACTAACCTAAGTTTCTCTATCATCACAATGCAGGTTAATTTCTGTAACTCTGGAGAATGCTGTCCTTCTAGGACATTTTCTTAGTACAAAGGAATTACTTTCTGGTGCCTTTCAGTTTCTTTCCAGTGTCAGTCAGGGGCATGTAGATGGCTACTGAAGAGGAAAGCAGGTATCTGCATTTTGGAGAGGAGAAACCTGCCTTGCATGCTTCAAAAGCTACAGCTTTCCTAGTCAAAAAAATCGTGTGTGTGTGTGTGTGTGTGTGTGTGTGTGTGTGTGTGTTTTCTGGCTTTGAGACCAAAACACAGGATATTATTATGCCTTCTTATTAAATTCTCTCAATCAACAGTTGATATCCTTTGTATATCAATGTACCAGTTCACCAATCTACTTTTAGTACAGTCTTACCCTATGCATTTGGAGAAACTTCAGACACACAGGCTATTCCTGTTTGTCCTAGTTTAGGACAAATTTGGGAGGAAAGTCACCCCAAGACACTGTTTTTACTCATTGTTTTAGGGATGTCAAAATTTCTTTTACAATTCCTATATATCTACAAAGAGAAAAAAATTACCTTTGCTCAACATTTTACTCATGAGGCAAAGCTAAGTACACTAGCAGTTAAAATAGGGTTTGTGTAATGCAATACAGTGTAAGAAAAGAAAATATTAAAAAATTGAGTGACAAATACACAATAACAGGAGGTTTCTAATGACTTGATTTCATCACTAGTGTGAAGAAATGGAAAAAAAAAAAAAAGGCAAAAAAACCCAAACAACAACAACAACCAAACAAAAAAAACAAACAAAAAAAACCTAAAAACCACAAATCACAAGTTATTGCAACTGCTACTTTTGTCAGTGCTGGTGGTTTTGCTGGTGGATTTATTCCCATAAAATAAAAACTGAAGACCTAAAGATTAAGACCACAAGCCTCAATGGTTTTTTGTTAGTGTTAAGGCATTTATTTGAAGTATTTAGAAATCAAGCTCTAGCTTGGAAAGAAATCTAGAAATTCTTTATGAGATGAATAAGAATGTAGAAAATAATTGGCCTCAGTACTTCTGTGAAGTGAGCCCCATGGTTCCCATTCAATCCTCCTTTCATCTTTGATGATCTGATTTGAAAAGACAGCAACTGAAACTGCCAAATCTTCTTCATTATGAACACTGTAACTGGAAAAGGAAACTAAAATATCAGTGTTTCCTGCACTAACTTCTATTGTAGGGGTAGCCAAACCTCTGACTAGAATGGCATTGTTGGATTGCACATCTATAATGAACTGTGACAAGCATCTCTGCTTTTCAAGGAACAAAAACTGCATCTGGAATACAAAGTGTAACCATAAAATAAATTAAGAAACCAAGCTGTTGTTTTTATTCAATTCAAGTAAGTTCCTTAGCAATTCAACCTGAATAAAAAATACATTTGAATGATAACTACTCGGAGAGGCTTAGATAAAAGTCTTAGAATCAAAGAAACTATCCTCAAAGCTTCTTTGCCAGATAAGGTAATAGGGTGAAGGAAGAGGTAGAGAGCATTCCTATCAAATTACAGAAAACTTTTGGTGCTAGTATTCGTTCCTTACAGAAAGTTCCTTTAGGGATGCATATTCCTTTTTCAGAAAGTAGATATGTATTTAAGAGTACATGAAACTTCTATCAGAAATGCCAAATAGGAGCTTCTAAAAAGTTCTGGAAGAGTCCTTGTAAGTTAAGGAAGGTTTGATTAATATAAAAAAAATAAAAAAATGAAAGACACACAGAAACAGTGAGAACTAAAGAAAGAGGAACAGAACTGTTTCTGTCTTGCCACAGGCCTGCAGCAAAAAAAAAAAAAAAGTAAGAGTTCTTCAAAGAAAGACCAAGAAATTCAAGTCTTCAAAGGTCTCCATGGTATTTGCCATTTCTATAGTTTTTTGAGAAGTAACAGATTTCAGTTTTCAAATGCAAAGATATACAAACAAATATTTTAAGGTAAGTTATATCCTTTGCTAGTAAATAATAATTTACTAATAGTACGTATTAATATAGTAAAAGCTGTCATGTTTCCTTCAAACCACAATAGTTCACTTGACAACTTATCTGGATTTTGCTTGCAAATTGCTTTTCAATACCTCTTTCTGATCATTGACTATTCATGGCTTGGAGGGGTATAATTGTTTCTGGGTAAAATAAATGTCTGGATAGCCAAGCCCAAAGACTGGTGAATGGAGTTACATATTATTCCACTGGCAGCTGGTCACAACTGGTGTTCCCCAGGGCTCAGTATTGGCCCCAGTCCTGTTAAATATTTGTATCAGGTATCTGGATTAGGAGATCAAATGCACCCTCAGTCAGTTTACAGATACCAAGTTGTGTGGGAGTGTTGATCTGATGGAGGATAGAAAGGCTCTGAAGAGGGATTAGAACAGGATGGATTGATGAGCTAAAGCCAAGTGTATGAGATTCATCAAGGCAAATTTCTGGATCTTGCACTTGGGTCACACCAACTCCATGCAGAGCTACAGACTGTGATAAGAGCAGCCACTATTCCAGAAAGCTGCCCAGAGGGAAAGGACCAGGGGATGTTGTTTGGCAATTGACTGAATATGAGCCAGCAGTGGCTTGCCCAGGTGGTCAAGATGGTCGATGGCATCCTGACCTGCATCAGCATTAGTGTGGTCAGCAGTGATTGTCCTCCTGTAATTGGCACTGATGAGCCCACATCTCTAACCCTGTGTACAGTTCTGAGCCCCTTTACTCAGAAAGAAACTGAGGAGCTGGAACATCCAGAGAAGGAGAGCAGAGCTGGCAGACGGTCTGGAGCACAGGTCTTATGACGATCAGCTGAGGGAGATGGGAGTATTCAGCCTGAAGAATAGGGCACAGGGGAGACTTTTGTGTAAATTCACTACAACTACCTGAAAGGAGATTGTAGCAACCTCAAAAGGTAAGGATCAGTCTCTTCTCCAAAGTAACATGCAACAGAATGAGAGGAAATGACCTCAAGTTTTGTCAGGGTAAGACTGGATATTAGTAAAAACTTTCTTACTGGGAAGGACTGTCAAGAATTGGAACAGGCTGCCTGAGGCAGTGATTATATCACAGACCGTGGAGGTATTTAAAAGACATTCAGATGAGGTGCTTAAGGACCTGGCTTAATGGTGGAGTTGGTAGTGTTAGGTTAATGGTTGGACTCAGAGCTCTTTTTCAACATAAACAGCACTATGATTCTGTGATTCTAAAGCATAATTTAGTATACTTTCTCATAAACTAGTAAAGTATATTGTGTAGATTAAGGATCTTTAATACATTAAATACAAGTTCAATTAATGCATGGATAAAGAAAAATGCCTAAAAGGCAAAAAAAGCTTGCATAATTACATAAATATTACCATAGATCTATTGCAAAAAGGATAGTTTAATCAATCTCAACAAGCACTCTCTTTGGAGAAATTAATAAATCTGAGGAAGAAATTCATCAGCATAATAAGATTTTAGGTGATGTCTGGGGCAATTCTGGCACTGAAAATACTTCTGTACACAAAGCATTGCTAATGTAGTTGGACAACACCTCAGTACTATGCTATATCATTTGACAGGCAGAACTAAGAGTTCACCTCTGCTAATGAATGGAGAATTTCAGGATGTTTTACTGGGCAGAAGTTCAGCACTGAAGGTTGCTCATATGGCAGGATCTCACCAAAAAAATGGCTGAACCAAGGACCAGTTCACCCTGGAGAATTGCTTCTGAATCACATTCCCAGGATGAGTCATAGATCAAATCTGACAAACTTTACACAGATACTTGGTGACAGATCTATTTGCTTTGAAGAGCAAGGTGGTTTTTTTTTAGACTCTGATAGTTAAAAATGTTCAGATGTACTCTGAATTTCCTAAACAAACCCTATCTCTGAATTATCTCTTTCATACAGAATGTTGTTTGCAGTTAAAGGTTTGTCTATGATCTACTTCAGTTCCCTCTCTCACCTTGCTCAAGATCTGAAGACAAACATAAAGGGGAAAAAAGCTGAAAAGAGAAGAAAAAAGAGAAGTGTTCTCACCCTGCCTCCTGGGGAAAACAGCAGGAGAGAAAGGTGATAAGGAGAGAGAGCAATTAGGTTATGCATTTCTGAGGAAAAAGCCTTGCAACTAAACTTATGATGAGAACACAGAGATCAGTAATTCTCTTACAACAGATCCTGTTATCAACATCATTACAGGCCCTGAAGAAGCCAGAAAGTGGAGGGCATCAGGTAAGGGAAAAGAATTAAAATAGGTTGCCAGTGGAGACAAAACCTATGTTAGTATATAAAGAAAATGTACATTGTAAGTATCAGCAATTTCAGTGCTGTTGATTTTCTTATTGTCACACTTTCAAATGTCTAGGTGACATAACTTACTTCCCAAAGGGTGTGGATTCCCAGTGGCTTTCACATTTAGCAGAATAAGACTGCCCTGCCATGGAATGACACTCTGCTCCACTCCCATCAGTTCTAACATTCTAGCAGCTGGAGCAGTTTTTTTTACAACTGAAAACAAAAAAAATGTTCATTTGCAGCTGGATCAGAAAGCTGTGTTGACTCTTGCCACAGGCCTAAGGCATGTAGAGCCAACAGTTCTTGAGGCTGAAGGTAGGAGAAGAGCTTGGACTACTTGGAGTTAGACTGGCTTAAAACAAAATAATACAAAATTTAAAAGCTATTGAGAAAAGCAATTTACAATGATTAGTGGTGATTAAACTCCATCTGACTTCAAAGGAAAGCAAATGGTATCTTGGGGTGCATTAGGTAAAGCATTGCCAGCAGGCTGAAGGAGGTGACCCTGGCCCTCTACTCAGCCTTAGTGAGACCACATCTGGAGTGCTGTGACCTGCTCTGGGCTCCTCAGTACGAGGGAGACATGATGCTGCTGGAACCAATCCAAAGGGCTATGAAGATAAGCAAGGGCCTGGAGTATCTCTCTTATGAGGAGTGGCTGAGGGAGCTGGGTCTGTCCAGCCTCGTGAGGAGATGAATGAGACAGGACAACATCAATGTGAGTGTCTGAAGGGGGATGTCAAGAAGATGGAGCCAGGCTTTGCTCAGTGATTTCCCAACAATAGCACAAGAGGCGATGGGCAGAAACAGATGCACAGAAAGTTCCATCTGAATATGAGGAAAAATTTCTTTACTGTCTGAATGAGTGAGCATTTGAACAGGTTGTCCAGACAGGTTGTGTAGAGTCGCCCTCACAGGAGATATTCAAGAACTGTTTGGACACAATTCCATAAAATATGCTCTAGGATGACCCTTTTTTAGGTAGGGAGGTTGGACTAGATGACCTGCTATGGTCTCTTTTAACCTTACCTTACCCATTTTATGATTCTGTGTTGTCTTCTGTGGCATCACTATATATTCTCCAAAAAAAAAAAAAAAAAAGAGGCAGAATGGATTTCTCTTAACTAAGAAATTATTAAAAATTCTTGTCTTTTGCCGATAAATAATCCTGACACAATTTCAGATTCAAACTGTGGTTTGGGTAACACATGCACATCAGGCTCGACTTTATAAGGAGAAATGTAAAGTTGTTTTTTTTACCCAGTCTGAGCTCTGATTTCTTGTATCCCATACTTCTATCCAACTGGAAATTAGATCTTGCTGTATTTTATCATACCTTATACACTGAGAAAGATCGATTTTATTCAGATCATCTCCACCATGTACCTACTGTATGGATCATTAATGCATACACACTAATTGATGCATATTGGGTGCAATTTTGAAATATAATGCAAATGCCAACTTCTTGTTTGTATGTTTATTTTATCTCTGTATAATAGTCATAATCAGAAATACTGATGAGACCATAGGGTAGCCAAACTGAGAGTTTCAATGGGGAGATTAGCATAACACTTTTTCCCCTCTGAAGAATTTTGGCAAGGCAGAAACTGATACTGAGTTATGGAAAAGTTTAATTGATTCAGAGAGAAACTAGGATTTTCATAATGCCAACTTTTCATTTATTTTTGATGTCTCTGTTTGACATCTCTTTCCTTTCAAAATTAACTAGTGGGGACCTAATTCATATCTTAATGATTTGTTTCAATATTTTAATTATTGTGAATGTCTACTCTTGTTTTTACTGGAAAGTTGTATTTTTTTTCCTTGAGAAGACATCAAAATACATTTATACATTTTCCATCTATTTGTAAGAGCTGTAGCTTGAGACAAATGTAAATTATAAATATGAATCCTGTGGTTTTTGATTATAATCAAACATTATCCAGCAGGTTATTAAGAGTACTTACTATCTGGATATATAGAATAATCTTTGTAGAAATGAAAAGTTGACTAGTCGTGTTCATCTTTTGCAGTCCTTACTGAAGGGTATAAGAAATGAGAAACAGGGAAAGGAGAAAGGAAAGGGAAAAGGCATGGGTGGGGACAAACGTGAGAATGGAAAGGTAGTGGATTTCTGTTGCACTTCATCTATTTTTAGATGAGTTTCATGCCTCACCACTGAAATGCAACACAAAGCCAAACATCTGTTCTTATTTACTGCAGGAATAATAATCACTCGAAGGGTCAAGACAGCATAAAACCATTGTCCCCATAACTAGAGAGTTATTTGGAATGAAGCACTTTCTGTGAATTTGTTCTGCTTCCTGCCTTCAAATTCAAAAGTAAGACAGTTTCACCCCAGAGAGCTTAATGGTACCAAATTTATTGTAATTTCTTCTATATAGAATTCAAATGCACTGCTCTTCTTGTTATAGTCTATGTTAATGTATCATATAACCTACCTCCCATTGCCTAACTTCCCTGATCTTTTACAAACATAAGTAGAACTCAGTGAAGCAGAGATGCTTTAAAATCTCTGGACAAAGCCTGTGTCTCAGTCTCACAGGCTCTGGTATTGCAGATTTAATTCTTGCAACTGTATGGAGTAACCACAGACCTTGTTTTAGAGATTTACAACTATATCTGCTTTTTTGTTTGTTTGGTTGGTTGGTTAGTTTTGTTTTTAATATTAAAAGAAGGAGTGGTTAACTAAGTAGTGTTCTTGCAAGGAGGGAATCATGGCAAAGAGGAAATGATGCATTTCAGCTGTAGGCTTTTCTAGCAGTTAGGTCCAAACCAGTATGATCAAAAAGAAGCAAAATAATGTTTACATGGTATTTATATTCAATTACCTTTTTTTGTGAAATGTACAGCATGCTTTTTCATGCAACAACGAGTCTGTATTTGTTACATCAAAATGCAACTTTTCTATAAAGTGAAATACTATTAAATCAAACTGAACATGTATCTGTAGTATCTGTTGCCAATTATTTTTCGTGCATTATCAAAATTAGTACATGGAAGCTGTGATCCAAAAGATTGTTTTCCATTAGTCACTGTCAGTCACTGGATATTTGAGAAACTCACAAGCGTTACTTCTCTCATTTTTGACTTGCAGCAATTGCACCAAATAATTAATACACTGCCAAACTTCATGGTGTTTTATTTGAAGCATTAAACTAAAGGTTCTCTGTGTATATGCACCTGTGTGCTTGTACTGTATCTTTACTTGTTAAACAAATAAATATCATTTGTCCATTACAGTGTTCAAACCCAGGCTTGAAAATCCTACTGAATTATTGGCTTTGTGCACATCAGCGCCAACCTCACACATGACAAATGAATGACATTAATACTTTTATTCTTCTGTTTATGTCAGAGAATCTGTCATTTGTACTCCAGTTGCAAGCAGTGGGAAAATTCCCCTATAACTCTTTCCTTCAGATTTAAGAAACTGTTTCTGAGACTTTGTAATGTATAGGTAGAGCTTAAGGCCATTTCTTTTAACAGGCTGAGAATGTGGAAGGGGAAAATAGACAAAGTGCTGAATTGTTGCTCCTCTAAATTTCCTCAGAGAGGTGGCAGCAAAATGGCTCGGGTAAAATGTGAGGGCATGGGGGAAAAGGAAAATGACCAAAAAGGGTGAGCAGCATGGCTCTTTATAGAGACAAAGCAGCGCAGGAAGAAATGAAATCTACTGTAGAAAAGTAGAGCTGGAGTACAAAACTTGATCCTAAAGATGAAAAAGAAAGAAACTGGCAAATGTAAATGGTAAACAGCATGGTCAGTCTACCAGATAATTCTAAGGTACATAAATCAGCTTTCCTGAATTAGTTCCCAGCCTACCTTCCACCAGAATTAGTTCCCTACCTTTCACCAAGCGATCTTGAAAAAGATGCAATCCTGCTTAGTGCCTCAGCTTCCTTATCAACAAAACAAGAATAGAAAATACTTGTCTCACAGAGAGCTAAGACCTTTAATTTGTGATGCAGGAGTAATGATACTAATTTCCTGCTACTATAGAATGAGAAAGTACTTTGGTTTTTACTATTTGGTATGCAGATGCTTAGTAACCATAAGTAAGAAAAGTTCCATTGTACCTGGTACTGCACAAGAACCTAGAGAGAAAGAAATTCTGACCTTAAAAGTTGCAGATATGAAAAGTTATGGGAAAAACAAAAGCACATGACAGCTTCACAAGAAATATCTTAACATTGTAGACCACATGCATGTATATGTGTTGAACTAGTTTTATGTGTAAGGGTGGAGAAGCGTGGTGCAAATAGAAGCTGAGTAGAATTAATATTGTTCTTCTGAGTTTCAGAATTGTCATTCATCAAGAAAACCAAGTGAGAAACATAGACTGAGAGATCATAGAAATCAGAGATAATGAAAAATCTGAGGTTTCTTTCATCCAAGAACAGCTAATGTGAGATCATACCTTCCATGAAAATAATGCTTTTTATTTTATTCTAAACAGGAAAGAAAACAGATTTCTGAAATTTTAAAGTGACAAAAGTAGCCAGTAGAAAGGAAGAGAATTTCATAACTAAGAAAACATCCATAATCCCTAGAAATATCAAAGTATGTATCAGGAATGGACAATCCTAGCCTAAAAGCAGATAAGGCTTAGAACTTACTTTCACTTATCTTTCCTTCTAATTCTTGGACAATACTAAGATTTTCTTTATTATTCACAATGAATTAGCTGAGCAGACCCACCAGGCACATAATGGACTTGTAAAATTATTTCCTTTCCATGCTCAGACCAGATAAGCAGATCTTAAGAGGAGAGAGAGCACTGAAATTTTCCTTTGCTTTCTGGCTTCTGAAAGAGTTGTAATTCATGTTTCTCAGACCTAGAGGAGGCATGAGATGAAGGACCTAGTAAAATCCTGAAGACAACATTCTCCTTTTTCATCAAAGCTATTTCACAAGGATATTTGACTCACAAGGGTAACAACACTTTCAACATATATCCCAGGTGCTCTCCAAGATTTTACCTTCAGGAGGTTTTAATCCAGAAGCTAACTTGCTTGTCTGATGCCCATTTAGGTTCCCCTTTATGGCTGGTTCTTTTGTTTTAGCACTATACAGCTTTGGCCATGCTCCAAAGATTTTTTTTAAGAAAATAATTCAATGGACTGCTATACAGCTAATTTATGCAGAAATTACTGTCAGTCTTGTGGGCAGCTACCAAGCCTCATTGTGATTTGAACTAATAACTATTACAAAGATATGATAATTTCATTTTACATGAGCAAACCATCTGGTGCCTTTATATCTTGTTGTAACACAGCACCACTGTTTTACTCAATCCACTCTCATTAAAACAAGAACAAAGTAGATAAGGATAAGCAAACACACATGATAAACTTATCCTCTCAACTGTCTTTGTGCAACCTCTACACCCCAGAACTCACATCCTCTTAGATTTTTGAAGTACAGGAGTACTACTAAAATCTAATCTGACCTCCTGTATAATGAAGGCTACCTGTTTCATCGAGACCTCTAAATCAAAAGAACAATCTTGGGCTGTGCTGTGTCTATCTTCCTCATAATGGCTGCTTCTGATGGATGAATCCAGCCCACTCCTAGATAAGTTATACCAGTGGTTAATGACTCTTACTCTTAAAAATATGCACCTTATTTCTAGCCTGAATTTGCCTAACTTCAGCTATGAAACATTGGATCTCATTATGCCTTTTTCTGCTAGATTAGCGAGTCATCTACTGTCAAAAGTCTCATTCCCATTAAGGCACTTGCAAACCATGATCAAGTCACCTCTTAACCTTCTCTTCAGCAGATTAAACAGACAGATCTTTAGCCTCTAACTGCAATGCTTATTTTCAGACCTACAGTAATTCTTTCACCTTTAATGAACTCTTTCCAATTTTAAGCATATTTTCAAAGTGTGATCACCAGAACAGGACACAGAAGTTCATTAGTATTTTCCTTAATGCCATACAAAAAGTCACTTCCTACTTTGTATTCAGTTATCTATATATCAGAGAATATAATATATACAATTTAAAACTGTTTTATCAGACTCTTGTGCTTAAGTGTTTTTTTGTATTTTTTAGCATTCTCTATGAGATATAAAATTATAGCAGTACCTTGTACTGCAATTCCACTTAAAGTCTTATTTTTAAATATTTTATTGCATTTTCACTTTCCTATATGTAAGGAAATTACATTCCTGAATCAGCTTTTGCAGAATAGAAGTATGTTTTGAAAACATGCAGATGTTGACCAGAAATTATAGTACTTTATTTCCTGATAACTCCACATGATTAGGTAAAAATACTTAATTTTACCAGGAAGTTCTCTATTAAAGACCCTATATATATGTTTTGGTTTATCTTTCATGGAATACATATGTAATTAATCTACATTCCTTACACAGGTGGCTCTAGTGAACAGCATTTACATCGAGAAAACCCTAATGCTCTCCTGGACACTCCTTCAGACACCGAATGAAACAAATAGGATTGTATAGTTTTCATTTACTTTTTTATTTAAGCATGATTTTCACTTATTGATAATCTGCAACAACAGATGTAGCTTGTCTAATGCTTAATTTTAAATTAATTTCATTAGGTAAATTAAATACATTAAAAATAAAAATATTAATAGTAGTAGCAAATAATATAAATTAAATTATTACTAGATGAGATAGGAAATAACACAAAAATATTTCAAATCAGTTGTAACAATTCTTAATTATTGGTTCAATTTCATGTCATAAAGCACTTGCTAATCATAATCTGTTCACAAAAAGTCCAGAAAATATATGTCTTCAATAGAATAAACCTTAATTTGACCTAAAATGTATATCAGCTGAACAAAGAAATCCTATGTTTTCTTACAATTTCTTTTTTTCACTTGTAGTGAAGGAGGAGAATTCATTAATGTAAAAAAGATAATATTAAATTATGTGATCTGACATCCTAAATCTGTTATGTTTATGTCTAGGTTATTTCAACTGCAAATAAAAATCTTCAGATGTAAAGAATGTGAAAATGCTAATTCATTAGATGCAAGGCCTCTCTAGTTCTTGGATACAACATATTAGATAATCACAAAATATATCTAGACAAATGTGAAAACAGAAGAATAAAGAGCAGAAAGGAATCATTGTGCAGAAAAGGGAATACTATACTAACATGCAGAGGGAAAAATGTCCAGAGAAAGAGAACAGTCTCTGTGCACTTAGAAAAACCACATTAGGGACATTTAAAAAAAAAAAAAAAAAAAAAAAAAAAAAAAAAGGAATAATAAAATTAAGTATGGGGAGGAAAAGTAAAAATTTAAAGTTGCTTCCTAGTATTTCACTGTCCACAGTTTGAATCTGAAGTAGAATTAGACCAAAATTTTCTGCCATACTAAAATTAAGTTAAATCCCTATAGTGTTTTCTGGTAATTCAATAATACTTTGTGCTATTTCTTTATGTCTCAAGTCAAAAATAATTTTGACTCTTTTAAAAAGCTCTGTCTTTAAGCTTTCAATGTTGTTGCTTTTCATTGCTTCACATATTTCCTGACATGAAGAGATCTCTAACTGATTAGTTACTTCTATCAATTTCATCAGCTCCTTTTCCAGTGAGTATTCTGAGGAGAATGGTCAGAACATTCCCAGTGCATGCTTTAAGTTAAGCAGCCTGAAGCATTCTGAAATATTGGAGTTGAACCATTTTTATTTCCAAGCAGAAGCTGAAAGCCTTAGAAACTATTTATTTTTAAAATTAAAACTATTTTTACACTTTGATTTGGTACAAGGCCTGTGTTCATAAGATTAAATAGAGATTATTTAGCCTTGATATGTATACAAATTTTGTGCTTTCTGAATTTCTTGAGAGAAACTGAGCACACAGTCTTCAATTTCTGTACCAGTTTAAAAGCTACATTGGTCCTCAGTTTACTGATTACAAATGCCAATGTAGAGCTTTAGGTGATAGCACAGTAACTATTAAAACTAGACTATATTACACAAAAGTCTTCAGAAATTGCCAAAGATCAGGCAGATATTGTTAAACATCTCTCTGAAGATCTGAGACAACTCTGTGCTATCCAACATAAGGAGTTAGAGAAACAAGCCATCTTCTCTCCCTTCATAAATATCTATCACTAATTTAAATCTGCTAAATACCTAATGAACCCAGACAGGAAATATTTTCCTCTCAGTATGGCACTTCACTAATATTTCAAATTGAATTATCTTAGTAGCAGGTTAAAAGGAACAGAAAAACAGATAATCTGAGCTTTTTATATGGACTGAAAATTTCATTCAAAAGTTTCTCAAAATTATGAAGTCCAAAAAGTTTTCCACAGTAGAGCCACTAATATCCTTAGTGTTTCTTGAGTAAAGACTACAATCAAATATAATGCTGCTGAATTAAAACTAAATTTTAATATGACAAAGCTTAATCTCATACACAGCTATGAAAGATCTGAACAAAGCATTCAGGTTTCTTCATGTACTTCACTACCATAAATTCAATTCTCTAAAATAAAATAATCAAATACACTTTTTCTTTTCTGTGAGAGATTTTTCGTTCGATTCCTTTGTTATCTTTTTAATCATATTAAAAAAAAAAAAAGTTTTCACTTGTTTTTAACAGTATGAGGAATCGTACTAGTTGCCTCTCAGCAAGGTGTAAAAGTTTTCCCCCAAATATCAGGATATAACATCTTCTCAAACAGAATATAAAACTTACCTTGAAAAAAGTCATGGTTGCTCCGTCTTCAACTGCCCCATACTCTATCTTTGTCTGCTTGGCCAAATCATCAGCAGAATCAATAGGGGACTCCATACGTTCCACTGTCAGAAAGGCGGCTAGGTTAGCAGTGTACGAGGAAATGATGATAAGTGTGAAAAACCACCAAATGCCTCCCACTATCCTGGTGGAGAGGGCCTTAGGCATGAGCTCAGAACCTAACGAAAACCAGGGGAGAAAGGTGAAACGGATGCACAGAAAACAATTAATAAGTGTTCAGCACTTTTTGTCACAGTGGGGAGATGGTATCACTGTGCAAAAAAATCTTAAAGCTACAGGTTTACATGTACTGCTTGTACAAACAGACACAACTGAAATTCAAAATAACTGGTTAAACTTATAAAGACAGATCTTTTTGGAGAATCAAAATATAGTAATGGGAGATTCAGTGATCAGTGCCATTTTAAAATTTCTAAACATGTATATATAAATATACCAATACAAAGAAAGCAATTTCTTCAACTTGCTTTCCAGAAAGACTAAGCAATTGATGAAGGTACAAAATGTGAAATAAAGGATTTTGGATCTGAAAAACAAAATCTTAAATCTATTATAAATACACTTTTGAGTTTTGTCATTCCCATTGCTGTAAAAGATAGTTTATTAAATGTTTAGATATATAAAAAATTTAATATCTCCCATCTCTATGTTTAGCCCCACAATTTCATATAAATATGAGTGGCTATGCTACACACTTCAATTTAATAAAATAGCAATAAAAATATTAGACTTCTATGCATAAACTAGATAAAGATAGATTATAATGCATTGCTGGAGTTGCCTGCTCATGGCACTAAAGAATGGAGGAGGGACAGACACTGTATAGTAATTTGCATAATTTTTAATGCTAATTTAGAGCCTAATGAGAGAAATTGAAGCACATAAACTCCTCTTGTGTCTAATTAGTAAAAATAGGAATAAATTAAATCACTGTAATATAGAATTACAAATATTTATTATAAATGAGCATGTATGGAATTTTTTCCATAATGTTATAATTGAATGAAATGAAATTTCTGATGATGTCAAATAAACAATTTCTAGCTCCATTTTAAGAACTTTATGTGAGATCATTTAGAAGCATCTGGAAACTTATTTTCCAGGAAACAGTTTCATCATATCCACTATACCATTGTATCAAAACAACCGCTTTTTGTTAATTGGTTACTATGTTTGCTCTTAAATATCCTGGGTAAAATGGAATGAAGGCAAGATGGACTATTTTATTCCCGTTAAATTTTAGTGCTTATATTGAATTAGTTAAGGAACTGGTCCAGCAAGGTAACACATCTTCATATAGGTGAAAGATTATGTCAAACTTCCAAACTCAATGAAAAAATAAATAAAAAAAAAGAACAGGACTGGGAGGGGGAGGGAGGGAAGAAGAAAACAAAAGAAAAGTTTAAAAAGAAGTGGTATCATAACTGGACTACTGTATTCAAAAACAGCCCATCTTACCCTGCAGTTCATCTTACCCTTGCTGTTTCAAACAAAAAAGGCTGACAGACTTGGACATGACAGCCAACTCCAGCTCCAGACTCTGCCTAGAATTCTGCAAGGGAAAAAGTAGAAAAGTACCTGTCTGATGTAGTTGCTCCTAGGCCCTGTTAGACACCTAGACACCATAACACTAAGAGATTTCCCAACAAGCCCGCTATCATGAACTCTTTTTAACTGTTCTCATTCCATTTTAAAAACCAACACCAGTAAAGTCAGATAGGACTGGAAAGGAAAGAAGAGTGGAGACATTCGCCGCAGTTCCCCCAGTTCCCACCGCTCATACCTTACCAAGGACTGAAATCGAGTGCCACCTGGGCCCATGAAACAGAGCCTGGTCAGGGGCTGACTGTCATGTACCCAAGGTAACGGCATGTCCTGCACTATATCCCACAGTTTCCTGGGAGCGAGAGGTGCCAGCAAGACATGTATGAGTTTCCTCTATCATGTATCCTCCAGCACTAAGCAAATCTTTTGTAAAGAAGCAGAACTTAATATGGCCGTGGCCCAAGCATTTCTATGTTATTTCTAGTGGAAAGTTATTGCTATTAGGTGAGAACTTCTAAAAGCCTACTTTTAGATGACTTTAGGTTTTTGAAAATTTTTTAAAGCAATCATCAAAATCAAGACTGATACTGCATCCTTAAAATGGTACCTTTAAGGTTTATTAAAGGATGAACGAAGTAAAGGTAAAATAATATAAGGCAAGGACAGAGGGTCAGCCTTAATTCTGAAAAACTATATTTCCTTCAAGGAAAACTATTATCCTCCAAATATATCTTTTAAAATGAAGGTTAAGGCTTTTTTCTATTTTGATTCTCAAAAACAATGTTTAGATGTTACTGACTAAAATACCTTTTTCTTGAAAAAAGATAATGTGAAAATTTAAACTGCTTTTTCCATTCTCCAGAAATATGAAGAAGCATACAGCCACATAGGAAATAAAACTCAGCATTGACAGAGATTCCAACAATCCTGAGAACTGTGAATGGAATTCAAAATACCTTCTTTCATTTAGCATCCCTTTTTATGATAGCTTGCTTAAAAGCAATCATTATCTCACAAACATGTATTTGGCATTTGTGCCTCAACTATATAATTTCTTCATATGTATACTGACAACCTTGTTGATAGTAAACACTTAGCCAACTATAGATGTATTTTTATTTCTGATTTGAAATCCTGATTTCTTTTTACCCATTAATTTATGTTTTTCTGAGCACGGTACTCTTTTTGCTGAGGCATTAGAGATTTTTTAAGCCTACCAACATGATATATGACAGAATATTTACTGCAGTTACAGGAAAGCTTCATGAAATTTGATGAGTTAAAACCAGGATTTATTTATAGCTGGTGCACTTATAATGGGAAGCTTTAAAAATGATTTCTCAGGTATATCCATTAAAACGACTCTATCAATATGCACTTTTTCCTGCCAACATATTCTTTGATTTTTTGGGGGATATGCAATGATTATTATTCCAGAAAGAAAAGTCATTCCTTTTAATGGCTCTTTAACAGGACTAACAATCTTTTGTATTACGCTGTACTGCCCAGTGAAATGTCAGAGCAAAAACTGAATCTGTGCTACTCAAATGTGTCTGATATTATATGACTGTATTCAAATCCTTCTGGAAAAGGATAATAAAATGGTGATATATTTTAATAGATCTATATATTTGGTATGCTTTCAAAATAAGAGGAATATGGCAAGGAAATTACAGATTTTTAAGAATGTGCTTAAGCATTTTACTAAGACAGTTATAGTTAAAACTGGTAGCTGGTTTCACTCTGAGCAATAGGACTACACAGCTGCCAATTTTATTGTCAGCAGTGGCATCAATTTCTCAGTGATTGTTGAATCTAGATTCTTTATTTAAATCTTTAAGAATGGTCATTTTGATTTTAAAAATATAAAATATGGCTGGACAGGATTAAATCTCCTATATTATTTTATTTTACAGGTTCTAGCTACTAGATAAAATCTTTCTGTGGGCTAAAGGTTTCTAAACCAAAATTAAACAAGTTATAGATTTTTACATTATATTCTTATCTGACGAAGATATATTCTTTTTTAGGTTGTTTAAATGGAGGGTTTTTTAGGTAATGGACAGATTAGCTCATTTAATTATGCATTAAGGGTTACCTGTTTAGGAAATAAATCATATGACTATGCTGTACTTTTTTAAGCTTTAAATTTTTTATCAGTTTTCAGTCTGATTCTTAAGGTGTTGGGAATGACTGGATAATCATAAAAAGCTGGTTTATGGCTACATGCACAGAGGCACCCATGCAAGTGACTTGCACCAGAGAGCTGTTACCCCCAGCAAAAAGTGGGACATGGTGCCCAAGAGAAAGAGCAGACTGAGTCGTATACCTTGCTGCATGAGAGCTCCAACTCCAAACCAGAAACTATTTAGCAAGGTAAAATTGTTTTCCACCACGTCTGAATCAGGGTTGCAAGGATGTGGATTATACCACTCATAGGGACTAAACCTGTGGTAATTGACAGAAAAAAAAGAACAGATTTAAAATGCAGCCATCACAAAGTCTATCCAGCAAATCTGCTGCAAAAGAAAAAGAAAAACAAGAGAGGTTATAAGGAAAATAGTGATTGAAAGTTTTTACAGTGTGATTGCATTATACTTAACAGCAATATTAAAAGAAAAAACAATCTTGAAGATTAACATTCTTAACCATTGTTGATACTAATGCAGTTGCATACAGATTGGCTCTAAAAGGTTCCAAGTGCCACCTGTAAACATCAAAGAACTTATTCTTCTATTGACACAAATAGAATTAGAGAAATTTGATCCCATTTAGGATTAAGTTCTTATAACCACTGTGTCAGTATTTTGCATCTTGAAAGAAAATTAATATGTGTTAAATCACAGAAACTAGAAAAAAATACATCAGGCAAAATGGTTTTTTTAATCAAAATTACAAATAATGAATATAGCAGCAAATAAATAGTTAGCAGTAAATGTGGCATTGTTAACCACCAAACAAGGGCAATAAACACTATAATTCACAGAAAAAAAAAATACTATTAAAGGAATTGCATCCTGTCCTGTGAGGTGCACAGTAGCATCCCTGGAAAGGTTTTCCAAAAGAAGCTGGGGACACTCACAAGCACCTTGCAGGGCCAGGCTCTGAGAAAAGAAAAATAAGAAAAAGAAAAAGATAAACATAAAGGAAAAGACAAATTAATTATCTCAAAAGTAGATAGAACAGAGATAGTAAAAAGATGCATGAGTCTGGCAACAGATTACAAGCAGATTGTATGTTATTAATCTATTTTCATTCATAGCGTTGCAATTGCTGTGCATTATGAGTTTATATCTAAATACTATTTTATCAATTGTAGCTAAAACAAGCAAACATGTCTAGATAAATTATTCTTTGTTACAATTACTTTTGTAAAAAAATATTCTCTTTTCCTCATGATACTTTCGTAGAGCTTTAAATTTTCATTCCAATGTGAAGGATTATTCTAATCATTTAAAAGATTTAATCACCCTGCCTGGACTTGGAGGCACACTGTTGAGAGGGACTTTTATTTTATGCTTAAATCATATCTTCAAATCTTTGATAATGAATACAAGTTAATGCATAAGCATAATATATTTGAATGAAAAAAATGAAAATCACTGCAACACAGTAGAATGGAGCTAGCACAAGACACCAGCACAATAATTAAAGGTATTACAGTTTTTAATTATTAAATCAATATTAATGTATTTTCATAATTTCTCAAATCATTAAAGCCACTCTGTTAAAAACCCTCGGATAGGCAGCCTTTATGAAAGAACTTTTTTGATGTATCTTATAATCAAAGCTATCTGAATAATTCATCTGTCACTTTGAAAAATAGAATTTTCTTCACAATAATATTTCAAACACATTATAATACAGAAAATCAAATGTTCCACTTTGAAGTTCCTAATGTAATGTTAAAACACCTCTCTTCTTAGAAGTGTCTACTTGACAAAGAACTGTTTCATTTGGATCTCCAAAGTAATACTGATGTGTGTTCAAAAATGTTGATTGGGTTCTAATTAAACATTGTGACCTGTATTCATCTATTACTTTACAGTAAAACTAGATCAGAAGTTTACAGTCTCATTAAAAATTTAAGTATCTTTCATGTCATGTGGTTGTCAATCCAACAAAACCTGGAAACCAAGCACTCGGTGAAACTGAAGCAGGTTTTTATACTTTTGCTGAGAGATATTTGAAGATTGAATTGGAAAACACGTTTTTCTTGTGAGAACAATGTTTGCTAGACAAAGAAAACATATTTTTTATTTAAATATATATTCAATCATTATTTTTAGTGACTGTGACATTACTGAACAATCTTAAATCTAACTTGGTAATTTTACCTTTTTATTCTGATGGCTTATCTTATTTAATTATTTTTACATTATTTTGAAGCACAGAAAAATTGTCCATAGTTGTAAAAAAAGGAGGAAATAACCCACAATATGTACAAGAAGGCTTTGGGAAAAAGAAACAGTGCAGTGTGAGTACTATAATTTTAGAATTCTCTACTAATAAAGTAAGGAAAATTAATACTGACTTACTATGGATAAATATTATTCCTCCTTATTTTAAGGATGATCTATGATATTAGATTGTCAAGTGTAAAAATCATAAGGTATGTATCATTTATCTTTTTTTTTATGTACTACATATGTGTATAAGTTTCATGCTGTTTAGCTTATCTCAATAAATATTCATAAATCACAGGTTACAAGTTCACTAAGCAGGTTTTATAAGCCAGGATCCTGCTCAGGGCAATGTCCATTATTTCACAACAAGTCAGGTCTCAAAAATGCTCAAAGACAAGAATTCCACAACTTATTGGGAAAAATGTTCCCATGTTCAGTTATAATAACAATGATTTTTTTTCTTTAAGTCAAGCTAGAACTTCCCTTGTTTCCAAGTATAAAGAACACAATCATTTTGATCACCTGCTCTTATTAGAAAGTGACTGTTAGGAAAATGCCTTCTGCCTGATCCCAGAACTGCTCACAGTATTTAAATGTGGTATAATAAATTACATTACCAGAATAATCACTTTCCTTGATTAATGGACTACGTTCCTACTAATTTAAATGCAGAACAGTAGCTCAATCAAGAACAAGCATAAGGCAAAAAGACAACTTCAGTGAACAGATGCAATTTTCAAGATTGATTTTTCTGACCACTGATAACAGGTACTCTTCCCATTTACCTATTTCTATTAGTGTTTATTCTAACATTTCAGATACAGTCTCTTAATCTCTAATACCTTCAGGTGTCTGAAATACAAGACCTGAGTTCCAGCTGCTACTCACTGAAAACATACAAGTACTCTCCAGAAATTATCGCCTAGTGCAAATAATGTTTAAAATCAGCTATCTCAGCAATCCACAGGAAGGAAAGATTTGTGTTAAATCTAATTCTACTTTAAGAATATACCATGATATTAGAAATTAAAATTAGTATGCCCAATGATCAGACAGATCTACTTCAGAACTGCAAATTATTTGAGACAGACTATAATTTATTATACTGTGTATTCACACAACTTTTGAAATAAGTATAGAAGCCCAGAACACAAGTGATCTTATGTGTGTGTCTCAAACACTTAAATAGCCATGGAGCCAACCAAGGGTTATTGGTAAGAACATGTTGTGGGAAAGAACGTGATGTGACTGGAGAATGGGTACATTGGAGATACGGCAACATTTTCTGGGACAAATGTCCTTGTTCTGGCTCCTGGAAATAAGCACAACAGAGTACAGTTCAAGCACATGACAGAGGTCAAGAAGTAGGCAAAGACTATTGATCAAAGGCTTACCTAGTACAGATGGATCAAGACAACCAAAGACATCCACATCCCTCAAACCTATTTTCAGAAAGGTCTGGAAGAGCAATCTGAACCTGATAACTAATTTGCGTAGAAAGCAAGAAACTTGTCTCCAGAGTGGGAAAACATAGCAATAAAAAGATACATCCATGATGCTCAGTGGTGCCCACAGCACCCTGGACACCTTACCAGGCTAGATCAGTACTGGAGCCAGGACTGGTGATCTTTTTAGGCTCCTTGAGCCTGTTTAATTTCAGAACCTGTCATAATATTAACTGTGATCCACTGCTAGCATTTCTGCTTCTCTTTATATTTAGGAGCTTGATTTTGTGCATTCCTGTGACAGACAGTCCTGTGATGTTACAAGATTCTCTTAATTCTTGACCTGTAGGCACTCAATCCTCCCCTCCAGTGTTCAGTTTGAGACAAACTTTGGAAGAGACATGACTTATTCTGGATATACTAGAGCAGTTTCTACAGTTTTGGTCTGTAAATGAAAACACAGTCTTATCGAGAGGGACTCAGTCTAGACGGCCTTAGATATGATTGTAGATACGGGGTTTTGGACACCCACTATGCTCAAAGCAGTACATCCTGACATACACTGACTGCTGCTTTCACTTGCTTTCATAAAAGGTGTGGTCTAGCATGTTCTATACAAATCAACTCTATTCAAAGCTGCTGAGAATGTGTAAAGGGTACCCTCCACCAATTTCAATAGTTCTCAAATCAAAACCCGTCAGTTTATCTCTGATGAGAGTATGAAGATAGTATTATGTTATGAATGCAAATTAGTAGATATGCTTAATACAGACTGTAACATCTGGAGATAAAGACATTTTTAATTTAAGCTGTATCTTCTGGAGGGCAATGCAACTTGTTAAAAAGAGCAGAAAACCCAAATCTGCAATTTAGAGAGAAAATGGACTAGTGGAGTAATATTTATAATTCCATTTTCATTATACCCAAACACAGCTGCCTAGGAATATTACACAGAACTGAATTTAAACCAGTAGGGACACTCCTTGTGGGATAAAGACTGCTTGGACCCATTAGTAGTATATATAGGCCATTTCAAGTTGTGTGTGTTTTTTTCAGATATTTGCAAATCAGGTATCAAGTACTGTCATTCAATCATATTCAGCATGTTACCTGTTAAATTCTTATAGAGTACTTCTCCAGAAAGTTCAAGTCAGCTTTTTTTTTCTTTTTGTTTTTATTTTTTCTAATTACTTTATTTTTATTTGTTATTTTACTTTTTTCCCCTCAAGATCAAAAAAGTAAAACACAAGGGATTTTTAAAACACAAGTTGGTACTGAATATTTAACTAAAAATCCATGAGCATTATCAGCTACCATTATAGTGCCTGGACTTCAGTTCTTATTTAAAAATCCATACTGACAAAATTTTTCATCCTTATCTCTGACATGATGCTGCCTTCTGCTCTGAATAGGAGCTACATAACAACTGTGGAAAGGCTAAGAAAAGTCTATGTTCTACAAGATAGTTTGAAATTACAAGCCAAAATCAAATGCAATAAACATAATTCTTGGTCTGATGCAGTCAGATAGAATACTTCCCAATGCTCAAAGAAATATGAATATAAGCAGGGGAAATAAAATACGATTACAAAGAAGTATGATGCAAGTATAACTAAGGGACTAACGAGATTAATTACTGGTAGATGTGTTTAGTTTATTTAAATTAAATTATTTTCAATGATATTTCGAATACAATGCAACCATTGTATTATTTTAAATGAAAGTGTAAATAAATTAGGACCAAACGGCATTACAAAAATATTATCTAGAGCATGATGTGACCAACATATTCTGTATAACTCAGCAATATATGCCACAGACACAGCACAAAATTGCACTGTGCATATTATTCCAACATTATTCCAAACCTGTCAAATTTTCTCACTTTTCTCTGCATCAGGTCTATGAAGAAAAATAAAGAAAATATGATTACCCACTTACATGCACATAGACATCTCTTTTGCACAATCAGATCAAGGAGCAGACACTCAGGTTTCACTGCAAAACCATTAGCACAGATTTCACAAGCTGTAAGGCTTCATCTAATCACCAGAAATTGATAAATCAAAAGATTCTTATCCCATCTGCTTCATGAACTGATGAGCACACTGATCCAGTGCTGAATATTGCTGAACACAACAAACTATCAGCTCTAATCTTAGCTCTAGCAAATTACACATTCTCCCGTTCATTAGAGCAAAGTGTAAGAATAATTCTTCCAGTCACTGTTTTACAGGGTTCTGTGCAGTGCTACACCCTCAACCCATATCTTACTGCATAAGAACTGACAAATCACAATATTTCAAAACTTTTTCCAGAATATCCATTATACGAGATGGATGCGTTATTATAACTTAAGAATAAAACATGTTACTACTTCTCTTTATGAGATCCTCCATTTATTTTTTTCCGAAATTATGGCTTTAGAAAAACTGTGATTTTTGTTCGGCTCCTTCACTGTCTCACCTCGTGTCATTCATGGCCACACCTGATGACTTCTGGGCTGTAAACACAGACTGTTATTGCCTGCCCTGCTCAGATGCATTTCTCACTACAGCAATTGCCTTGCTTGCACTGTGGTAATCTTCCACATCATCTTCCCTCATATAGCTGTCATGTTTTGCTGCTTCCTGAAAAGAAGTAATAATCTAACACCCCTTTTATATACAAAAAAATCCCTCTCTATTGACTAGAAGTTCAACCTAATGTAAAGGACTTTTTACATTGCTAAACGAATACCTATAAGTCTTCTAAATTTAGATGACTCATTCAATTTAAAGTCTAGAAAGGCACAAGATTCATGTGTAAGTTCTATACAGACTTTACAGAATTTTGTTCTATACGTTTACCCCCTACACCTTTAAATTGGTTATAGGCACTATTATTTTTAAACATAAATAAGATCCTGTTAAATTCAATTGAGACAGAGATAAAATACAAATACATAACCTACTGCAGGATCAGACCAAAATCTTCATTATATGAATGAATATATCTTGTCCAATTTTATGCTACTTAAGCTTCCAGGCTAATATGAAAAAAAAAAAATAAAATGAAAGAAGACAAAAAAGACCAAACACAATTATCTTATAGGAAAATAATATAAAACTTATTTCATAAACTTCCACTATAAGCAACATGAATCATATAGGAGTAATATAACCTAGTAACAGGGAATACTTGGTGATTTTTGGAACCTGTCAATTTTTACTGCTGTATTAGCTACTAGACCTGCTCTAAAATCCAAAGAAATACAGGCTGGTGAGCTACAGAAATGCGTAGATAAGTCGTAGCTCAAATCAGAACCTAAATTATAAAGGTTGTTTTGTTTGAGGAAAATTACTTAAATAAATAAATTTAAATAAAATTAAATAAATAGTATAAAAATTCTTAACTAGGATATGAGAATTACAATAACTTTGTGATAGCTAAAAATTTGTTTTTACAGATGTGAATTAAAAGTTTATTAAAATCCATTATTATTCTGGACGAAAGACATAGTATATTACCACCACAATTAAAGATTAATGTATGATGGAAATAAGTATCAAAGATATACATATGACCTAATTTTTGAAGCACTAGTCAAGTTCCTATTGCTTAATTTATTATATATGCTGGTTTCAGCTCTTACATAACTTTTCAATTTCCAGAACAGTAGTCCACCCACTTCTTGAACGGAAGAAATGTTGCTAGAGTTAAATATTAAATGACAGTCAAGAATCTGAAGAAAACTTATTTAAAAGTACTCTCTTTTTATGTATGTGAACTTCACAATGATTGTAGACTTCTCCCACAATCAATGTGTCCTGACTGCTGCTAAATACATTGAAGCATTACAAGAAACATTCTAGGAGATATTCTGAGATATCTCAAGTATGTTATGGTAGGGGAGATGTTAAAAGAGTTGCTTCCTTTTTAGTTTTCACAAGATTCACAACCTTTCCTGAGTTCTGTATCTGAGGAACAGCTCAGAAAACTAGAGTATTTGCTGTATTAGAAAATATTTTGCCCCCTTTTTGGCAACATAAGTAAAATGATGTATGCAACATAATTTTCCCCTTTGTATGCTTTGCTCTTTAAGCTTTTAGCATAGCCAAGAATCTTTGAATCTTCATTTATATTCCTATATTCCTCAGACTTGATAGCAATAATTGGTGTTATTTCAATAAGCAAATTATTCATAATATTTCTAATATTTTTTATTTCCATTTTCCTCCTAAATAGCCTACATTTAGATGTTTCATGTAACATTCTCACATCTTTACCAGAGAACATTACTATTGTTTACCCACACCTGTTCTCTCTGAATATATTGTGGAAAAAAAAAAAAAAAAAAAAAAAAAAGGAAGAAATAAAAAATTATGTTTTTAGAGGTTGCTAAGTCGTATTTATATGACTTCATCTTTTTCTGCCTTCAGGAGTGCCCTGGTCTTGCACATCCTTTTCTCATGATTCTTAAGCTCATCTTGAGGGGTGACTGTCCCAGGCCTGCAACCATACAACACGAAACACTTAGAAGCAGAGGTCTGAGCATCATCATCATCATAGTGTGTGCCTCTGATTTACAGTGCTGAGCCTTCTAATGAGTCCTGTGCCTAATAGAAGAGAAAACCTCTTCTAAACATACATAGTCACTAAACCAGCCAGATAAGTGACTTTTGGATTACAAGCCCTCCTCAGCCTGTAACTTGTCTTCTGACGTGGAGGGCACTTCTCTCAGAGGTTAAAATCTAGGATAAAAGTCCATCAAGTGAACCTTGGCCAGTGGTCATTAAAAGGGCAGCTAAGGAAGACTGAAAGGGGAAGCTGGGGAAAGTGTATTGGATATAAATTGCAAGGATTTATATCTGGGCAAGAGGTGAGAGAGAAACCACTATGTACTGACTACAAACTGCCCCTCGAACTCCCTACTCTGTTTGGGGGTGAGCAGAGGAACCTGGAGTGAAAGGGTAAAGTAAAACTTGGAAAAGAGGGGAAGAAATGTGCTGTCAGAGCATCTGTATTTCTCTCTGAATTTTTTTCAGCCCATAACAACTGGTAAGCAACTCCCTGCCTCAACCCATGAGCGTAAGGTCCAGGCTAACTCTCAAAACAGAACTGGCTTACTTCCTATATTAAAAATCCTCCTTTTGTCAATGAGATTTGAGTTCTGGTCAACAGTTTGAGCACCTAGCCTCACACAACACAAAAGAACATGCCCATGCCGCATCCAGGAGCTACAATAAGACTTAAATGGTAACTGACCATCACCCTGGAGTTATTCTACAGAGCTATATTTACATATCCAGCAAAAGAGAAAGTCTAAAATGTGCCTCCACATAGATTACACAGGTTATTCATCATCTGAATATCTTTTGATGGATAGAAGGTGACAAAGAAAAACAAAAGAGCATGCACATAAATATAGACTCTTATTTTCTATACACAATCACTTCCCTTTATCACCTCTTTTACTTCTGCTAAATCTCAGACACACATCTTTGTCTTACAGCTTCCTCTCCAGATATTTCTGGAATACTTACAGAAGCTTAAAAAAATGTCATATAAAAATGGAACAGTCAAACTATGAAGATATGCATGAAATTAACCTAAGTAACCCTGTAATCTTAGTGCAACCCTCTTCAGCTTCCACTCTTCCACACTATTTGTTGTGCTCACTTGTTTTGTCATGTCTAAAATTAGACTTGCCTGCTTCTCCAGAAAAAAAAAAACTCATGTCTTATTTGCTTTGTGAAGTCTGTACCATATCTAGTCCTGGATGAGAAATATCTTATTTGGTTCATGATACTTTTTATGTTCTCAAATAAAACTTAATCTGAATAAAGAAAAATAAAATCTTTCAAATTGAGAACCACAACCTGTTGTGTTTGTGGGAGTATACTCAAGAGAAGTATTCATGTAGACTTTCTTAGCTTTTAACTCTTCTGTACACATCTACTTCTGCCCACACTCAGAGATAAAGTACTTAGCTAAATTAATTAAATCTCTATTGCAACATTAGTATTTACCAGGGAATAGAGAAAGGCAAAATTCAAGTTCTGTTTTTTTTTTTTTTTTTTTTTTTCAGCAACTGACGCCAATAGGACAAAAATTTTATTTCCTTTCAAGGGGCACCTCTTTCTCATTCCACTGCCCTTTTATTTTTATTAGAATTTCTACTAGGAATATGAAGGTTTAGAAAAACTATCGCATTTTCTAGAAATTATTTGCTATATCACATTTCCCACTTTAAAATATACGTCACTTATAATTCCTGGAAAACTGTGGTCAAAAAATAATATTTTACGTCATGAACAATAACATGTTTAATGAAAATTAAAATATAGTAGTAACTTGTCCTACATACAAATCAAAGCTTACCAGCTCATGGTTGACATGTGAAGACATCCATAAAGAGCAGAAAAAACTATAGCAGGACTGTATTTTCAAACAGTGTTACTCCCTGTATTGCCCTTTTCTTTATTCCTTCAGAGTAGCTGCAGCTTTCTGTATCTTAGAATGAGACATTTCAGTCTTTTCTTCCCTCTAAACACACTTGCTTAATAGCTTAACACAAAATGTGGCAAATATTTCCTTTCTTATTCAATAGTCCTGCTGTACATCCTGTAATAAAACTGAAGCTTCACATCAATATTTAGTTAAAGCTCTGTAAGATTATACAATTGTTATCTTATCCACTTCTTATAAAATGTAAATTAGATAGAGCACTATTCCTTGTTTGGCTCACATTACAATAAAGGCAGAAAAATCTCTAAAGATCATTATTTGTAAAATATTCTTATTTATTTTGTCAAAAAGACAGAAGATATGCACCTGTATCACAGTGTCTTTATTGATCAATTCAAACTCTTAACAAAACCATTAATGGCCACCCTAAACTGTCTACAGTACATGACATGTCTTTAGAGGTCTTCCTGCCAAGTATTGACAAGCACATGTGGTTTCTTTTGATTGAAATACCTTTGACAGCTTTGCAGGCCCAAAGTGATGTTACACAGAGAAGTAATTTCCATTTCCCTAAAGGGTCACACTGGACAGATAATTTACTTATTAATCTTCAGATGTTATTAATGCTATACATCCTATAAGGCCTCCATTTCTTGGGCTCAGTTGCACTGTACAGTATCATTGCTACTGGAAGTAATTAGTAAAGCATTTTAGAAGGTGCTTGCCAAAATAAGAAAACATTTAAGGGTTTTTTTCCTTCTCAGACAAAAATAAGGCATTGTACAGTGTCCTGTGTGTTACTATGAAAACCAGACTCAAATTTACAAAAATTCAATTCAAAGAAAATGTGGTAATTGGTTTATTGGGCACTTTGAAATAAAGGTTGACCTCTGTTTAGGAGTGAGAGGGAGCAAAGGGGAAAACCTCATTTCTCCCTGGAATTACCTGAAAGGAGGTTGCAGTGAAGTGGGGGTCAGTCCCTTCTGCCATATCTCAAGTAAAAGAACAAGATGGAAGGGCCTCAAGTGGAAGTTCAGGATAGATATTAGAAATAGCTTTTCTCTCTAAGAGTGCTTACACATTGAAATAAGTTGTCCCGGGATGTGTTGGAATCACCATCCCTGGAAATAGAAGTGTTTAAGAGACATCTAGATGTGGCATTTGGAGATAGGGTTTTGAGATGATTATGATCGTTCTGGGTTGATGTTTGGATTAGATGATCTTGAAGGTCTCTTCCCATCTTAAATACTATGAGTACTGGATATTTTGGTATTTTTAGAAGAAACATAAATTACTCTGTTTAAATATGAAACTAAAATCAGTAGTAAAATTAAATCAGTCTTTTTCATAGCTGTACGGTAAAATCATAAAGTTAATCATATATTGTTCTACCTGGGACCTGAATGTGCATAAAAGATAATAATTTTGTTACAAGCTTGATCTCCGAATGAGGGCATAAGGCAGTGTAGCTAAGAACATTCTTCTGCATCATATGTCTAAAAATATACACCAATTAAGTGCTCTTAATTCAGGAGTTAATAATTCTTCCTGCAATGTACTTGTGCTTATATACAGGTACAATATAGCACATTAAGGTACAATTTATGTTCTGTCAACACTCATCAGTGAAGAATACTCTGCAAAATATTTTTCTTCTTTAATTCTTTCTAGTTGGGCACAAGAGATAAAATTTCAGGTGTGCTATATTCTGGTGTGAAACATTCTAAAAGCTCATCTTTCTAATTATATCAATTATAATATGTACCAGTCAGAAAACTCTCATCTCTTATGACAGGATTTTATTCTAATCTCACAGTTTGTCTACACTGTTTCTCATATTATAACAATTACTTAATTATTTTATGGGTTAGTTTTATAACTGTCAAATTAATTTATCTACTATAAGGTCAAAATTATAATAGACAATCTGCCAGTAGAAGATCTATTTTTAAAAAATACCTGAATTTAAAGACATATTTTAAAGTTGATGGGTTTCTTAGACATGTTATCACTGGAAAACTACTCAAATATCTCTAAGTGTGTCTGAGTAACTTCAGGAAAACCATTGAGAATAAGTTCCTTCATACAGTGTGAGGAACTTTCTGGAAACTGTAAAACCAATCACATTTCCTGATTGCTTTGTTTCTGAGATATTGCAAGGTGTAACTGTCCTAGAGGTAAGCTCCGATATACAGACAGCACTGCCATTCTTAAAAATTGTAGTTCAAATTTTCCAGTTGATATGCTTCTACAAAATAAGAATCAATCACATCAGAACTGGAAGGATCACACCTTTCCACTATTTTCCCTTCAAGAGCATTATTATCTTTGATACAATTATTACTATTTTGAGAACTAAGAAAAAAATTACAAAAGCATACCATAACATTTAAAGTTGAAAGATCCACACCCCTGTTAACACTAGTGGCTCTTCTTTTTATTTCCTTGTCCACATTACAGATAAAAAAATATGATCTGATCTGCATGGATTTTACATCCATTAAAGCTATGTGTTATGAAATATTGAAAAATGTAGAAATACATTTGAAATATGTAGATTTTGCACTCTCCTAATTAATAAACCTGTAGTAATAAATACAGGAACCCTGCCAAGTATGTATAAACTCAAAGTTACACAGGTACAAACATACTCAGTTGAGTCCTGGCAGGGTAATATGTCTTTAACGGTCATTAGAAAACACAATTACTCTTTGCCAAGATACATTTCCTTTACATTTACAAAGAGGCAATTGTATGAAAAGAAACTATCCCAAAGGTATGATTTCTTCATCTGTAATGGCACAGACTACAACAGAAAATGAGGGTGTTGAATTTTCTAGCTATATCTTTATTGCTCCTGCTTACATTATGACTCTGTATCCCCAAACAAACTGAGTAAATAATTCACTGAGCTGTAGTGCTCCAACTGTTTGAACATAAATGGATATTGTTTTTTAGTTTATTGTAAAACAAGAAAACAATTGAAAATACTTTGCATTCTCACGACTATACCTCATGGAAATACTAAACAAATGATCAATGTTTTAAAAAAATTAGATATTCAATACGAAACCAGAAATTATGACTACAACTTAAAACCAGTTCTGACCACATTTGAATGAACTCCAACTGTTTCAGTTACCTGACAGGATAACTAGTAGCCTTTAGGCCACTTTTAATATGGAATGAATATTAACAAGAAAGACAAACCTCAGCAAACCAGTGTCTCTATGAGTCTTGCACACAAGAATTGGTAAGAATTGGCTCTCGTATGCTTAAAGAAATCCAAAACATGCTGTGGATTAGATCAACCACAGAGATAAGTCTGCAGTTTCCCAAGCTACAGAAATTTACAAAATGATGCATAAATAAATAATCAAGAAAACCATTTATACAATATACAATATACCAATATACAATATGTGTATATTCTAGTTTTAAGCGTGAGCTGTAATTATGGGCTTTGTAATGGAACAGACATAGCCAAGAAAACTTTAAGAGCCTGGCCTCTGACATGTTTGACTCCTAAAGTATTAAAAGATTTACAGCCTTCATTTTCCGGAAGCTTAAGATATTTCCAAAAGATCAGGCAATATGTTTAAGGTTTTTAATATAGGATTGTTATGCATTTGAAGGCAGGCATCTTCGAAATCAGGAACATACAATAATTAGTTATTGTCTAGAAATATATATTACTCAGTATCTAAATATGTATAAGAATATGTACTGCTTAGCATATGTAAAATGCTACAAAAATTTTAATTTACGAGGAAAAATTTTTGCAAGTTTATGCATGAGAAACTAATCTTTTCTTATGCGTGTATGAGAGGGAAACATAAAGCTTATTGTTCATTCAACCAGACAATTATTGCTAATATTTATCTACATAGAAACTAATCTCTCAGGAGCACTGTTCTGTTTCGAGAAAAGCAGGTCATGTGCAAAATAAAAATCATATTTATGATGAAACACTCCAAGTTTGTAACATCTGAGTTTGTAAAGGTAACAAGTATGGTCTCAGTAATAACATTAGGCCTATTCACAGATTATCCAATAACTTAAATATATCTGTCAGCAATTTGTATCAAAGAAGTCTTATCTTCCTCTATTTCAAAGTATTTCCAGCATTAACCTTTAATGCCTACTAAATCCACAGTCCCAAAGATGAAACTTTTTCTTGCTTAAGACTATTTCTTCTCTATTTTTTTTCTTTTTTATTTTGAATTCTATTTATTTTCAGTAGTTTCTAACAAGTAACCACTTTTCCACTAAGAATTTTGAAGCAAGATAATGATTTTTTTAGAAGAGAAGAAGGCAATAAAACACAGCATTTCAATCTGTGACACAGCAAGTAGATACTAAACATCCCAAGGCAGCTTTTACTTAGGCTAAATGGGCTGTGTTGCAAGGGTGCATTGCAAGCAGTCTAGCAATCACTACGAGTCCTGATACACAACTTTTCCTTTTTGAGTAGTAATTATTGTAATGTCAAGCATACTTGCCCACTAGATCTCTGGACTATCTGACTTGGCTTTTGTTTATCGGCTGTACAGTGACTTTGCTTCCAGATGTGAAATCAAGAATACAGACCTCAGTCAAACAAAAGTAAGCAATCATTTCTTAATGGAAGTCTGGTCACTAAAGGTATTTGTATATCATCTTTTTGTCTGTACAAATGACTGTAAGGTCAAATCGATCTGTTTAAACTACCTTCACTGAATTTAAACTAACACATGTCATAAGGATAATTTAAGAATATTCATAATATTCTTATATATATATAGAGAGAGAGGATAACTTAAGAAACAAACAAATATTAAAAAAAAAAAGTGCAATTGTATGTCCTTATTCTTACTATGGTCTGGAATACGTGATGTGAATTTTGCCATTGATATCAGTAGTTCTTTTAACTTTTCACTAGATTGTATTTTCAGACTGTGGTATTTTTATGATCTTCCATTAATACTTTGGGAGAGTTTTTCTTCTTGCTGTGAGCATGCAATGCTCTGTGCATTGAACAATACAGTGTATAAATGTAACATAGATAAGCCACTGATATAGCGTAGATACCAAATAAAGATATTCTGTCTGAATCTAAGTTCATTCAAAGTGTGCCTTAGTAACAAATATACGAAAATTCTCTAAATACCTCAGAGATTTATAAAAATTTATGAAAGGCATTTAAACTTGTTTCTTTTGTATATTTCTTCTACAAGCATAAAAATTTTATTTGCTTTGTTCAATCCATTATATTGAAATAAACTTGCACTATTTTCATTTTATGTTTAGAATAGCCCAAATTCACCAAGTTTAGCACTCATCTCAAGAAGCAATCACAACCTGAAACAAGATAGCTTTCTTACGACTTCTGCTGATTTAGCTTTCCATCCATATTCACTTCTAAAATAAGAGAAACATTTCCCATCAGAAAAAACTGCTTGATGATCAAAGAAGCAATTTGCTTCTTTACAACAAGGACCATCTTTTTGTTTATAGTGTACTTACTTGCAAATAATTCCTGCTGGGCTCCGGGCTATAGGGGGCTGTAAACTAATTACGACATGCAAAGAGATTTTGCCTGTCATATGTAGCTGCAGAGAAGCACCTGGTAATTCACTCCTCTACCAAG